>NC_054480.1:129841763-130145513 GCF_017639515.1 Carcharodon carcharias
TCTCTCTCTCGCGCTCTCGCTCTCTCGCTCTCTCTCTCGCGCTCTCGCTCTCGCTCTCTCGCTCTCTCTCTCGCGCTCTCGCTCTCTCGCTCTCTCTCTCGCGCTCTCGCTCTCTCGCTCTCTCTCTCGCGCTCTCGCTCTCTCTCTCGCGCTCTCGCTCTCTCGCGCTCTCGCTCTCTCTCTCGCGCTCTCGCTCTCTCTCTCGCGCTCTCGCTCTCTCTCTCGCGCTCTCGCTCTCTCTCTCGCGCTCTCGCTCTCTCGCTCTCTCTCTCGCGCTCTCGCGCTCTCGCTCTCTCGCTCTCTCTCTCGCGCTCTCGCTCTCTCGCTCTCTCTAGCGCTCTCGCGCTCTCGCTCTCACTCTCGCGCTCTCGCTCTCTCGCTCTCTCTCTCGCGCTCTCGCTCTCTCGCTCTCTCTCTCGCGCTCTCGCTCTCTCGCTCTCTCTCTCGCGCTCTCGCTCTCGTGCTCTCTCTCTCTCGTGCTCTCTCTCTCTCGTGCTCTCGCTCTCTCGCTCTCTCTCTCGTGCTCTCGCTCTCTCTCTCGTGCTCTCTCTCTCTCGTGCTCTCTCTCTCTCGTGCTCTCTCTCTCTCGTGCTCTCGCTCTCTCGCTCTCTCTCTCGTGCTCTCGCTCTCTCGCTCTCTCTCTCGTGCTCTCGCTCTCTCGTGCTCTCGCTCTCTCGCTCTCTCGCTCTCTCGCTCTCTCTCTCGTGCTCTCGTGCTCTCGTGCTCTCGCTCTCTCGCTCTCTCGCTCTCTCGCTCTCTCGCTCTCTCGCTCTCTCGCGCTCTCGCTCTCTCGCGCTCTCGCTCTCTCGCGCTCTCGCTCTCTCGCGCTCTCGCTCTCTCTCTCTCGCTCTCTCGCTCTCTCGTGCTCTCGCTCTCTCGTGCTCTCGCTCTCTCGTGCTCTCGCTCTCTCGTGCTCTCGCTCTCTCGTGCTCTCGCTCTCTCGCTCTCTCTCTCGTGTTCTCGCTCTCTCGCTCTCTCTCTCGTTCTTTCTCTCTCTCTCTCTTTCTCTCTCTCGTTCTTTCTCTCTCTCTCTCTCTCTCGTTCTTTCTCTCTCTCTCTCTCTCTCTCGTTCTTTCTCTCTCTCTCTCTCTCTCGTTCTTTCTCTCTCTCTCTCTCTCGTTCTTTCTCTCTCTCTCTCTCTCTCGTTCTTTCTCTCTCTCTCTCTCTCTCTCGTTCTTTCTCTCTCTCTCTCTCTCTCTCGTTCTTTCTCTCTCTCTCTCTCTCTCTCGTTCTTTCTCTCTCTCTCTCTCTCTCTCGTTCTTTCTCTCTCTCTCTCTCTCTCTCGTTCTTTCTCTCTCTCTCTCTCTCTCTCTCTCGTTCTTTCTCTCTCTCTCTCTCTCTCTCTCTCGTTCTTTCTCTCTCTCTCTCTCTCTCTCTCTCGTTCTTTCTCTCTCTCTCTCATATGTAATTATATATAATTTCATCTGAATGCAGGAAATGAGTCTGAACCACTCACTGTTTCTCATTCCCATTGACTTCAATCCTACACACATGAAAAGGCATCTTTAAATCTTCAAAAGGATTAGTACTTCCCCACAAGGCCCTGGATAAAGGGATTCAGATACTTTGAAGACAAGAATTCCTTGCATGTTTCTTTAGTTCCCCCAGTCCAAGAGAACAGTCTTTCAATGTTCCCCTCCTCCACTCCCCCCTGCAAATGTCTTCCCACTTGCCTTGTGCTTTGTAGAATAATCAGTTTCTTGTTTAGCTGCTGGCTTTGATTATTTTGCCTTGAAAACTGTCAGCTTAGCTCAGTGGGTAGCTCCCTTACCTCCTGAATCAGAAGTTCTGTGGATTCAAGCTCCACTTCAGAGACTTGAGCCCATAATCTAGGCTTGCGCTACAGTGCAGCACTGAAGGTGTACAGACAGCATTAACAACTTTCATTTACATCGAGTCTTTAAAACAGTAAAAATCTCGGTGCTTCACAGGAGCATTATCAGACAACAATTGGCACTGAGCCATGTAGGGAGACATGAGGACAGGTGACCAGAAGATTGGTCATAGGTAGGTTTTAAGGAGTGTCTTAAAAGTGAAGAGGTTTAGGAAGGAATCCCAGAGCTTTGGGCTTGGGCAGCTGAAGGTGTGGCTGCCAGAAGTGGAGCGATTAAAATAGGGGATGTGCAAGAGGTCAGAATTACATGAGCACAGGGATCTGGAAAGGTTGAAGAGCTGACGGAGGTTAGCGAGACAGAAACTTTGATCAGAATGTGACATTGAACCAATGCCTTGAGGGTCCATTCTGGTGGACATACGATCCTGTTGCACTAATCCCATGGGCATGTTATACTATGTTAAAGGAGCTATATAAATGCAGGTTCTTGTTTTGAAGAAGAGCAGGAGAGTTCTTCTGTGGCCGTGACCAGCATTCCCTCGAAAGGTGCCAACAAAAACAGATTGCCTAGCCATTAATATGGGATCTTGCTGTGTGCAAATTCTCTAGCATGTTTGCTGGCCTAACAACATTGGCCACATCAAAAGGAACTTTGAGAAGTGCTTTGGGATGCTCCAAGGGTGTAATTATATTTTGTTTTCCTCTTGAATGCAACTCCAGTTGGAATGCCAGATTTGCCTGAACAATCCAAGCGCTGTGGGGCAGCGGGGGGGGGGGGGGGGGGGGGGGGCAAGAAATCAGCCAGGGTCCATGTTCCAGTTTGTCCAGAAAACTCCTGCTGGGTCTGCGGACCTCGGAACAGATCTGGTCAAATGGCGCTGTCTTGTCAGACCGTGTCATAAACAAGGGCCTGCCCCCTCCAGTTAGGAGAAAAGATTCTTAAGGTTGAAAGAAAATTGCCAGGAGTTGTACGTGCTGAATTCTGCAGCTTTCTTGTGAGTGGAGAATGAGGCGTGAAATCCACTTTGCTTGGATGTGGTTTGTCATTGGCCAAAAGCAATTGCTGCTTGGCTCTCTCGCCTCTGATTTTTAAGGGGAGAAAAGCTATTCTTTCCTCTTGGATTAGCACTGAACAGCTAGAAACTTCATGCCATGTTCTCCCTGTTGACTGGGTGTGAGCTGTTATTACAGGGCTTTGTTGAAATGAGCACTGTCTGCCTCACGTAGCATTCAGCTCCATTCCTCTGGAATGTTAAGCGTCTGGTTTTGTGGGCCATACCCACACCATCCGCAATGTAACCTTTTAATCTGCCAGCTTGTTCCATCTACTCTTACACTCTAGTGAGTGTACTGCAGATACCACTCTCCAGCTCTTCAAATGATCGTCTCTTCCCACGCTCTGCCTCACGACCTTCCTTTTTCCAATCACCGTGGGTTGGTCTTGGTATGAACTTTGCCCGTCCAGCAACCCTGCGATTTTCGAATTCTTGCCCCTCTCTATCTCGTCTTACAAGAACTTGGCTCCCTCTAATCCTAGCTTCCTGTGCACCCCTTAACTCATTCACAGTTACACAGGCACAGTTTTTTAAAAATAAGGGGTCTCCCATTTAAGACAGATGAGAATTTTTTGAGGGTTGAGTCTTTGGAGCTCTCCTTCCCCAGAGAATGGTGGAGGCAGGATCATTGAATATTTGTAAGGCTGAATTCAGTCGATTCAAGGGAGTCAAAGGGTATAGGGGTGTAGGAAGGAAGATAGAGTTAAGGCCACAATCGGGGTCAGCCATGATCTTAACGAATGGCGGCACAGGCTTGAGGGGCCATTTGACCCACTCCTGCTCCTAATTCATGTGTTCATTCACCTCCCTCCTGGTGGCTGTGCCTTCAGCTGCCTAGAGCTTTGAAATCTCCTCCTTTGCCCCGGTGTCAGTATTTGCAGGATTTGTGCTGTAAAGCACCTTTTTAGAATTTTTTGCTACCTTTTTTGTTTTCTAAAGGCACTATATAAATGTAAGTTTCCACTCCAAATTCCCCATTTTCCATCCCTACTTCTTCGCTGTGTTGAAACTAACATCTCACGTTGTCTCCTGGTAGATTTTAGGGGGCTCCTCACCTCACTTCACCTATCTGAATTATTTTCTTCCTCTACCGCTAGAAGTGTTAAAAGCCAGGAGAAATATTAACTTGCTGCCACTTGCCTTCTCTGTGACTCTAATCACCCTTGGTCGGGGTCCTGCACAATGGGATCAGGTCCCTGTATGTCATGAGGGAAACCCTGAGGGTGTGGAAGAATGGTCTTTCTTTCCAAACCACAAGCCCACAAAACTTAGTACTGGCAAAACACAAGAATCACAGAATGGTTACAGCACAGAAGGAGGCCAATCGGCCCTGTGTGCCCCTGCCAGCTCTCTGCGGACACAATCCAACATTCCCCTCGCATTCTCCCCATAGCCCTACAATTTTTTTCTCTCCAGGTAGTTATCCAATTCCCAATTGAATCTACATTCCAACTCACTCTCAGGCTGCACATTCCAGACCCTAACCACTTGCCATGCGTATAAATAAATAAAAAGCGTTTTTCCTCTTGTCACCATTGGTTCTTTTGCCATTTACCTTTAAATCTGACAGAACAGTCGAGAGGCAATGGGAAAACAATCCTAGCTTCTCCAATCCATCTGTGTAACTGAAGTCTCTCATCCCTGGAACCATCTCCTCTGTGACCCCTCTAAGACCTTCTAAAGCACGTTGCCAGAATTGGATACCCTTCTCCAGTTGAGGCCTAACCAGTGTTTTATAAACGTTCGTCATCACTTCCTTATTTTTGTACTCTATACCCCTCCTTAAAGGACAGGAACCTGTATCATTTTTTAATCGATCTGCCCTTCCACCTTCAAGGATTTGTGCACAGCTCTCCTGTGTTCTAGCACCCCTTATAGAACTGTATCCTATAGTTTCTATTGCCTCTTCCCATTCTTCCTACCAAAATGAATCACTTATAGTTAACCCTTAGTTAAATCTCATCTGTTACGCATTCATATGAATGAAATTCAGTTGCAGGATCTATGGGAACCCTCTAGAAATTTACAACTCAGGAGGCCATTCAGCCCATGTTATAGGCTGAAAAGGGCTATCCAACCTAAGCCCATTTTCCGGCTCATGGTCTGTAGATTGTGACACCTCAAATGCAATGGGCCTCAATGTAGCTTAGTCTCACATCAAATTGTTTTTTTTTTTCTTTTGCTTTCATTATTGCACCAGCAACCCCACTCATGCTCTTGCTCAGTCTGTGCCTAAATGTGACTAGGACTCACCAACACAGTTCCTTTTACTCTGAGGCTGCCAAATCACTCAGTTGTATCAACTCTCTACATTCAGTGGATCAAAAACTTTCTTGGGCAGCTAGGGATGGGCAATAAATGCCAGCAAAACCAAATCCTGAGAATGAATATAAAAGTATTTACATATTGGGTGCACTTAAATTTGACCCCCTATCCCCAGACAAAACATTAATAAGTGAATGTAGATCCCACCCTGAGCTGAAATGAAGTATTTATGTTTAAATATTGTGTCCTCTCTCAATTGCTTTTTTTTTTTCCTTTCACGACTGAAAAGCCCACATTTTTGTAAATAATCGCGGAAATCACAAGCACACGAATCTGGTCTTCTGCGATCTGTGTTTGTGTCAAGTGGGACTCTGCAGTGCAAAGTTCACTTGCTGAAAATTGGCCTTTTTACTGTTCTTGAAAACTTCTCGCATTTCCCAGCAAAAGCACCTTTTAAAGCGAATGACCTTTCCTCACTGATTTTAGTGGGATGTTTAAACAGAACGCTCGCTCGATGTATTTTTCATTTGTTCTCAGGATGTGAGTGCCACTGGCTAGGCCAAAATATATTCTCTCCTCATTTGCCCATTAGAAGGTGGTGGTGAGCTGGCCTGCCTTGAACCCCTGCAGTCCATGTGGTGTGGGTACACCCACAGTGCTGTTAGGGAGGCAGTTCCTGGATTTTGGTCCAGCCACAATGAGGGAACGGCGATATAGTTCCAAGTCAGGATGGTGTGTGGCTTGGAGGGCAACTTCCAGGTGATGTTCCCATGCATCTGTTGCCCTTGCTGACCTCCTAGGTGGTAGAGGTCATGGGTTTGGAAGGTGCTGTTGAATGATCCTTGGTGAGTTTCTGCAGTGCACCTTGTGTATATAGTACACCCTGCTCCCACCATGCATTGGTGGTGGTGGGAGTGAATGTTTAAGGTAGTGGTGCCAATCAACCAGGCTGCTTTGTTCTAGATGGTGTCGAGCTTTTTGAGTGTTGTTGGAGTTGCACTCATCCAGGCAAGTGGGGAATATTCCATCACACTCCTGACTTGTGCCTTGTAAATGGTGGACAGACTTTGGGGAGTCAGGAGGTGAGTTATTCATCACAGGATTCCTAGTTTCTGACCTGGTCTTGTAGCCACAGTTTGTATATGGCTAGTCCAGTTCCATTAATGCTAACTCCCAGGATGTTGATGGTGGGAGATTCGTTAATGGCAATGATGTAGAATTTCATGTGGAGATGGTTAGATTCTCTCTTGTTGATTTATTCTCCATTCTGTATGAGTTTTCTCAAAGTTCACGTTTTATGTCTCAACAGCTCTTCACCCAAGATGTCTGTCACCGTTCATGAAAATCGGAAATCACGCTCCAGCTCTGGGTCGATGAACATCCAGCTGTTCCACAAGCCGTCACATGCCGAGAGTCTGCTAACTCACCTTAATCTCCTCCGCAAGCGCCACCTCTTCACAGATGTGACCCTCCACGCGGGAAACCGATCCTTTCACTGCCACCGGGTTGTGCTGGCTTCCTGCAGCCGTTACTTCGAGGCCATGTTCGCCGGCGGGATGAAAGAGAGCCGGGACAGCGAAGTGAACTTCCACAACTCTCTCCACCCCGAGGTCCTGGAGCTGCTCCTCGACTATGCGTACTCCGCCCGCGTACTCATCAACGAGGAAAATGCCGAGTCTCTCTTGGAGGCCAGTGACATGCTGCAGTTCCACGATATCCGGGACGCATCTGCAGAATTCCTGGAGAAAAACCTGCATCCCATGAACTGCCTTGGGATGATGCTCCTCTCCGATGCTCACCAGTGCGAACAGCTCTATGAGCTCTCTTGGCAAACCTGCCTTGCCTACTTTGCGGCGCTGTACAGGACCGAGGACTTCCTGAACCTGCCCAAAGACAAGCTGGTCGAGCTGATCTTGAGCGAAGAGCTGGAGGTCGAGGATGAAAGTCTAGTCTATGAGGCCGTCATGGGTTGGGTGAAGCACGACCTGTGCAGACGCCGGGATGACCTGCCCGAGTTGCTGCGGTGCGTGCGGTTGGCCTTGTTGCCGGAGTCGTACTTGTACAAAAGCGTGCTGGGGGAGGAGCTGGTGGCCAACCACAAGATGGGCAAAGGAGTCGTCGAGGAAGCCATTTGCTGCAAGATGAGGATCCTGCAGAATGATGGCGTGGTGACCCTCCTGTGTGCCAGGCCTCGCAAAGTGAACCATGATGTCCTGCTGCTGGGCGGCCAGACTTTCATGTGTGATAAAGTCTACGCAATTGACCAGAAGGCAAAGACGGTGATCCCCAAGACTGACATCCCCAGCCCGCGTAAGGAGTGCAGTGCTTGTGCGATTGGGTGCAAGGTGTACGTTACTGGTGGCAGGGGTTCTGAAAATGGGGTCTCCAAAGATGTCTGGGTGTACGACACACTCCATGATGAGTGGACGAAGGCTGCCCCAATGTTGCTGGCGAGATATGGGCATGGGTCAGCGGAGCTTGAGCAGAGCTTGTATGCCATTGGTGGGCACACAGCCGTGAGTGTGTCTTTCCCAGCATCTCCCTCGGTGTCCCTGAAGCAGGTTGAACACTATGACCCCCAGTTGAACAAGTGGACCCTCGTGGCCCCGCTCCGTGAAGGGGTCAGCAATGCCGCAGTGGTTGGCACCAAACTGAAACTCTTCGTCTTTGGTGGCACCAGTGTCAATCGGGAGAAGCTGCCCAAGGTCCAGTGCTTTGACCCAAGGGAGAATCGATGGACGGTGCCCGCAAACTGCCCACAGCCATGGCGATACACCTCAGCGTCTGTGGTCGGTGACCACATCATCGTCATCGGTGGGGACACAGAATTCTCAGCCAGCTCCGCTTACCGCTTCAACAGCGAGACGTACCAATGGTCAAAGTTTGGCGACATGACGGCAAGGAGGGTCAGCTGCCATTCGGTGGCATCTGGTAACAGGCTCTACGTGGTTGGAGGATACTTTGGTGCCCAGCGGTGTAAGACTCTAGACTGTTACGATTCATCAACGGGCACCTGGAGTAACATCACCACCGTCCCATATTCGCTCATTCCAACCGCCTTTGTCAGCACGTGGAAATATCTCTCGGTCTAGCTTCTTGGAAGCCTTGAACGTTACAATCGGAGGTAATTTTTGTTTGTGTTAAAGTAATTGAGGAATAGTTTGCTTTCGTCCCTTGGAAAGTGTTGACACAATGCTTGCCTTTCCAAATCTATCTATCTATCTATCTGTCTCTCTTTCCCCCAGCCCAAGATCTTATAGAGCCAGTTACATAATGGCAATGGCCGATGCTAAGTCCTTCCTGATGGATGACCTCAGTTGGACAGGAGGGTCTTCTTGACTTGTACTTGACTCATAACCCTCTACAGATTCTGCTGGTGCCCACAGGGCCTCCCTTCTGATGGTCATTTCCACATGGGTGAGACCACTCCAGAGGGGAGGAATAATTGCTGCTGAGCTCAACCCTGACCTGGCGAAAATCCTTTTTGAATAGTAGTCAGTTGCTTTTGTGGCCATTAAGAGTCAATTTCCAAGTCGCCAGTATGCCCAAAGTGGGTAAAGATGATGGGTTCCCTTCCCTGCAGTACATTAATGAAGCGGGCTATTTAATCTAACTGTTTTCAGGATCGCTCTCTTCTGCAATCGTCATGGTGGGACTTGAACCCATGACCTCTGTGTGACTCACCCAGTAACATCATCAATAGACCACTGTGCCTGTAAACTGAGCGCTCCCGGGTCAGGTTGTAGTGTAGGTTACGTTTGGAGAAGAGGTCACTCACTGCTATCCTCCCAAATGTGGTTGTAAAGTCATCTGATATTATATGTTGAGTCATCATTCCCAGACAAGCAGGCGACATTAGGTGGACTTTCCCTAACTCCTGGTTATGTCTCGATGGTGGGTGGTCCCTGTGATCCCAGATTAAATGAAGGGTTACTGTCCTGTGATATCACTGACTGTGTCTTTGCTTTGTCTCCTCCTGGGAGGGTCAGGGCACTGATTAAGAGCTGATAAATCACCACCACAGACACTGGTACTGATAACTGTCTCTACAACAGTATCTTAAAGCTGCCCAGACAGCTGAGACTTTCAGATTGTACATTCTTTTACTCTCTCTCTCTCTCTCTCTCTCTCTCTGCAGCTTTGGGCGTGTCTGGTTTGAGAATTCAACAGCAATTATGCTTTCCAACTCACTCCCCTTAACTTGATCCTGTCTCTGCCTGAATTCTGATGGGTAGAGATCAAGAATAAAAAGTATGTTTGAGATTTTCACTGGGACCGACTATAATGTTCCCTCTTCCTGTCAGAGAGCCAAACCTAGTTCCCTGAGGTGTATCGCTCATGTTTAAACTGTCCTGGGTGGGTGAGAGTGAAAGTTAGTCATTTTAACTTTGTTTGGGGGTTGTATGGAACACACCGAATGAAGTGAGAAGTTCATATGGTTATACCCATGGCTTAGATTCTCCCCCTCAGAATGGGCTTAGGCCAGTGGGGGAACCTCATTATTTTTGTGATGGCCATCAGCTGAACGCCCCTGGGCAATCTGGATCAAATGGCCTCCTCCTCTGCTGTAATGACACTGACTACAGGCTGGTGCAATTACAGGTGATCCAGCCTGAAAGGAGATGCACCTGGAGGGGAGACCCGATCTCTGCAGCAGCCCAGGTTGGCTTTGCGAAGTCTAAAGGAACACGCTCTCTCCCTGCTCCCAGCCCCACAGAAACAAGGCGGTTCTCCAGCTTTTAGTGATCATCAGCTCTGTCCTGGGACACCAATTGGCGTTTTGAGTAGGGCCTCCCATAGCCACTGTTTAGCGGGGCAAGCAATAACTTGGGGACATGGTAGCTTACACCCCACCTTTTATGGGGAGCTATTACCACCTCTTTCAGGTGTCTCGGGTGAGGGTGCAAAGCTTTTAATGCTTTGACTTATCTCCCTTTAGTAAGAAGATTTACAGTGGAACTAGACGTGAGGCAGATCACCTAGCAGTGAATGGATTCAACCATTCCTATTCTGATCAGATGTCAAACCATCTATTAGCTATTCTCTTGTGTATCAGCTCTCACTGTAATTTAAAAATGAGGGTATTATTTTGGTCGTTGCTGTGGAAATCAAAAACCCTCTGGCCTAGTTACCAAATTTAGACCAGGTCCAGTAAAGCATTAAGGAAGACTTCTGAAAACGCATTTAAACTGAACTCTGGGAGAACCAGTGTGCCGAAGACACACAATTCTGCTGTCAGCTCATCGTTGGGGGTCAAAGATCAAAAGAACAGTGTCCAATTACAAGCATAAACAGCTGTTAATAGCAACAGAGGTCCCGGAAGCAATCGAGCAGGGAATGAAAACAGAAAATGCTGGAAATACTTGGGCAGGCCTGCCGGTATGTGTGGAAAGAGGGAGGGAGACTGAGTTAACACTTCAGGTCGATGTCCTTTCATCAGAAGCAGAAAAGGTTGGGAGGCAGGGACACAAGTGAGGGGAGGAAAGAGCAGAGGGGAAGGAAGAGGAGGTTAAATGACAAAACAGAAGATCGTGGAAAGTGAAGAGTAGACAAATAAACAAAGATGTGTCTAGAGGTGACAATTACCAGAATCTGCTGTCAGGAACAATACTGACAAGAGTTTATAACCTGCAATTGTTGAGTTCAGGTGCTATGTCTGGAAGGCTGTAACTGTGAAGGGGAAGCTGTTTTGAGTGGTGTCAAATTGTGTCTTGACAACGCTGCTAAAAAGTGCTTTGGCATGTTTTACCAGGTGCTACGTAAATGCATATTGTAACTCTTTTGTTACAAAACAAACTAAATTGACAGTAAATGTATGTTGTAGTTACAATAGTGACATTTAATGCAAATTGTTGCCAGCTGGTGACCTCTCAAAACAGTGAGACACACATCTAGCCAAGCCAGCATGTTCCCATGACAACAGGCCTTCACAGCGATACCTTGTGTAGCCGTCCAGGACACGAGCTGATTTTAATCTGCCTGCCGTTGTCAACCAGAGAGAAAAGCCAACTGGGCTGGGAGTTGCCTGATTGTTTTAAAATCCCAGCTGCTTCACTAATGCCCTTTTAAAAGGACAGCAGGTTTCTTTCCATACCTGGTTGGGAACTCTGACTCCAGTTCCACACATGGCCCAGGGACTTTTTTAACTACCCTTTTTGAAGTGGCTGAGTGAACCACTCCATTGCATCATTGTTATACTGCAGAGGTTCAAGAGGGTGGCCCACCCCCATGTCCAGGGATGGGTAACAAATGGTGGCCTTGCCAACGATGCCCACATTCCAAGACCACCTGACCCATCACCTACTGCAAACACTTCACTGGTCCTCCTCCAATGAGAGATTGCTGTACCTGAACAGAATCCCCACCCCTCCATACAATTAATTTTTTTTACTCTGTTCAAAATCAGCATTCGAATTATCCAATGATTTGAATGTTAACCCTTGTTGCTAGTTTTTTGTGCCATTGCTTAATTCAAATTACACCCTGTGCAGCACTCCCTCAGTACTGCACTAGTCTTTCAGATGAGGCATTAAACAAATCTGCCTGCTTGGGTGGATGTAGAAGATCTCATGAAACTATTTTGAAGAGCAGGTGTCCTGACCAATACTTGTCCCTCAATCGACATCACAAAAAAGCAAATCTAGGCATCATCATATTGCTGTTTGTGGTGTCCTACGTTAAAGTATTTCTTTGGCTTTTAAGCACTTCGAGATGTCTAGTGGTCATGAAAGGTGCTAAATAAATGCAAGACTTCTATTCCATTTCTTTAATGCAGAAACTAGCTTTGAATTGACAGGAATGGGAGTAGACTGCATTCACAAAGAGCTGGATCTTCAGCCCTTTAGAATCTTTGGGAGTGAGATAATAGTGATCCAGTCAAAAGTCTAAGGCCAAATTATTGCCCTTGTTATTTACCCCTTTGTGCATTTTGTTTCTGGCCTCTCTTGGGTCACCTCGGAAAACTGACAAAGTGGGAGGTGGTGGCATAGTAATATTGTTGCTGGACTAGTAATCCAGACACCCAGGGTAATGCTCTGGTGACCTGGATTCAAATCCCATCACTGCAGATGGTGAAATTTGAATTCAGTAAAAATCTGGAATTAAAAGTTTGATGACCACAAAACCATTGCCGATTGTCATAAGAACTCGTCTGGTTCAGTAATGTCTTTTTTTAGGGAAAGAAATCTGCCACCCTTACCTGGTCTGGCCTACATGTGATTCCAGCCCCACAACAATTAAAATGTCTTCTGAACAAGGGCACCTGGGGATGGCCAATAAATGCTGGCCTAGCCAGCGCACCCCTATTCCCACACCCTGCTCAGTCAGAGGGATGTAAACACAACCAAGAACAGTCTACGCTCTAGTTTTCCATTTAGCCCTGGATGTGCACAGTGTTATGCAGGAATTCAATTATGCAGAGGTATGGGTCTAAGGAAATAGGAGTGGTGATTGGACAAATCAATCAATCATTTTTAGAGTATTCTTTCATGGGATGTGGGTGTCACTGACCAGCTCAGCATTTGTTGCCCATCCCTAATTACCCCTGAACTCAGTGGCTTGCTAGGCCATTTTGGAAGGCAATTAAGAGCCAACCACATTGCTGCAGATCTGGAAAGTCACATATAGGCCAGACCAGGTGAAGATGGCAGATTTTCCTTCCCTAAAGGAATTAGTGAATCAGATGAGTTTTTAATGACAGTTTCATGACGCCATTACTGACACCAGTTTTTTTTTTTAATTAAATGAATTCAAATTCCCCCAGCTACCACGGTGGAATTTGAACCCGTGTCTCCAAGGTATTAGTCTGGGCCTCAAGCCAAGCTGATGCAAAATCTTTCTTTTTTTTCATTTGTGGGTTGTGGCCAGCATTCATTGACCTTTTAATTGAGAAGGGGACAATTAGCCACTTTTTTGAATATAGCTGGATGGCTTGCTAAGCCATTTCAGTCAACCACGTTACTGTGGGTCTGGAGTCACATGTAGGCCAGACTGGATAAGGATGGCAGATTTCTTTCCCTGAAGGACATGAGTGAACCAGGTGGGGTTTTAACAACGATCTGGTGGTTTCACCATTATTGCTTTCCCCCTCACCCCTCTACTTAATTAAATTTAAATTCCCTAGTTGCCATGGTGGCATTTGAGCTGATGTCTCCTCCAGGACCATTAATCCAGGCCTCTGGATTATGAGTCAAGTAATGTAACCACTATTCTACCATACCTCATAGAATTTCTATCTGCCCACTTAGCCAAATCCAGAAGGCCTAGGAGCAAGTTGGAAGGGTCTGGACTTCGAGTTTGTGCAAGAGGTTATCTGTTGAACTTTAACCATCTAATAGTACCAGTCTCCCAATAGAGTTGAACTTCCAGCAGTGTCTCTAGTTATTAGTGCCCTACCTGTTTGGGAATCGAAGTGAAGTGGCACCCCGTTTGTCCCCCTCATTATTGAACTAACCTGGCTGGTCAGTTTTTTGATGGTGCCCTGATGTACTGCAGACCTGTCAGCTTTGATTACTGAACCTCCATGGAGAGGTGACTTTGTGGCCAATATCCGTTCACAGGTGGGTCACCTTGGAAACACCAGACATCAAAAGGGCCCCAACTCCCTTCCAACCCAAGAAGAATAGTCACTAGTTAACCATGTAGAAAACTAGTTAGTGTAACTTTGAGCCTTTACCAGGTACTCTAGGGGTTTCTCACCAGTCACTGCTGCCTATAAACCTGTGAGCAGATTGCCATTGAATAGCTGGAGAGGCAGAGTTTCAGCACCAAGCCCTGGATGTGTGAGACTATGTAATATTCAACAAAGGAAAAATGAGAAAATGGGATCTGAGTGGGTAGCCCCTTTATAACTTTCTGCTGTGCTGAAATTCCTATCTGATAAATATGCATTAACATAATTTGTTTTTTGACCTAGGGTTGAAGAATTGCCTGCCACTGTTGAAAGATGGAGAATATTGTGAAGAGCTTCAGATGGCAGTGCCATGTTCATCACCCTTTGTCCTGACACTGGAAGCTATTGAGCCAGAGAGGATTGAGCGAGCCCTCTTCATGAGGTTGGTGCATGAGGCCAGCACGATTGCTGCACTTCCAGCAAACCATACAATACATTTTTGGTTCATAACAGACCCATTGAGAATTTTAGACTTTGCCTCTATCTCATGTTTATCATTTTTGCTTGTTCCAAAAAGACTCTTGTTATGGTAACTGGCTAAGGATCTGAGTTTCAGTGGCTGATGCCACTGTGTCCAGCATACCAGTGTTGGAATCACTGCAGTAACAGGCAGTAACATCTCCCAAGCCTGTGATCACCGAGAAGGGCAAGGACAGCAGGCACCATCTCTCACTATCATGACTTGGAAATATGTTAGCAGTTGCTAACTGGTGGCTGGGTCACGATTCCGGAACATCCTACCTGGCTGCTTTGTGAGAGTCCATTCATTACACAGACATTGCATCAGTTCAAGAAGGCCCACCACTTTCTTAACTGGAAACGGACAATTAACGTTGGACATGCCTGTGCCCACATGACAAGGATTAATATTTTTAAAACTGTAACTAACTCCTTCTTTGTCAGGACCTCTGAACTGTGCGATTCCTTAACTCTTTAGAAGGTTAAGATAATTTCCACTGTTTTCAAACCCAAGTTTGAGGGGTTACCCAATTGGATGCTAACTCTTGCTTCAATCCTACGCTATGCACTTTGGTCCAGCCACCATCATCTACAGATTGAGAAGCACTGGTGCTGGTGAAGACGAACTGGTTGGGTTTCATTTTGTTCATAGTGATTCTGTTGACCCAGATGGGGGAAGGTTTAGTTTCCCCAATCTCTCCATAACCATGTAGATTTGCACCTTGTATTGTAATTAGGTGGTGTGCTTTGTGTATTTAATTTTGTTGGGAGGTTTTCTGCTGAAGTTTTCAAGGGAAATTGAATTGCTCGAGGGAGCACCCAGCTTTTTAGTTTTCTTGCCTGCTATCTAGTCTCTGTTCTGTGACGAACAGCCTGGCTTTCCTCTTGCAATCAAATTTGGGTTTTTTAAAAAAAAAAGCCTCTGGTTTTGGTTGACAATTAACCAATTTGTTGATGTGTGCCTTGGCCACCCTCATGGGCCTTCTCCAGCTCCCCCAGCGTAACCTCAGAAACCATCATTTCCAGGGTAAGCGATGCTCCCACCGAAGTTGCACCGGAAAAAGACTCCACGAAATTCGTCCCCTTAATTTTCCCAATGGCTCATGGATCTCGAGGCTGTGCATATAATCAAAAGTGTGGAACCCTATGGGCGGGGGGAGGGATGCGCAAGAGGAAGACACTAAGTTCCCTTCTTCTGTCTGTTCTGGATTTGGCAGGTATGGCACTGACATTGGCTTCGTTGCCTTTTTGGATGGGACTAAGCCAGAATTCCTGTTATCCTGCTTTAAAAAGGAACACATGGGTGTTGGGAAACAACAAGGTCAAGTTTGGGTGCTTGTGATGGCCACTGTAATGCATTAGCTGGCTGTCTACACTCCAGTTCAGTTGTGAAAAATCTGACTTTGTGAAGGCTATCTGGCCTCCCCAGTGAACTGTACCCTGTCAAGAGGGCAGAGAGTAAAATTGGATGGAACAAAATAGCCGAAAAGCCCATAGAGTGCATTGACTCTGGGTGAACATGACCGCCGCTCCGCTTGTTTTTCTGTTGCTTGTGTCTGAGTTTGAATCCTCATTGAGGTGATGCGTTTTAACATTTTAGATGAAAGATCTAAACATTCCCTGCATACACTTGACAATTTGCTATTGGTGACAGCTGCCAAGGCCCTCAGCTCTGGAATTCCCTCCCTAAATCTCTACACCTCCCCACCTCTCCCATTCCCGCTTTAAGATGTTACTTTAAAACCTACCTCTTTGACCAAGCTTTTGGTCGACTGTCCTAATATCCCTTATGTGGTTCAGTGTCTAATTATATCTGGCACTCATGAAACACTTTGGGGCACTTCATCAAAAGGTGCTACATAAATGCAAGTTGCTGTTACTTGCCATTGGAAGATGGTTTTGCTATGTCTTTATCTACATTTTCTCCCTGGCTCTACCCATTCCCCATTGTGATTAGGGGGCCAAGATCCACTCCACTTTGGCCCTCCTAATTTTGCACGTCCTGTAATAAAATGGGTCTGTATGTTAAGCCCTGGCAGAAGTGAGGTTGTTGCTTTTGCATTACTACTCCCGAGCAAATAAAATGGCCGAATGTTAGCGAGGTTTTTCTTATCGGATTCTGCCACTTCTCAATGGTTGCAGTGCGGCAATATTAGGATGCCTGCATAACAAGTTCATGTCGTTAAAATGCCCACCTTTTTGAATTCATTGTCTCCTGCCGAAGCAATATAGCAGTCTGCAAATGCACAGTGGTTCATGCAGATGTCACTCTGCACCCAAAACATGGGTTTTGCAGGCAGGAAATGTATGCAGGTCCTAATGTCTTTTAAGTTTCTTAAATATTTTATAACTACAGATGAATGGCAGAAAAATAATTAAATAATTACATTTCCACTAACAATGTTCAAATAGCACAGGCACCGAACAATAGATGCACTCTTAATATTTGAAATATATTGAAAAATTGTAAGAGGCAAGAAAAATATTGCTGATGTTTCAACTCAAACAGAAAACTCTCTGGAGGCATTCAGCTGCCTGAGTGTTTCCCAAGATTTTCTGTTCATTAGTTTGCTGCTTTAAATTACTGCTTTACTTCTGTATTAAAATGGTGCAAAAGTTTATTTTTTCCCTTTTTTGACACTGAATTTCAGTCTAGCAGTGTCAGATCTATGAAATCCTGTTCTGCTACCAGCTTGAGTTGAAGTGCTCATGGCTGCGTGTGTCTGTGAAACAGTGAACGTGGCAGAACTGCATGTGTGCGGCGTTGGTAGCAAACGCAGCCTTCGGAATTAATCACGTGGTCATTTTTGTCACCAAGAATCGGCCGACTCCTGCCTGCCTGCACTGGACCCATTGTCACAACTTGCTGCCTACGAGAGTTGTGGAGCAGAGACTATCAATGATTTCAAAAAGAAATTGGACGGGTTCTTGGGGAAATAAGCTTGCAGGTCTCTGAAGGATAGAGCAGGGGAGTGGGATTGACTCGATTGCTCTACAGAGACCCAGGATGGACTTGATGGGCTGAATGGCCTCCTGTGTCGTTATGCCTCTGAGCCCCTGCCACCATTGCAACCAGTGCAAGATCGTTTGAACTCTTCATGCAGGAGTATTTATATTTTTTTTGGTTCTAATCTAGACTATCTGCGCCTCTCGTTAGAATGTTTTTGAACTTTAGATGAAGGAAGCAATCCGAAATGTTTTTACTGTGTATGTATTAAAAAAAAAAATTGCGACTCTATTCAGGGTAGGTTGTTTTGTTTTAATTACAATGAAAGGAAGTCAAGAGTGAAGTATTTTCGTCTGCTTCCACCTCTCCCCATTTGATCTGCACAGTTGGAAGCCTCTCTTGTTTTCTGTCTTTGACTGTGTGTATTTCTGTGTCCTGTAACTTTTGTGAATGTTTGATTTTAATTTATAATGTCCTGTCACTTTAATTATGTTGAAGACTTGTTTTTGACAGCCTGGTGCTGGTTGGAAGATTTCAATAAAGAGTCACCAAAATAAAAATCCAGGCTCATCATTCAAATTGCGCTGTCTCCCTCACTTTCTGTTTGAAGCCACGAGGAAGAGCAGTATTCAAGTTAGATGATGAAATGCTTGCTGAACACACCACTTCATGCTGTCGACTCTATAGAATCTATCCCTATTAGGATGAGTGACTGAGATGGATTTTCATTCTCTGCGGGAAAGAAAGTCTAATGTGCAATATAGAAATAGAAAGGGTTTGACTACTGTGAACACAAGTCACTTGTCCTGCTTATCTTGGGTGAGACTGCACTTGTTCAATGCCCAACGATGAAGGTACTACGTGAGTACCCTATTCACACTGAATTGAAAAGTTATACCTATCAACAAAGACTGAACAAGCTTTGGGGCTCTTTTCTCTTGAAAAGAAAAGACTGAGCAGTGACCTGCTCCAGGTCTTCAAGATTAGGAAAGGGTTTGATAGGGTAGACATAGAGAAGATGTTTCCACTAGTGGGTGAGACCAGAACTAGGGGCTGCAAACATAATACAGTCACTAATAAATCCAATAGGGTCTTCAGGAGAAACTTTTTTACCTGGAGATTGAAGCTCGCTACCATGGGGAATGGCCGAGGTGAGTAGCATGGATGTATTTAAGGAGAAGTTACATAAGCATCTCTCAAGGCTCCCTCGAATTAGGGAAGGAGGTGTATTGGTGATGTCACTGGGTGAGTAATCCAGGGGGCCAGGCTATTGTTTTGGGAGCATGGGTTTGAATCCCACCATGGCTGCTGGTGGAATTTAAGTTCAATTAGTAAATCTGGAATTATAAAGTTAGTCTCAGTAACATGAACATAGGAGCAGAAGTAGGCAATTTGGGCCTGCTCTGCCATTCAATAAGATCATAGCTGATCTGCTTGTGTTTCAAGTTCCATATTCCCATCTACCCCTGAGAACCTTAGATTCTTGTTAGGCTAAGGGAATCAATTTACCCCTGCTTTAAAAATATTCAGCAACCCCCACCTCCACCGTCTTTAGAGACAGAGAGTTCCAAAGTCGCACAAGCCTCTGAGAGAAAACACTACTCTCATCTCTGTCCAATAATGACAGTCCCTAATTTTAAAACAGTGCCCTCCAGTTCTGACCTTCCCCCCTCCACAATAGGAAACATCCTTTCCACATTCAACTTGTCAAGATCAGCATCTTATATAGTTTTCAATCAAATCACCCCTCATGTTTCTAAACTTCAGTGGAAACAAGCTCAGCCTGTCCAACCTTTCCTCATAAGACAACCCATTCATTCCAGGTATCAATCTAGTAAACCTCCTCTGAACTGCCTCCATTGCATTTACACCCTTCCCTAAATAAGGAGACCAAAACTGCACACACTATTTGAGATGTGGTCTCACCAATGCCCTGTATAACTGAGGCATAACATCCTTACTTTTATGTTCAATTCCTCTTGTAATAAAGGATAGCATTCCATTAGCCTTATTGATTACATGCTGTACCTGCATACTAACTTTTTATGACTCATGCACGAGAACACCTAGATCCCTCTGAAGGTTGAGTCGTTCTTCTTTTAAGTAATACTCTGCCCCAGAGTGAACAACTTCAAGTTTTCCCACATTACATTCCATCTGCCAGATTTTTGCCCACTCATTCAACTTATCTATATCCGTCTGCAAACTCCTTACGTCTTCTTCACAACGTACTTTCCTACCTATACAAAAGCAAAATACTGCGGATGCCATAAATCTGAAATCAAAACAGAAAATGCTGGAAAAACTCAGCAGGTCTGACAGCATCTGTGGAGAGCGAAAAAAAGATTAACATTTCGAGTCTGTATGACCCCCATTTTCTGCTTTTATTATACTTTCTTACCTTTGCGTTGACTGCAAATTTAGCTACCATGCCTTCGCTCCCCTCATCTAAGTCATTGATGTAAATTGTAAGAAGTTGAGGCCCCAGCACAGACCTCTGTGAGACTCCACTCATCACATCCTGCCAATCATATAAAGACCCAGTTATGCATATTTTCTGTCTTCTGCCAGCCAGCGAATCTTATATCCAGGCTAATATGTTACACCCTACACTGGGAAGCACTGTTCTAGTGGATCCAGCTTTGAAATAAGCATTGATGCTAACCTTCTGCAGGATTGGGGAAACAGGACATTGGATAAAACCAGAAGGTGAATGTGCTGTGAATGAACAGGAGGTTCACTGTTACTACATCTGATGTTGGGCAGGTTATCTGGGAATTGATATACTGAGAGAGGGACAGACTGCCTAGACAGGAGTTTGCTTGTTACTATATCAGACCTTAGACAGTTTCTCTGGGCTATTGTGAATTGATGTACCTTTCAATCAGCATCATATCTGACCCTTAGCTGAGTTTCCACCCCATATCCTCTCGATGACCAACAGCACCTTCATAATATTTCACATTTCCACCACATCTTTAGCTGAACTGCTGTTGATAAATTCATCAATGCTTTAGTACCTATACAATTTACTATTCCATTGCTGACTTCTTGTGTCTCCTACTTTTCCTTCTTTGTAAACTTGAGCTCATTCAGAAATCTGGTTTCCTTCTTCTAACTCACTTGTTCTGTTCACATATCAGAGGCTTTAAAATAATAAAACATGCTGTTAATCAGTAGGCAACAGTGAGCAACATCCTGGGGATAACATTGACCAGAAACTGAACTGGACAAGCCATATAAATGTGGTTACAAAAATAGGCCAGATTCTGGGAATCCTGTGATGAGTAACCCACCTTCTGGCTTCCAAAGGCTGTCAATCGTCTACTAGGCACAAGTCCAGAAGTGTGATTGAATACTCATTGACTGAAATAAGAGCAAAATGCTGTGGATATCGAAACCTGAAACAGAAACAAAAAATGCTGGAAACACTCAGCAGGTCTGTCAGGGTTTAGGAAGAGAGAATTAGAGCTAATATTCCAGTTCGATGACTCTATAAGTGCAGCCCATACAACCCTCAAGAGGCTTGACATCATCCAGGACAAAGCATCCTACTTGAATGACACCCCATCCATCACCTGAAACATCCTCTCCCTCCACCACTGACACACAGTAGCAGCTGTGTGTGCCATCTATAAGATGCACTGTAGCAACTCGCCAAGGCTTCTTCAACAGCACCTTCCACACCTGTGAACCCTATCATGTAGAAGGACGAGGGCAACAGATGCGCAGGAACACCACCACCTCCAAGTTCCCCTCCAAGTCACTCGCCATCCTGACTTGGAAATATATCACCATTCCTCCACTGTCGCTCGGTCAGAACCCTGGAACTCCCTCCCTAACAGCATTGTGGGTATTCCTGCTTCACTTGGACAGCAACAGTCCAAGAAGGCCGCTCACCACCATCTTTGGGCAATAAATCCTGGCCAACCAGGACTGTTTATGTTTCAGATCGATTCCACTTCATCACTTCAGTTCTAATGCAGTCCTCAAACCGAAAATGTTTCTCTCTTCACAGATGCTACCTGACCTTGAGTGTTTCCAGTACTTTTTTTTTTACTTCAGTTGTGCTCGCCAATTTCTAACAATTCAGACTGACAATCTATTGATTACAAATATTCTCACTCTTGTTTTCAGGTGCTTCCAATGATCTCACCTCTCCCTATTTCTGTAGCCTCCAGTAGACCTAGAAAACTCAAGAGATCTCTGCATTCATCCAAACTGACCTCTTGTGCATCTCCAAATTTCACTGTTCCACCATTATCCGTCATGTCTTCAGCTTCCCGGGCCCTAAGGTTTGTAAATCCCACCCTGAACCTTTCCAACTCTCAATCAAAGTTCCAAGATTATTGATTTGGGACCCAGGCAAGCTATCTAGGGCACTGTGTGAACTGAGAGAGGGAAGAGACTGTGAATGGACAGGAGTTAGATTGACGTTTCGAGTCCTCATGACCCTTCTGCTGAGGACTCGAAACATCAACTCTTTTCTTCTCCGCCGATGCTGCCAGACCTGCTGAGTTTTTCCAGGTAATTCTGTTTTTGTTTTGGATTTCCAGCATCCGCAGTTTTTCTGTTTTTATCTCTGAGTTAAATTGTTGTTGTTTCAGAACCCAGGCTGGTTATCTGGGATATTACCTACAGGTTTATAGTCACCTGATCACAGGTAAAGATTACTTTCATTCTGAAGGTGCAGAGGGGCATCAGAGGGATGATTTAAGATAATAAATACTGTAAATACACAGACAGTATCTGTGAAGAGAAAAACTGAGTCAACGTTTCAGGCCAATGACACTTCGCCACATCAGATCTAATACAGAGTCATCAAACTGGAATGTTAGCTCCAATTCTCTCTTCCTAAACCCTGAAAGACCTGCTGAGTGTTTCCAGCATTTTTTGCTTCTGTTTCAGGTTTCGACATCCGCAGCATTTTGCTCTTATTTCAGTCAATGAATTAAGGTAATACAAGTTGAGATTGAGGGAAGGGTGAAGGGCTTTTATGGATTTTGTTTGGTCAAGAGACTTCAGCATTGAAATGTTTTACTAGAATTCACAAGCTTAGAGGTATTTCCTAAATTCATTCCTGAAATGTCTGGCTCGAATCTTTAGACTATACACCCTAATCCAAACTCCACAACCAGAGGAAATAGTTTCTCTCAATCTACCCTGTCACTTTCCTTTAATATCTTGGAAATTTTGATCAAATCGCCTTCATCTTCTAATTTCCAGGGAATGCAAACCTGGTCTGAGGAATCTCCCCTCATAATTAAACCTTAATTAAACACTTTCTTCTGTCTGTTGATTCCCTCTTGGCAACATTCCTGAAAGAGTTCTGGTGAAGAGTCATATTCGACTCGAGACATTAACTCCCTTTCTCTCTCCACATATGCTGCCAGAGTTCAGGTTCATTCTAGTAAATCTACGCTGTACTCACTCCAAGCCCAATATATCCTTCCTCAAGTGTTCTGTCTGCATGCAGAGCTGCTTGTCCTACTCCAGGGGCCGTCTAACCAGGGTTTTGTACAACTGAAGCATAATTTCTACCCCGTTGTATTCTGATCCTCTACATAAAAGGGTCAGCATTCTATTAAACATTTTGATTATTTTCTGTTCATGACATTTATGTACCTGGACCCCCAAGTATCTTTGGACATCCACTGTTTCTAGAGTTTCATCATTCAGAAAGTACCCCGTCCAAGCCTTTTTATATCTGCCCCTGTCAGATCAGCAATAACTCGAGTATTAGACCTCTTGCCCACTTCACCACGTGGTGTCCTGTTAGGGGAGAAAACATTTAAAGTGCATTCCAACTGATCGACCAATAAATGTACTCTCTAATTGCATTTTGGTCTGAGTTTCCTGTAATGCAGGTTTGGGAAAACTTAATTATAGTTCAGTTTGTCATTGCGTTTAATAAAAAGGGTATTCTTCGAGTAGAATATGGTTCTGTCTCTCACTGAAATTAGGAAGCTAGTTAATAACTTGCCAGTTACCCTGAACATTGGCTGGGATTTTCCGTGAAATTGGCAAAGTCCATTAGCGGGTGTGAAAATTGGCGTTTGACCTACCAGCTCTTTCTGCTTCAGCGTATGTCCCCAGCTCCAGCAGTTTCTGATGCATAGGTTTCATGCTGTATCGCTGGCTGGGCAGCCTCTGATTTGCCCGCCCAGCCATGACCTCAGAGCTCCTCTACTCTGGGTGCCATATTTAAAGGGAGACCATGCACAGTGCTCGCACGCACAGCTTAGGAAAGCTGCAGGAAACCAATGTCTTCCAAATGGAGAAAACATGCCACCTTTGAATTTAGTGACGCCTCTCTGGAGTGCCTGCTAAGCGCAGTGGAGGCCTGCTATGAAGTCCCAAACTCCGCTGTAGCTGACAAGCCTCAAAAGGTGACCAGTCCAGCTTGCGAGGCGGTGGCAGCAGAAGTGAGCACCAGCGACCTGCAAAAGAGGTCAGCCACCCAGTGCAGGAAGAGGATGAATGATCTCCTCGTTCTGCCAGGGTTAGTCACCCTTCTCATCACTCCCAACTCACTCAGTCTCTAGCCCATCACACCCTCACAAGGATCTCACTCACTGCCAAATCAAGAGACATCACCACTCACCCTCTCACACATGCCTTCATCTCCTCTGCAAATCACGTCTTTATCCTGTCCATGGCACTACTCACCACCCACACATGCCAGGCAGCCTTCTCATCTGGCCTTGCAAGGGTCTTGCTTAAACACTCTCCATCTGTCTTCATGCAGGACAACCTGGCACAAAACAAAAGGGAGAGGTTGCAGACTGGTGGCAGAATGGGAGAACTCAAGGTGCTAAGTGATCTTGAGAATCGGACGATCACACTGGCAGTCGAGGATGTGGACCATGCCTGCCCTGACAGGGAAGCCAATGGCGCTCTATCAAGTGAGGATCCTGCACTACAAAATTCATCAGCCAATCATACTGTGAGTGATGTCTCCTGTTTCACAGTCCCCTGCCATGCACTAATTATCTCTCCTTTCCTTCACAGGCACATCTGGGAAGCAGCTGAAGACAGGCACGAGCCAGGCCATTGACTCCAGGCCCAAGGAGACCTCAGATGAAGATCCTGAGGGGACCCATATTGAAGAACCATCACAGCGCTCACCCACACCCTCCACCAGCGCAGAGACACACATCTTATTGGGGCCTAGTTCTAGAGTAGCCTTGGTGTCACAAAATGGTGAACACAGCACACTATCTCATCTGCAGCAGGCGGAGGCAGGGACATCCCAGGTTGCCAGCACTTGCAGGACTGCCGGATGCAGGTTATCAGCCTCTGGACTCGGTCCTATCTCAGTTGCTGGAGCTGCAAAGGCAAGCTCGGGAACATCAGGAGTGTCTGCTACACTCTTCAGATTGCAAGGCACCATGGAGGAGTCTGTGCACCTTCACTCTGAGGTGATAGGGCAGACATGCAAATGCATTGAGGCCAACACTGATAGTAAGGCAGCCGCCATTGAGACCTTGGTCCAGGACATTGGTCCTGTACTGCTGCATGAGCTGCACTCCACTGCTGAGGCCCTTGGTGACATCCATCAGGGTCATCATGAGAAGGGGTCGGGGCACCTCAATCTCACCCAAGCTGCCCCTTCTCCTCAAGGAGTCAGCCAGTGGCCCTCAGGCACCCATAGGAAGGAGGGTCAGAAGCTTGACACCACAGGACCATCCCCCCCACCCTGGGTGACTCTGGGAGTGTCTGGCCGATCTGAATCCCCTATTCGTGTGACCCCCATCAGCTCCAGTTCCACTGGTTGAGGAGGGTGCAACTGCCCTACAGCAGGACACTGAAAGCAAGCTGGGGCCTTCCAGGTCTCAGCCCTCCAGAAGATGCCCGCCAAGATCTTCACAGACAACAGGGTACAGCAGTCAGCAGGTCACTGCCACCTCCACTGTGGATGTCAGGGATGCACCAAGACGTAGTGGAGGGTAAGGAAAGTTAACAAGATGTAGTTGCACAACATTGAGCACGGGTGTTAAACACTTGTACATAAATTTCACAATTGTAAATACACTCCCAATCATTTCATGCCTCCTTGTCTATGGTTCCTTGTTATGATAAGTAGTGTTCATGTCAATCAGGCATGAATCCTTGGTTCATGCAGAAACTCAAGACAATTGTCAGTGCCCTGGGCCTCTTTTCTGTGCAGTGTGTTACCTCCTGGCCACAGTGTGTCCAGTCTCAAAGTCACTCTCCAGATCAGTGATGCCTGCAACTTGATGTAAAGTGTATTTGCTGCAAGAATCTCATGCCCAAGTGTTGGAGGTTTACGTGATGTTCTGTGTGGTCTCAGCACTACTGAGGTGGGGTTGCCTTGCTATCTCAACTGCATTCTTGACAGGAGAAGGTGTGGTGGTGAAGGGAACAGGTGATGATGCCTGCAGAAGGATCAAGTACTCTTAAGCTCCATGTGCCTGCTGTATCTCAACAGGGTCTCCATGATATGAGCCTCTTCAGAGTGTATGTGTGCTGCCCTCAGCCACACAGGTGACAGACCTTCCCAGATGCAATATGATGATCTCAGGAGTGCCCTCACTGCATCCCATCATCCTCCTCCAAGCACCTTGTGGCAATGAGGGTCTCATGAGCACGCCTGCCTTGTCTGCCCAGCGCAATGGCCTCTTCGTCTGCATCTTCGCCTTCCAGGATCTCATCACCCGCAGCCGCTTTGATTTCCTCCTCATTGGAGGAGAGGTGCAGCTCTTCCATCTCCTCATCATCCAGGTCCTCCAGCTGTTACATCACCAGGTTTTATAGCATGCAGCAAGCCACAATGATGCATGACACCCGCTGAGAAGCGTACTGGAGTGCTGCTCCCGATCTGTCAGGGCACGAGAACCTCATTTTCAGGGTCTCTGTGGTGTATTCCACCAAAGCCCAGGCTACAGCATGAGTCTCGTTATACCTTCCCTCAGCAGGAGTCTGAGCCGCCACACAAATGTCACCAGCCATGTCCTTTGTGGGTAGACCTTGTCCATGAGGTGCCAACCCTGCATCCCATGTGGTCCCTGCAAATGTGTCAGGGATCTGAGACCTACTGAGGATGTAGGAATTGTGGATGCTTCCGGGGAATCTTGCGCAAACCTGTATGATACGTTTGGTATGGTCTCAAACCAGCTGAACAGTGAACGAATGGAAGCCTTTGCAGTTGACATACTGCGGCTTCTTGTTGCCAGGGAGATTTTAAAGCCATGTGGGGTGCAGTTGAACGCACCTGTGGGAATCCAGATATTTCAGCAAATACCAGCGCTCTTGCCCGATCTCTGTTGAAGTTGACAAAACTGCACCTGATAAGCTGATGCTAAACTGTCTCAGCTGTGGAAGCTTCCTCATTTTCCATTTGGATGGCCTCTTACTAGCCCCCCCACCACCACCCCCGCCCCCCCCCACCTCCCACAACCCCCACACCCACCCCCCCCCACCACACAACCCACCCCCACCCAATGACGTGTTTGTGTTCAACCTCCCCAGTTCTTCACTCAGAGTAGTGCCCTTGCCCTGAAGCCCCTTTCCTTTACTCAGTGCTGCCTTGCCCCTCTCAGAATGGAGGCCTTGCCCTGCAGCACAGTAAAAGCCAGCCACAAAGTAACCCCGGTCTGGTCGATGTGGAGACTTGCCTCAGAGATGCCCCTGGTTCCTTCAAATCCTAGCTCTGTTTGGGGTGGGGAGGGGGGTGGGGGGGGGGAGGGGGGGGGGGGGGGGGGGAGGGGGGGGGGGGGGGGGGGGGGGGCGGGCGGGTGGCGGGGGGGTGGCGGGGGGGTGCTGCGCTAAATTGTGTGAACTCACCTCAGGTCTCCCATCAAAATGTAGACCGCCAACTGCAAGTCGTTTAAATGCTACTGTAAAATGCATCATTCTCCATTCACGCTGACTCGGGATTTAAATTTGAGATATAGGGATGATTGCGCCAGGTGTGAGATCAGAATGAGGTGCAAATACACACTCATAATATTCACAACATTCAGCGGTGGGAAATGCGGCCCACCATTGACAGGGGGTGCATACAACTGCCCCTCCCGCATCCGCATCGCCAAGAAATGCATCCAGGGCACTCCCACAAGGCCCTACGATCTCGTCCGCAACTATGCCTGCCCAGATCAGGATCGGAAAATCCAACCCATTGTCTTTTCCTTAAATTTCATCGTGGATTAATGTTTTATTGTTAAACGCCTGAACACATTCTCTGGTGGAATCAAACATTTCCTGAGATCTCATTTTGTGCTGTGGAAGGACAACATTTTAATTTTTCTAATTACTCCAAATCTTCCCCCTACAGTTTAAGGCAGGGCAGAATACTAGGAAAGCAGTTCATCCTTCATATCTGGCTCAAACTCTGCATTTTACTTGCGACTACAGAGTGAATATGCCACACACATGTTTGTAATAAGATTCAAGGTCCATCGGGATCCTTTTTTTAATTCATTCGTGGGATGTAGGCCTCGCTCTAATTGCCCTGCATAATTGCTGGCAAGATTGCAAAATCATGCGAGAAGGCCCTAGATGCACCACCACCACACACACCACCACCACATACACACACACACACACACACACACCCCCGCACCACCCCGCCCCCCCCCACCCCCGCCCAAACGGTGCAAAAGCAGGAAACAACTGTGCACTCCTCCCGCCAATGGCAGGCCACATCTCCCGTCGCTAATCGCAGCAGGCTGCCTTCTTGAACCGCTGCAGCCCATGTGGTGTAGGTACACCCATAGTGCTATTAGGAAGGGAGTTCCAGGATTTTGACCCAGCGACAGTGAAGGAACGGCGATATATTTCCAAGTCAGGATGGTGAGTGACTTGGAGAGGAACTTCTAGGTGTTGGTTTTCCCATCCATCTGCTGCCCTTGCCCTTCTAGCTGGTAGCGGTTGTGGGTTTGGAAGGTGCTGTCTAAAGAGCCTTGGTGAGTTCCTGCAGTGTATCTTGTGGATGGCACATGTAGCTGCCACTGTACGTTGGTGGTGGAGGGAGTAAATGTTTGTGGATGGGGTGCCAATCAAGCGGGCTGCTTCGTCCTGGATGTTGTCAAGCTTCTGGAGTGCTGTTGGAGCTGCATTTATCCAGGCAAGCGGAAAGTATTCCATCACACTCCTGACTGGTGCTGATAGGTGTATATGGGGTTTCACAGTGTATGAGGATCCTGCCAGGTGCATACATGGTTTCACAGTACATCAAAGTCCTGGCAGGTGTGTAACTTCACAAGTGATAGCGATCTGCATGTTTACAGGAAACATCAGAAATCCTATGAATTGCAATGTTCCAGTGAAGAGTTGTGATGACGTATCCATGTAGCATTCAATCCAGTTTTCCCAGCCTTCGAAGTTCTAATTCCCAGATTCCGACAATCTCTAAACAAATGGCTACAGTCAAACATCCTGATTCTCACAAATGAAATAAATGGCTTGAAATCTCCACTTCATCATTTACCTTTCAGGTGACTGGGTACTTTGGATATGTCTCGAGTGATGGTCATATAACCAAATGCGTCAGAGACAAGTTTCTGGTGACCGTGTTACTATCATCGATGGTTATAAAAACCCATCTGGTTCACTAATGTACTTTTAGGGAAGGAAATCTGCAGTCCTTACCTGGTCTGGCCTACATGTGACTCCAAACCCACAGAAATGTGGTTGACGATTAAACACCCTCTGAAATTGCCTAGCAAGCCTGTCCATTCAAGGGCAATTGGAGATGGGTAACAAATGCTGGTTTTGTCAATGACGCCCACATCCCATGAATGAATAAAAAAAATTAAAATCCATTTCAATTATGTTCAACAACTTCCTCCTGCCCTACGGTTTCCTTTTTTTATTTATTCGTTCATGGGATATGGGCGTCGCTGGCTAGGCCAGCATTTAATGTCCATCCCTAATTGCCCTTGTTCAGAGGGCATATAAGAGTCAACCACACTGCTGTGGGTCTGGAGTCACATGTAGGTCAGACCAGGTAAAGACAGGTGATTTCCTTCCCTAAAGGGCATTAATGAACCAGGTGGGTTTTTTTTACAACAATTGACAATGGTTTTGTGGTCATCAGATTCCAGATTTTTATTGAATTCAAATTTCACCAGCTGCCATGGTGAGATTTGAACCCCAGTCCCCAGAGCATTTACTCAAAGGAGAGTTATTTTGTTAATTGACTGACAAAAATGTTGAAGCAAATTTTATATATATTTTTAACTAGTGAAGGAAGGACGAAGGCGTGATAGGGACTGGCCCTTGGCCCCTTATCCTCCAAACCTGAACGCCCAGGTTTTCCCTGATGCTGGTACATGTTAGAATATGATGCCTGGGCTGTTGAAGAATGCAGACACTCACCTAATGTGCTTCCTTCCTATTTAAGTCTAGACAACGAGTATCGACTGGTTTATTCAATCTCAAGAGCCTGGAGTAATCCTGCAGTCACCGCACAAGTCCACACATTTCAATCCTGTAACCCACACTGAGCAATCAGCACCAGTCACACGAGCTAACTATTCCACTCCGTGCAGCCCCTGTGGTTGCACAACCAGGGATCAGGAGACTTGCCAGACTGGTGACCAAAATTGCTCTCAAAGGCCAGTGCGGCACACGGCATTCACAAACTGAAGTATGAAAGGGTTCAAGGAGCACTTTTATACACTACTAAACAGCCTCTGAAATTGCCTAGAAAGCCTCTCTGTTCAAGGGCAATTGGGGATGGGTAACAAATGCTGGCTTTGCCAATGATGCCCACAAGGTATGATTTTGAAATATACTTACCTGAATGTGCAGCAGGAGTAATCCTTCCAACTCCCACTCAAAGAGGGTCCCCACATCCAGCCAATGCTACCCCCTGGCCCAATCCCATGTCCTTCCCTGGTTATTGCATCACCCATCAATTCGCTTACCTGATGGCCGAAATGACTTAAAATAAAGTTGCAATTTCCACGCAATTTCCCACATACATTCAGCCACGTGTCACACGTTCACGGACCACCTGTGGATTTGTGTGAAGTTTGTAAATTCTGCGTGTTGACTGTCCTCAATTTCTTAATAGAATTACCTGGAAAAACTCAGCAGGTGTGGCAGCATCAGCGGAGAAGAAAAGAGTTGACGTTTCGAGTCCTCATGACCCTTCCACAGAATTTGAGTTTGAGTCCAAGAAAGAGTTGAAATATAAGCTGGTTTAAGGTGTGGGGTGGGGGGGGGGGGGTGCGGAGAGAGAGAGAGAGAGAGAGAAGTGGGGGTGTTGGTGTGGTTGTAGGGACAAACAAGCAGTGATAGAAGCAAATCATCAAAAGATGTCACCAACAATAGAACAAAAGAACACATAGGTGTTAAAGTTGGTGATATTATCTAAACGAATGTGCTAATTAAGAATGGATGGAAGGGCACTCAAGGTATAGCTCTAGTGGGGGTGGGGAGAGCATAAAAGATTTTAAAATATTTAAAAATAATGGAAATAGGTGGGAAAAGAAAAATCTATATAATTTATTGGAAAAAAAACAAAGGGAAGGGGGAAGCAGAAAGCGGATGGGGATGGGGGAGGGAGCTCAAGACCTAAAGTTGTTGAATTCAATATTCAGTCCGGAAGGCTGTAAAGTGCCTAGTCGGAAGATGAGGTGTTGTTCCTCCAGTTTGCGTTGGGCTTCACAGGAACAATGCAGCAAGCCAAGGACAGACATGTGGGCAAGAGAGCAGGGTGGAGTGTTAAAATGGCAAGCGACAGGGAGGTTTGGGTCATTCTTGCAGACAGACCGCAGGTGTTCTGCAAAGCGGTCGCCCAGTTTACGTTTGGTCTCTCTAATGTAGAGGAGACCACATTGGGAGCAACGAATGCAGTGGACTAAGTTGGGGGAAATGCAAGTGAAATGCTGCTTCACTTGAAAGGAGTGTTTGGGTCCTTGGACGGTGAGGAGAGAGGAAGTGAAGGGGCAGGTGTTGCATCTTTTGCGTGGGCATGGGGTGGTGCCATAGGAGGGGGTTGAGGAGTAGGGGGTGATGGAGGAGTGGACCAGGGTGTCCCGGAGGGAGCGATCCCTACGGAATGCCGATAGACGGGGGTGAAGGGAAGATGTGTTTGGTGGTGGCATCATGCTGGAGTTGGCGGAAATGGCGGAGGATGATCCTTTGAATGCGGAGGCTGGTGAGGTGATAAGTGAGGACAAGGGGGACCCTATCATGTTTCTGGGAGGGAGGAGAAGGCGTGAGGGCGGATGCGCGGGAGATGGGCCGGACACAGTTGAGGGCCCTGTCAATGACCATGGGTGGAAAACCTCGGTTAAGGAAGAAGGAGGACATGTCAGAGGAACTGTTTTTGAAGGTAGCATCATCGGAACAGAGGCGACGGAGGTGAAGGACCTGAGAGAATGGGATGGAGTCCATACAGGAAGCGGGGTGTGAGGAGCTGTAGTCGAGGTAGCTGTGGGAGTCGGTGGGTTTGTAATGGATATTGGTGGACAGTCTATCACCAGAGATTGAGACAGAGAGGTCAAGGAAGGGAAGGGAAGTGTCAGAGATGGACCACTTGAAAATGATGGAGGGGTGGAGATTGGAAGCAAAATTAATACATTTTTCCAAGTCCCGACGAGAGCATGAAGCAGCAACAAAGTAATTATCGATGTACCGGAGAAAGAGTTGTGGAAAGGGGCCGGAGTAGGACTGGAACAAGGAATGTTCCACATACCCCATAAAGAGACAGGCATAGCTGGGACCCCTGCGGGTACCCATAGCCACACCTTTTATTTGGAGGAAGTGAGAGGAGTTGAAGGAGAAATTGTTCAGCGTGAGAACAAGTTCAGCCAGACGGAGGAGAGTAGTGGTGGATGGGGATTGTTTGGGCCTCTGTTCGAGGAAGAAGCTAAGGGCCCTCAGACCATCCTGTTGGGGGATGGAGGTGTAGAGGGATTGGACGTCCATGGTGAAGAGGAAGCCGTTGGGACCAGGGAACTGGAAATTGTTGATGTGACGTAAGGTGTCAGAGGAATCATGGATGTAGGTGGGAAGGGACTGGACAAGGGCAGAGAGAAGGGAGTCAAGATAACGAGAAATGAGTTCTGTGGGGCAGGAGCAAGCTGAGACGATCGGTCTACCGGGGCAGTTCTGTTTGTGGATTTTGGGTAGGAGATAGAAGCAGGCCATCTGAGGTTGGGCGACTATCAGGTTGGAAGCTGTGGGAAGAAGATCCCCAGAGTAGATGAGGTCAGTGACAGCCCTGGAAACAATGGCTTGATGTTCAGTGGTGGGGTCATGGTCCAGGGAGAGGTAGGAGGAAGTGTCTGTGAGTTGACGCTCAGCGTCCGCGAGGTAGAGGTCTGTGCGCCAGACAACAACAGCACCACCCTTGTCAGCGGGTTTGATGACAATGTCAGGGTTGGACCTGAGAGAATGGAGTGCAGTAAGTTCAGAGAGAGACAGGTTAGAATGGGTGAGAGGAGCAGAGAAATTGAGACGACTAATGTCGCGCCGACAGTTCTCAATGAAAAGATCAAGAGAAGGTAAGAATCCAGAGGGAGGGGTCCAGGTGGAGGGAGAATATTGGAAGTGGGTGAAAGGATTTGTTGAATGGGGAGAGGACTCCTGCCCAAAGAAGTGAGCTGGGAGACGAAGACGGCGGAAGAAGAGTTCAGCATCATGCCGAGCCCGAAATTCATTGAGAAGAGGGCGTAAGGATATGAAACTAAGTCCTTTGCTGAGCACTGAACGTTCAGCTTCGGAGAGGGGAAGGTCGGGGGTATAGTGAATACACGGCTGGGTCTGGGATTGGAAGATGGGGTGGGGACGGAGGGACAGGCAGGGGTGGAGGGTCCTAGATGGGTGTTGGTGTCGATGAGTTGTTGGAGCTTGCGTTCCTTAGCAGTTGAGAGAAAGAGAAAAAGTTTCTTGTTGAGGCGTCGGATGAGCCGAAGAATAAAATGAAACTGGGGGCACGCGCAGCTTTGAAAAAGGGTGTGGCGGTGCTGCTGGAGGGAGAGGTCGAGTGTGTTCATATGGCGGCGCATGGCACTGAGTGTGGATTTCAGAATGTGACGGGAACAGCAGTCCGAGAAACGTTTTATGTCCCGGAGATACCTGTAATCCTGGGTGGGTTCGAAACATGAGGGGTGGAATTTCAGTTGAAATCCACTTGGGGTAAGTCGGAGACGGAGACAGTCACTGATAGTCACTGTTTTTTTCCAATAAATTATATAGATTTTTCTTTTCCCACCTATTTCCATTATTTTTAAATATTTTAAAATACTTTATGCTCTCCCCACCCCCACTAGAGCTATACCTTGAGTGCCCTACCATCCATTCTTAATTAGCACATTCGTTTAGATAATATCACCAACTTTAACACCTATGTGTTCTTTTGTTCTATTGTTGGTGACATCTTTTGATGATCTGCTTCTATCACTGCTTGTTTGTCCCTACAACCACACCAACCCCCTCCACTTCTCTCTCTCTCCGCCCCCCCCCCCCACACACCTTAAACCAGCTTATATTTCAACTCTTTCTTGGACTCAAACTCAAGTTCTGTCGAAGGGTCATGAGGACTCGAAACGTCAACTCTTTTCTTCTCCGCCGATGCTGCCAGACCTGCTGAGTTTTTCCAGGTAATTCTGTTTTTGTTTTGGATTTCCAGCATCCGCAGTTTTTTTGTTTTTATCTCAATTTCTTAATGTTCATTCTCTGGTGTGAGCAATAAGGCCAGCATTTATTGCCCATCCCTAATTGCCCTTGAGAAACCGGTGGTGAGCCATCTTCTTGAATGCAACAGGGTGGCTTGCTCGGCCACTTCAGAGGCCAGTTAAGAGTCAACCACATTGCAGTGGGTCTGGAGTCACATATAGTTCAGATCAGGTAAAAATGGCAGATTTCCTTCCCTAAAGGGCATAACAAACTAGATGGGTTTTTACAACAATTCAATAGTGTCAATGGTCACCATTACTGACATTAGCTTTTTAATCCAGATTTATTGAATTAACTGATTTAAAATCCACCGCCCCCAACCCCCCCAACTCCGCCCCCCCACCCCCAACTCCCTGCTTTGGTGGGATTTGAAGTTTCATCTCCAGATCATGAGTTCAAGCTTCTGGATTACCAATCCAATTAGATAACCACTATCCTCTGGTACGCCTGAATTCATTACTGAAACTCTTTTGTAGATTGGTCTTTATATCAATGGAAGAAAGATTTGAATATATATAGCACCTCTTACAATGTTAGGATGTTCCAAAGTGCTTTACAGCCAATGAAGTACTTTTTGAAGTGTGGAAGTCAGTATGTGTAAAGCAAGATCCCACAAACAGCTATGTGATATAATGACCATGTCATCTGCTTTAGATGTTGGTTGAGGGTCAAATGCTGGCCAGGAGACCTCCTCTGCTCTTTCTTCAAATGATCAGGTTGCTGTGGCTTATGATCATCTGATGATTTATCACTTTGCTGTTTGTGGGAGCTTGCTGTGCATCATTTGGTGCCGCGTTTCCAACATTACAACAGTAATTATTTTTCAAAAGCACTTCATTGGCTGCAAGATATCTTGGGATGTTCTGAGGTCATGAAAGGTGCTGTATAAATGGAAGATCTTTATAGAATGCATGATATCCTATCAGGCAGAGCAGGCTGGAGGGGCCGAATGGCCTAGTCCTCCTAATTCATATGTTCATATGTATATATATTTATATTTAGAAACTAAATTCTAACATTGTTATGAAATAGGAACAGGAGGAGGCCATTTAGCCACTCAAGCCTATTCCACCATTCATTAAGATCATGGTTGATCTGCGACCTAATATACCTGCCTTCACTCCAGTCCTTTAACACAATTGGTTAACAAAAATCTATCAATCTCAGATTTAAAATTAACAATCAAACTGCCATCAACTGCTATTTGCGGAAGGGAGTTCCAAACTTCTAGCATCCTTTTTGTGTGCGAGTATTTCTTTACTTGACTCCTGTAAGATCTGGCTCTAATTTTTGGCTTTTACCCCCTAATCCTAGACTCCCCAACCAGTGACAATAGATTTCCTCTACTTACCTTATCTGTTTCCGTTACCATCTTGTAAATTCCGATCAAATCGCTCTTAATCTTCTAAATTCCTTATATTTAACCTTTATTAAAAGAGCTTCTCGTGCAACTGTGGATCAGACCTGGTCAGCTGAATCCTGATTTACTCTAGGTCTCAATGTTGTACAGAAACCCTCCAGCACAATGATTCATTCATTACCCAGGATTTCAGCATTCTAACAGGTTTCAAAGAAATTGCCCATCTTGCGTGGGCTACTTCGTTGTCCGCCCACTTCCAATTAGCACCCGTGTGGCATGAAGCCTAAAGAACATTCCTTTCTGCAGAGACGATAGCACTTCATCAAAAAGGAATGCATCCACACCGAAGGAGTTCATGAACTAGCCGGCTGCAGCCAGCAGGCTCAGGCACCACGTTGAAGGCTGAGCGATTGAGGTAGTGAGTCACTGAGGAGACATTTCTTCCCCAGACCTGGGCGAACTCAGCCCTTCGTCTGGCAGCCTCGGTGCAAGACAAAAACTCCTTTTCAACAAATATCTGATATGCTTTTGGTAAACAGACCGTACTTTTTAGACTGAGGGCCAAGGCGGCATCAAAGAGAGGCAGTGTAGTCAAATCCAGAACCAAAGGCAAGGTGAACTCAGTTTTAAATGTCTGGCACATCCCAAGGAAAGAGGAAAAACAAAGTAAGGTGTCCCACGGGCGTGAGGTCCTGGAAAAGAAGGGCTTGGAGTATTAGATAGTGTGAGGATTTTTGACAGAATTGAGATATTAAGGTGGTGTTTGTTTAAAGTATTTCTCCAGCAAGAGAAAACATAGAGGACCATTTCCATTGTGTTCTGAGAGACATCCTCCCCTTTCTAATGAAGCTGAGGTGCAGCCTCACAGCGAGGTCTGCACCCCAGCCATTCACATTTTAAATGTAAAATCATAGCATGGTTACAGCACAGGAAGAGGCCATTCGGTCCATTGAGTCTGTGCCGGCTCTCTGCGAAAGCAAACCGGTTAGTCCCACTCCACCACTCTTTCCCCATCAATCCACAGATTATTTCCTGTTAAGCACTTATCCAATTCCCTTTCGAGATCCAAGGCTGAATCTGCCTCCACCACACTCTTGGACATTCTGGATCCTCACCACTCGCTGTGTAAAAAGGTTTTACATCGTCTTTGGTGCTTTTGCCAATCACCTTAAATCAGTGTCCTCTGTCACTGACGTGAAAGGAAATACCTGCCTTTGTATGCTGTATGAATCCCCCCATTGCAATAGCCCTTTCTAACTCACTGGGTGGAATTTTACAGTCCTTCCCGCCAGAGGGATCTCCTGCCGAAGTCAATGGACTTCTGAACAGCTCACCGCATTTCCCGACCTCGCCCCCAACACGACAAGGCCATAAAATTCCACCGACTGTCTGAATTGGGACATGAAGGATGACATCTGGGTGAACCACCTTTATTAGGGATCTGAGAGGAGAGAAGATAATGAGATGCCACGGTGATTCCATGACCAGTAATCCAAAGGATAAATTCCGCCATGGGAATTTGAATTGGTTTTTATTAAAATCTGTGAATAAAGAGCCGGCAACACTCAAAGAGATCATGAGGATAAAATGAAAGCAAAATACTGTGGGTGCTAGAGAATGAAAACAGGAAATGTTGGAAATACTCAGCAGGTCAGCCAGCATCTGTGAAGAGAGAAACAGAGTTAACGTTTCGAGTTCGATACGACTCTTCTTTGGAACAGCCAGACTGTCCTGAGTTTTTCCGGCACTTTCTGTTTTTATTTAAGATCACGATGTTGTTGGGTGGTCATAAAAACTCAACTCATTCTGAAGAAGAGTCTTACGGACTCGAAACATGTTTCTCTCTCCGCAGATGCTGCCAGACCTGCCGAGCTTTTCCAGCATTTTCTGTTTTTATTTCACTTTTAATGTCCTTTAGAGAAGGAAACCTGTTGTCCTGACCCAGCCTGACCTACATCTGTGTCCAGCCTCAGTCCTTTGTGATTGACTCCATTGCCCATTGAAGTGGCCTCACAAGCCCCTCAGTGGATAAAAGCCACAATGGACTTTTGGCTGGGCAGTCCCGCCACATCGGGGCTGGAAAATCCCGGCGGATGGCTTTGTGGTGCTTCAAATTCGGCCTGTGGTTCAAGATGAGGCCCGCACATCTTCAAATTTACCTCTTCCCCCCCGAAAATCTTCTCATTTTTCTCACTGTTTGTGACTCCGCCCCTCGCAGAGTGACAGACAAAATTAAAATCTGAGATGCTGTTTCTGTTCGAATGAGTGGGCTGAAGTCAGAATGTCACAGTGTGCAGAGACAGCAGATGGTTCATCCAGAGGGGCACCATTGAGTGATAGCTGACCAGGAGGCTGAGATCCTTCACATAATCACTGCTCCTCCTGGAAAGGACATAGTCTCCAGTTTGGTGCTGAAACTAAAACACAATTCATAACTGTTGCAAAAATATTCCACAGTGCTCCCCTGATTGTTTAACTGCTCTAAGTAGCTGGTGTAACACAGAGTCACACACCTACCATGGTGACAGAGTTGGGCGTATGCTCCCCTGCCTGAGTTTCCCCTGCCTAGCCCATGATTGCAGATGAACTCAGCACCACTGGATGAGGAGGGGGTCAAAGCAAGTTTGAGCTAATGCCCCGATGGTTAAGCAGTGTTGAAGAGTGCATGCACCATGGATGTCAGATGTGTCCAGGATCAGATTAAACTTGGAACCCTCCACAGTCAGAATGAGCACCAAAACTCTAGCTCACACATGAAGAATGGCCAAACAGGCAACTGCCTGATGATTGTCTGAGCATGAAGACCCAGCATAAGTCATGAAGGATGATTAACCTCTTGTACATAGATGAAAGTGCACACAAAGTACAGAATGGAATCCAGAGCATATTAGCAGTGGTGTGTTACAGTTTACTCAAGGATTGTGAGTTGCTATGGCAACATGCACTTTAACATGCTATGGGTAGTGATGGTAGAGGCTCCAATTTCTTTCCATCACATATCTGACCAGGAATCTCTCCCACTCTTACCACCAGCTATTGGGGTATGTTGGAAGGATTTACAGGCTGATACTCAACCTCTCTGGCCACGTTATGAATGCACCAGCCTTGGCCATCAAGTCCTGGAGTGGGACTTGAACCTGGAGCTTTTGGCTCAGAGATAGGGACACTACCCACTGTACTGCAAGGTTACTCTAAAGTAGAACTAGAGGATATTTTTTGCAGAACATACCACGCCCTCTTTGTCCTTGAATAGACTTACTTTCATGTTAAACTTTGATCACACATCAAAGTAAAACAATCCAGCTTCTGAAACATTCAGTCTGTTGGAGTCCCTGGAATGATTGTTTTAATTCTGGAGTCAGAACGATTTTGCTCCACTATTTCTCAAATGTTTCCCGCATAAGGGACCTTCCAGTACCCAGAGAATGGTCAGACTGTAGATCTTGTTACCCCAATGAATGGGTGAGCAAATAACAGAGGTGCATTTAAGAAAAAGCTTGAAAAAAACACAGGGGAGAAAGGAAGGATATAGTGAAGAGAGACGAGATCATTAATACCAGCATTGGGCCTGTTTGGGACAAAGAGTTTCTTTCTGTGCTGTGAAGCACTTAGTAATGACATGAGTGGGGACCTCCCCAAATTATTCACACTCTCAAAGATCCCCCAAAATTCTTCATAAACTCTCAAAGGCACCCTGAAAGTATTCACCCATTCTGAAAGACACCACAAATTAATTTAGTCATGCCCAGGGAGCATCATATATACTGACACCCTCTGACAGACCCCCTTTCCTAATTGGATTGCCAACCCTCCCGGAATTGCCAGGAGTCTACCAGAATCAGCATCAATCTCCCTGTGGTAAAAGGAAGCAATCCGGGAGACTTTAGAACAATATTTTAAGCAAATCAGTCCCATAATTTGACATCAGCGACCACCAAGAAGGGGAAAAGAAACTACGACTGCCATCATTATGAAGCATTGCCATGCGATGACATAACATCCAGTACAGCACCACCCAATCAGAAGCGAGATCTTGGAGGAACCTGGTCCCTGTGGGGGTGAACAATATGTCCCTCCTTCCCTGGAGGAGCTAACCTGGAGACATAGGGGTTCTCCTAGGAGCCCATGGTTAGCGATTGAGATCAACGGTCTGAAGCAGTTGATAACGCCCATTCCCACAAAGTTCACAGATCCACCTCCAGCCCGGAGACCTGCACTGTCAGGAAACGGCCGGCAGCCAGTGACTTGTCTTGCTTTCCCAGGCGAAAGGCCAGCTAAGTGCGGGTGGCGGAGGGGTCTTCCCCTCCCGGAGGCTGCATTGCTCCAGGTGAGTCTGCAGGCTCCGAGTAATCTGGCAGAGGACAAGCCCTCCATGATGACCTTCAACCTGCACTCGGAAGCTCAGAGAGCGGGCTGAGGAGTTGCTGCTGATCAAATATCCCAGAGGTTTGTCCCCCGGACAAAACTGCCAGACTGTCCCGGGGGGCACCGCACACCCTTGCATTTGGGAAAAATACAACAGGCAGCGCAAACCTCCTCCAGGAAGCATCCTAACATTTTATTTTTTATGTTCGCACGCAATGAAATAACAATGAATTAAAAATATCAACGATGAAGAAAATGGTTCATTATTTGCATTAGGCCCTTGTTCGCCATTAAACAATTTCTCCTGCATATTGCCCAGAGATGTCACCCGTAGAAGCTGCTTGCCAACAGCTTTCCGTGATATCACTTCTTCCGAGGTCTCCCGGAATAAGTCCAGCCAGAGTTGGCAACCCTAGATCCTAACCTCTGAAAGAAACAATTGTAACATTGTCTAAAGTGTCCTGCATCGGTCAGTGTGCAGCCACGGAACGAACGAGCCAGCAAGTCAACAATACAGAAAATTGAGCAACTTCACCACACCCCAGGTCACCCTTTGCCTTCCTCTAGGGCAGTTCCAGCAACTAACACTGAGGCTCCTTAGGTTGAAGAAGTTCTCAGTAAAGTAGAAAGCAGTTCGGCAGCGTCTTTAGCTCCTTTGTTAGGGCACAGCAGCAGAGCTGATTAATCAGAGGCTCTGTTTCATTATGTCTGGGGCTCTGAATGGTAATCAGAGAGTGTTTGCTTCAGTTAACGTGACCCTCCAACCTCATATACATACAGCATGTGTGTGAGGTTCAGCATTAAACAGCTGTTCCTTTCTATGCAAAAAACCAGCAGTAATTTGATCAAGTTTAAACAAGAGGCCCCTCTGTGCTGTCTGCAATAACCCTCTGACTTCTGCTGTATTCTTCTTCTCATTTTTATCACTAAAGATATTGAATATCACTTCCCCAGGGTCTATTCTGTTTTTCTCTGTCTCTCTCATTTTCTCTTTTCCAGCGACCAACGTGGTCCAGTTAGATGGCTTTTTAACAATTCATTCATGGGTTGTGGGCGTGGCTGCAGGCAAGTATTTATTGCCCAACTCTAACTGTCCGTGAGAAGATGGTGGTGAGCTGCCTTCTTGAACCGCTGCAGTCCATGTGGTGTAGGTACACCCACAGTGCTGTTAGGGAGGGAGTCCCAGGATTTTGAGGCAGTGAAGGAACGGTGATGTAGTTTCCAGTGGGATTGCGACTGAGAGGAGAACTTGCAGGTGATAGTATTGCCATGTGCCTGCTACCCTTAATTGTTCTAGGTGGTTGAGGGCACAGGTTTGGAAGGTGCTGTTGAAGGAGCCTTGGAGAGTTGCTGCAGTGCATCGTGTAGATGGTACACACTGCTGCTACTGTGCACCAGGGATGAATGTTTAAGATGGTGGATGGGGTGCTGATCAAACAGGCTGCTTTGTCCTGGATGATGACGAGATTCTTGAGTGCTGTTGGAGTTGCAGTCATCCAGGCAAGTGGGGAATATTCTATCACCCTCGACTTGTGCCTTGTAGATGGTGCAGAGACTTTAGGGAGTCAGGAAGTGAGTTACTCACTGCAGCCTCTGGTCTGCCCTCTTGTAGAAACAGTGTTTATATGGCGGGTTCAGTTTAGTTTCTGGTTTGTATCTGTGCTGTAGATACTATATAATTCAACTGTTGCATAAAGACCTGTTTCTACACTGCAGATAGACTGATGATGTTGCTATCTCTCCAAATCCACCCATAATATATGAGGTTTCAGCCCTGGCCAAGTGGTTAACGTTCTTACCACTGAGTCAGAGGTTGTGAGTTCAAGTCCCAATGTAGAGGCTTGAGTGTAAAGTCTAGGCTGACATGTCCATGCAATACTGAATGAGTGCTGCACTTTTGGAGGTTGAGCATTGCTGAAAAGAGACATGTCGAAGCTTTTCATCTGGCACTCATCAGGACACTTCGCAAGAATACCAACATAAGGGGGAAAACAACAATTTATATTGTATGTGAAGACAGTGCTGATTGGTTGGCAAGTGGACTCTGATTGGTAGAGGCATAGCCATGGAGAATGCACCACTGATGCTGACTGACAGTTAACTGCCAAGCATTGTTTGAAATATAAACCAGGCAACTTGATCCTGATTGGTCAAGGTATTCCCTAAGGAATGAGTCAGGAAATGGCTGTCACTTATTTTGTTTATCTGAAACAGGTGCAATGTGTGTACACGTTATTTCTGTCTGCAAAGAATAGGGTCTTGTGTTTTAATATATGTAGCTTCCAGTACATTTAAATTCGCCACACTGAAAGCCCAACTGACAACCTTAAAAGTTGGTTGTCAGCCTAATTCTGAGCAAACTGAGGGTTATTTAGCAAACGTTGTCCAATCACCGAATTACATCTAATGTTGGAGACTGTGTGTTGAGTTTTGCAAGCACAGGCTAGTTGGGTATGGCCTGTACCTTGCGAGTTGCAAATAGCTGAAGAGACATGCTGCTTGATACGATCCGCCAGTCTTTGGGATGTTCGGCCTAAATGCCTAGCATCACACTAGCACTGAGATTCATATCCCACATACCTCATGTACCTTGACTACAGTTCCTCACACCCTGCTTCCTGTGAGGACTCCATTCCACTCTCTCAGTTCCTTCGACCTGTTGCATCTGTTCCAATGATGGCACTTTCCAAAATGGCGCGTCAGGCATGTCTTCCTTCTTCCTTAACTGAGATTTCACCCCAGAGTCGTTGATAGGGCGCTCAGCCGTGTCCGACCCATCTCCCGCACCTCTGCCCACACACCTTCCCCTCCCTCCCAGAACTATGATGGGGTCCCCCTTGTCCTCACTTTCACCCCACTAACCTCCACATTCAAAGGATCATCCTCCGCCATTTCTGCCAACTCCAGCATGATGCCACTACCAAACACATCTTCCCCTCACCACCCACCCAGCACCCCCGTCAGCATTCCATAGGGACTGTTCCTTCTGGAACACCTGATCCACTCTTCCATCACCCCCAACATCTCATCCCCCTCCCACGACACCTTCCCATGCAACTACAGAAGGTGCAACACCTGCCCCTTTACCTCCTCCCTTCTCACCATCCAAGGGTTCAAACACTCCTTTCAGGTGAAGCAGTGCTTCACTTGCACCTCCTTCAATTTAGTCTATTGCATCCACTGCTCCCAATGCGGTCTCCTCTACATTGGAGAGGCCAAATGCAGACTGGGTGACTGCTTTGCGGAACACCTTCAGTCTGTCCGCAAGCATGACCCAGACCTTCCTGTCGCTTGCCATTTCAACACAACACCCTGCTCTCATGCCCACATGTCCATTCTTGGCCTACTGCAATGTTCCAGTGAAGCTCAACGCAAACTGGAGGAATAGCACCTCATATTCTGATTAGGCACCTTACAGCCGTCCGGACTTAACATTGAGCTCAACAATTTCAGACCATGAACTCTCTCTTCCATTCCCACCCCCTTTTTATCCCCTTTCTCTACATTCATTTTTATTTTTATCCACTTGTTTTATTTTTATTTTTATTCATTTATCCGTAGTTTTACCCCCTTTTTTAATCCCATTTTCTATCCTTTTTATCCCCCCCACCCCATCCCCTACAGGGCCATCTGTCACTTGTTCCATGTCGTTCTTTCACACAATGCTATCCTTGTTCTGCTATAATCATTTTCTGCTTTCTTACTTTCATGCCACTATTAGCAACTTTTTTTAGCACTAACCACTACCATTAACACTCCCTTTGTTCATTAGTTCATGACATCTTTCTCAACCCCTCCTTTGTCCCCACCTATCGCTGGCCTTCTATCCAGCTCCACCTGCCCCACCCCCCCTTAAACAGTATAAATTTCATCACATTTCCACTCCTCTTCAGCTCTGAAGAAGGGTCACATGGACTCGAAGCATTAACTTTGTTTTTCTCTCTCTGCAGATGCTGTCAGGCCTGCTGAGCTTTTCCAGCATTTTCTGTTTTGTTTCATATCCCACATCACTCATTTGTGTGATAGGCAGAGCATCTTTTTGGCTTGACGTCAGCATCCTGTTAGTGACGAATACCACTCGTGTTGCTACTGCATAGAAGCAGCGTGAAACAGTGAGTTTCACCTGTTGCTTTGGAGGTGCTGTTTGTCAGGTGAGATGTTAAGCTGTGGATCTTTCAGGTGGATGTAAAAGATTGTGTGTTCAAAGCAAAGGTCAATAGATTTCTAGATGCCAATGACAACAAGGGATACGGGGATAGTGCGGGAAGATGATATTGAGGTAAGAGATCGGCCATGATCCAGTTAAATGGCGGACCAAGTTTGAGGGGCCGGGCAACCTACTCCTGCTCCTATGTTCCTATCTCATGGCATTATTTTGAAGAAGAGCAAGGGATTCCTCCCCAATGACCTGGGCCAATATTTATCTCTCAACAAACATCTGAAGCAATTTTTTAAAGGGTTGTCGAATCTTGCAGGCTGGACCAGACCAAAGATGGACTGAATCGGTGATGTTGAAGGGAGATGTTGAGGTGTGCATGTGGCGGCGCATGGCGTTGAGTGCAAATCTCAAGTACGGCGAGAACACTGATTCAAGAAACACTGAATGTTCTTGCAGATCTCCATAATCGTGGGTGAATCTGAATGCAAAGGGTGGAATTTTATTTGGAATCCACATGGAAAAATTCAGAACCAGAGCCAGTTGCTGAGGAAGGAGATGTGGCTGTGAAAGTGCAGTTTTGATTGATACCTGATGAAACATGAAAAAGCAATGAAGGTGAACAAGGTAAAGAGACAAATGAAAACCCCATGAGAGAGAAGAACAGATTGACTCAAGGTGCGCATTCCTGGAAAAGTGTGCTGGTGAATCAAACATTGTTGCACATTCTAATGAAGGACCACCAACATGAAACCTTTGCACTGTTTCTCTCTCCACAGATGCTGCCTCACCTGCTGAATATGTTGAACATTTCCAGCATCCTCATTATTTTGCTTTAGCAAATTAAACAAATTCAGTATCAACATCAATTTGCTATTTGTGGGAGCTTGCTGTGCACGATTTGGCAGCCCAGCCACCGCCCCTTCCCAGGGGCAATTAGGGATGGGCAACCAATGTATCCCATGAATGAATAAAAAAAGTTCCTACACCAGTGACTATATGCTTTAAAAGTTCATCATTGGCTGTAAAACACTTTGAGATGTCTAAGTTTGTGAAATACACAATCAACATTCTTACTTCCCAGGAAGGAAAGACAGAACAACAACAGTCTCGCTGGAATATAACTGCTACAAAGTGGAAAAGAGAGATGATAGATGTACTGTAACAAAATCCCTTGCCTCGAGAGGACTGTGGTGTTGTAACAAAGATTAAAAGGCCACATGCCAATACTTTCATGGTTTAATTGGTTAGGTTGCTCCCATTGAAGCTTGGTGTGAAAAGCTTGAGGTGAAAATAAGACCATAAGAATCTTAAGCATGAGATGTGCTCATATGAAGCTTCACACCAGCTGGTGGGGCACTACTGTTTGTTCCACCCATCATTACCATTTTTAACCTCCACCAATTATCTCTTCTCTTCAAGGCATTGACTTCTATTCTCAGGTGTGGATAAGACACATTAATAACCCAAGCTTATTACTGTATGATAACAAAGCGGCTCCGCGGAAGGCATTATAAGTCAACCACATCATTTGAGGTGGGAGCTACATGTAAACCAGGGCAGGGTAAGAGAAATAGACACCCTTTCTAAACCAGCAACAAGTTACCAGAACAAAAACAGAATTACCTGGAAAAACTCAGCAGGTCTGGCAGCATCGGCGGAGAAGAAAAGAGTTGACGTTTCGAGTCCTCATGACCCTTCAACAGAACTGAGTGAATCTTAGGAAAGGGGTGAAATATAAGCTGGTTTAAGTTGGGGGGGAAGGGGAGAGAAGTGGGGGGTGGGGGTTGTGGTTGTAGGGACAAGCAAGCAGTGATAGGAGCAGATAATCAAAAGATGTCACAGACAAAAGAACACAGAGGCGTTGAAGGTAGTGATCTTATCTAAACGAATGTGCTAATTAAGAATGGATGATAGGGCACTCAAGGTACGGCTCTAGTGGGGGTGGGGTGGAAAAGCTAGCAGGGCATAAAAGATTTAAAAATAATGGAAATAGGTGGGAAAAGAAAAATCTATATAAATTATTGGAAAAAACAAAAGGAAGGGGGAAGAAACAGAAAGGGGGTGGGGATGGAGGAGGGAGTTCAAGATCTAAAGTTGTTGAATTCAATATTCAGTCCGGAAGGCTGTAAAGTGCCTAGTCGGAAGATGAGGTGCTGTTCCTCCAGTTTGCGTTGGGCTTCACTGGAACAATGTAGCAAGCCAAGGACAGACATGTGGGCAAGAGAGCAGGGTGGAGTGTTAAAATGGCAAGCGACAGGGAGGTTTGGGTCATTCTTGCAGACAGACCGCAGGTGTTCTGCAAAGCGGTCGCCCAGTTTACTTTTGGTCTCTCCAATGTAGAGGAGACCGCATTGGGAGCAACAAATACAGTAGACTAAGTTGGGTGAAATGCAAGTGAAATGCTGCTTGACTTGAAAGGAGTGTTTGGGCCCATGGACGGTGAGGAGAGAGGAAGTGAAGGGGCACCTTTTGCGTGGGCATGGGGAGGTGCCATAGGTGGGGGTTGAGGAGTAGGGGATGATGGAGGAGTGGACCAGGGTGTCCTGGAGGGAACGATCCCTATGGAATGCCACGGTGGGGGGGGGTTGGTGAAGGGAAGATGTGTTTGGTGGTGGCATCATGCTGGAGTTGGCGGAAATGGCGGAGGATGATCCTTTGAATGCGGAGGCTGGTGGGGTGATAAGTGAGAACAGGGGGGACCCTATCATGTTTCTGGGAGGGAGGAGAAGGCGTGAGGGTGGATGCGCTGGAGATGGGCCGGACACAGTTGAGGACCCTGTCAACAACTGTGGGTGGAAAACCTCGGTTAAGGAACAAGGAGGACATGTCATAGGAACTGTTTTTGAAGGTAGCATCATCAGAACAGATGCGACGGAGGCGAAGGAACTGAGAGAATGGAATGGAGTCCTTACAGGAAGCGGGGTGTGATGAGCTGTAGTCGAGGTAGCTGTGGGAGTCGGTAGGCTTGTAATGGATATTGGTGGACAGTCTATCACCAGAAATTGAGACAGAGAGGTCAAGGAAGGGAAGGGAAGTGTCAGAGATGGACCATGTGAAAATGATGGAGGGGTGGAGATTGAAAGCAAAATTAATAAATTTTTCCAAGCCCTGACGAGAGCATGAAGCAGCACTGAAGTAATCATCGATGTACCGTAGAAAGAGTTGTGGAAGGGGGCCGGAATAGGACTGGAACAAGGAATGTTCCACATACCCCTTAAAGAGACAGGCATAGCTGGGGCCCATGCGGGTACCCAGCGCAACACCTTTTATTTGGAGGAAGTGAGAGGAGTTGAAGGAGAAATTGTTTAGTTGAGAACAAGTTCAGCCAGACGGAGCAGAGTAGTGGTGGATGGGGATTGTTTGGGCCTCTGTTCAAGGAAGAAGCTAAGGGCCTTCAGACCATCCTGGCGGGGATGGAGGTGTAGAGGGATTGGACGTCCATGGTGAAGAGGAAGCGGTTGGGACCAGGGAACTGGAAATTGTTGATGTGACATAAGGTGTCAGAGGAATCACGGATGTAGGGAAGGGACTGGACAAGGGGAGAGAGAAGGGAGTCAAGATAACGAGAAATGAGTTCTGTGGGGCAGGAGCAAGCTGACACGATCAGTCTACCGGGACAGTTCTGTTTGTGGATTTTGGGTAGGAGGTAGAAGCGGGCCGTCCGAGGTTGGGCGACTATCAGGTTGGAAGCTGTGGGAGGAAGATCCCCAGAGGAGATGAGGTCAGTGACAGTCCTGGAAACAATGGCTTGATGTTCAGTGGTGGGGTCATGGTCCAGGGAGAAGTAGGAGGAAGTGTCTGTGAGTTGACTCTCAGCCTCCGCTAGGTAGAGGTCCGTGCGCCAGACAACAACAGCACCACCCTTGTCAGTGGGTTTGATGACAATGTTGGGTTTGGACCTGAGAGAACGGAGTGCAGTAAGTTCAGAGAGATACAGGTTAGAATGGTTGAGAGGAGCAGAGAAATTGAGACGACTAATGTCGCGCCAACAGTTCTCAATGAAAAGATCAAGAGAAGGTAAGAATCCAGAGGGAGGGGTCCAGGTGGAGGGAGAATATTGGAGGTGGGTAAAAGGATCCGTTGAACAGGAAGAGGACTCCTGCCCAAAGAAGTGAGCACGGAGACGAAGACAGCGGAAGAAGAGTTCAGCATCGTGCCGAGCCCGAAATTCATTGAGAAGAGGGCGTAAGGGTATGAAACTAAGTCCTTTGCTGAGCACTGAACATTCAGCGTCGGAGAGGGGAAGCTCAGGGGGTATAGTGAATACACGGCTGGGGCTGGGATTGGAAGATGGAGTGGGGACAGAGGGACAGGCAGGGGTGGAGGGTCCTAGATGGGTGCTGGTTTCGATGAGTTGTTGGAGCTTGCGTTCCTTAGCACGAGAGAAAGAGAAAAAGTTTCTTGTTGAGGCGTTGGATGAGCCGAAGAATAAAATGAAACTGGGGGCACGCGCAGCTTTGAAAAAGGGTGTGGCGGTGCTGCCGGAGGGAGAGGCTGAGTGTGTTCATATGGCGGCGCATGGCACTGAGTGTGGATCTCAGAATGTGACGGGAACAGCAGTCCGAGAAACGTTTTATGTCCCGGAGATACCTGTAATCCTGGGTGCGTTCGAAACAAGAGGGATGGAATTTCAATTGAAATCCACGTGGGGTAAGTCGGAGACGGAGACAGTCACTGAGAAAGGAGATATGGCTGTGAAAGCGGGTTTTAGTAAACACCTTGTCAAACACCAGGAGAGAAATGGAAAGCAATGAAGGTGAACAAGGCAAAAGAGAGATACGGAAATCTTGTCGCAGAGAGGAGTTACCAGATTCATTGAATTCAATTTCACACCTTAGCACGATGGGATTTGAACTCCAAACATCTTGGGGTACTAGTTCAGTATCGTATTCACTATACTACCCTCCCTAACTCGGTACCATTGTAAGAATACTACACCCTATTCCCTCACCAAAATGGCTATGTTATTTATAACACAAACCAAAAATCAATCATAGAATAATACTGCACAGCACAGAAGGAGGCCATCGTGCCTGTGTCAACTCTATAATATTCAAACCAATTAGTCCTACTCTTCCCCATTGAAGTTGTTTGAAATTGTTCCTTGTTTACCTCCAATTTCCTTTTGAAAGTTGCTATTTAATCTTTAACATGTTTCGGATGAATTTCCATTTAAAAGAGTAAATTCAACCCTATCTTAAAGCATCAACCCGGAAAACATTGACACCATTACTAGATTGCAAAAGTTGTTCAGCAGAACGTCATACCCTGTCACGTAAGAATGTAAACAGGAAATGGTCAACAATCAAGCAAATAACTTGGGCAGTTTCATTGAAACACAATCTGTTGCAATGTTGCAATTTTATGAAGAAACCCTGTCCCTGTAGGATGAGGTAGAAATTCAACTTGCCAATGTTAAACAGTTAAAAGTACAGAACTTGACTAGCACTGAAAAGAGAGATATGTTGCCAAAGCTTTTCATCTTGCTGTCATCAGGACAAATGCAAGAATGTCAAAAATCTCATTGCGGCATTAAGAACCAATATAAAGATAATCAGTCAAGCTCGTAATGTGGTTAATTTATTCTTGCTAAAAGTGATGTACATTTATATGCATGGACCCGTTCTCTGCAAACAAAAGTAATATGTTCAAGTCTTGCATGTTTTTTGAATTACCTGGGAGCTTGGGGAGCCTATAGCTCCCTGTTGCTTTCTCCATGGCAATGCCACAGCCAATCAGAGTTGATTTGCCAACCTATCGGCACCCTTTGCTCCTGTAGTGTAAATAGTTGCAATCGTTTGAAATTTGGAAATTTGGCATTGTTGCATTTGTACCAAACCACTATTATAACAGTTCAAGAAGGACGCTCACCATCACCTACTTGAATAGCGCTGAAAAGAGAGATATGTTGCCAAAGTTTTCATCTTGCTCTCATCAAGACAAATGCAAGAATGTCAAAAATCTCATAGCAGCATTAAGAACCAATATAAAGATAACCAGTCGATCTTGTAATGTGGTTCATTTATTCTTGCTAAAAGCGATGTACATTTATATGCATGGACCCGTTCTCTGCAAACAAAAGGAATATGTTCAAGTGATGGGCAATAAATGCTGACCTTACCAGTGACACTCACATCCCATGCAAGAATTTTTTTTAAATGGACGCAGGTGAGGTAATCATCACTCGAATATTATGTCCAATCACCAATCCTTGCTACAGTTGGTGAGACAGAGTACAAATTTAATCTCCTTATTTAAGAAAGGATATAAGTGCATTAGAAGCAGTCCAGAGAAAGTTTACTTGACTGATTCCTAGGATGGAGGGTTTATCTTACAAGGTAAGATCGGACAGGCTGGGCCTGTATCCGTTGGAGTATAGAAGATTGAGAGGTGACCTTATTGAGACATATATGATCCTGAGGGGACATGACAGGTGTATGCTGAAAGGGTGTTTCCCCTTGTGGGAGAGACTAGAACTAGGAGACATTTTATTAAAAATAAGGGGTCTCCCATTTAAGATGCAGTTGAGAAGAAATTTTTTCCCTCAGAAGGTTGTGAATCTTTGGAATTCTCTTCCCCAGAGAGTGGTGGTTGATAAATAATTTAAAGGCAGTGGCAGATAGACTCTTGGCTAACAAGGGAGTCAAAGGTTATCGGGGTAAGTGGAATGTTGAGTTGAGGCCACAATCAGATCAGCCATTATTTTATTGAATGGTGAAGCAGGCTCGAGGGGCTGAATGGCCCACTCTTGCTCCTAATTCTTGTGTTCATATATTCTCTCAGAAGTGCTGAATTTTCCTAAATTTAAATTAGCGGTCAGCATAAGAGGGTGCACATGTTATATTCCTGATAGCCAATTGGTGAAGGAAGAAAGCAAAGCCAGCTTTTACTTGGGGTAGAGTGAGTCATAGGCCAGGATTTTCCCCTCGGCGATTTGGGGGCGGGACCCGCTCGCTGAGGGGAAAATGACGCGGGATGATGTTGGGAGGAACCCCCGCGTCATCCCGCTCCCTGTAAATATTCATGAAGGCGGGCGGACTGCGAAATCAGCTGTCCACCTGCCAACCTGTCAGTGGCCAATTAAGGCCATTGACAGGATAATTAACATTATTAAATACCCTGCCCGGCCAAGCTTAAGGCTGACGGGCAGGCCAGGTGCCCAAGCGGGCTCCAAATTATTAATGAAACTTCATCCACTGACGGGATGAAGTTTCATGTCCGTTTTTTAAACATTTAATAAATTTTATGCGTTTATTATTAACATGTTTCATCTCATGTGACATTGTTACACGAGGGTGACATGTTAATAATTTTAATATCTATCTATTTTTAGAGTTTACTTACCTCTCACAATCTCCCTGAGACAGCACTTAGTCTCAGTGCGGCACTTTGACAGATGGGCATTCCTTCCCCCCCCACCCCCCCACAGGAAGTGGATAGGGCTTCCTGTCGGGTAGGCTGCTGGGCGGGCCTTTATTGGCCCACCCACTCAAAATGGCGGAGGGCCCTGTTTCAGCGGTGGGGTTCATCTGCCCGCCTGCCCATCGAGGTAAGAATTCTGCCCATAGAGTGCAATATTACAGTTATATATCTCCTGACACCACTCAACTCTTATGTCAGTAAGTGTCTCTTTATATGTGCTCAACTAACCATCCAAACAATGTCCTCCACCTGCATGTGCTTAACCTCAATTGATACAATTAACAACACAGTCAGAACAAAGTACAGTCCTCATTACCCACACTTACGGAGGACAACTGTCCACAAGAACAGTAGTCACCATTCACACATTCAAACCATTCCACCATCCAGTTAATCATGCCTGATTTAATTTTCTGTACCTGCCTTGGTTCTATAGCCATCACAGAAGCCGATTACAAAGGCGATATTTACAACATGTTTAACCTGAGGGTATTTGGGGCATTGTCATGAGCTTTTCCATTGTTGATATAGTGCGATTGGCTTAATTACTTAATCCTCTCTGCTTACCACTCTAAAAGCTCCACTGATCTGAGATAAATTGAAGGGTTTAGTAAATGCCTTGGACAGTTAACTATTCACCTGGTGTTAGGAGCTGAGTGCGTGAGTGCTGAAATGCCTTTTTTGATACCTGGGGAGTGTGGCGAAATAGTGACTGAGCAGATTACAGGCATTTACTCACTCTAGAGACTGACTGTCCTATTTAGGATGTTGGTGACTCCTGCACAAGCAGGTAGAGCTTGATAATGGTGCCATGGTACACTTTTGGGCCAGATACCAGAATGTGACTGACACTGTCTTTATTTTGCACCTCTCAGTTTATTACCAAGGAAATCACATTAGCACCAAACGCATTGGCAACTCATGGTGAAGAAACACCCTTCCCCGATCCAGTATCTCAGTTTAGGGTGAGGTGGTAAAAACAAAAAACTGCAGATACTGGAAATCCAAAACAAAAACAGAATTACCTGGAAAAACTCAGCAGGTCTGGCAGCATCGGTGGAGAAGAAAAGAGTTGACGTTTCGAGTCCTCATGACCCTTCAACAGAACTCAAACTCAACTCAGTTCTGTTGAAGGGTCATGAGGACTTGAAACGTCAACTCTTTTCTTCTCCGCTGATGCTGCCAGACCTGCTGAGTTTTTCCAGGGTGAGGTGGTGAGATGGTAATGTCACTGGGCTAGTAACCCAAAGGCCCAGACTAATATCCCAGGAAACAAGAGTTCAAATCCCACCATGCTAGCTGGTGAAATTTAAATTCAATTATAAATGGAATTAAAAGTTAGTTGCAGTGTGAAACCATTATTAATACTAAAGTAAGAGCAAAATACTGTGGATGCTGGTGATCTAAATAAAATCAGAAAGTGCTGGAAAAACTCAGCAGGTCTGACAACATCTGTGGAGAGAGAAACAGAGTTAACGTTCCATGTCCATATGAACTTTCTTCAGAGCTCTGAGCTTTACTCGAAACATTAACTCTGTTTCTCTCTTCACAGATGCTGCTAGACCTGCTGAGCTTTTCCAGCATCTTCTGCTTTTGACCAGACAAGTTGGCTGCTCTGTATATTGGGATTAAAGATTTTGTACACCAGACGCGGCGTTCAGAAACCCAAAACCCTGCCTTATGAACAGTTTGAGTGACAGGATTAAGCTCAATATTTTCTTTTTCTGTGAAGCTTTCTGCTCATCAGTGACTCAGTGTCAGCATCCACCAACCCTAAATCAAGTTGCTGAATAAACCCTGTCTAATCTGACCCCAGTAATGAAGAAATCACCCTACCACACATGTGTGACATTCCTATTTCCTTCCCAGTCATTGTTATGACATCCGAGAGCGCCTATTAAAATCCTTCCAAATTAGGGGCAGTTTGGAGTCAATCCTACAGAGAATTGGATTGTTCAGAATTCTCTCCACCCCACAATTGATAGTAGCTCTTTTCTGACCAACTGTGAAATGATTCTGTACTCTCAATTTAGTTCCTAATGACCAGTTGTGAGCCAGTGTTACCCCAATAAAATAACATTACCATTAAGCAATATTATCTGAATGAAGCAGTGTTGCCCTAATGAAGCAATGCTAACATTAATAAAGTAATGTTATCCTAATGAGGGGATATAACCTTAGCATGGCTTGTTTCTGTGCTGTAAATTCTATGTAATGAGATAATGTTACTGTAATGCAGTGTCATTGATGTCTGTTTCCCTAGACTACTTCTGATAAGCAATTTCTGAAGAAACATGTTTACCATTTCAATATGTTAGTCATATTCATGGAACTCTGCCATGCTGATCTGGTTTGATCCAAGTACACACTGAGTTCTCTTCCATCGTCTCCAAATCTGTGTCTATTCCATCGAGTTTCTATATCGTGGAAGTTTAATGGGGTGAACAGTGAAAAAGTATATCCTCTGGTTGGGGGACTCAGTGAAAAGGAGCCACCAACTTGTCAGTGAGTGAGAGGAGAGGGGCAAGGAGAAATTTCTTTTGTTGGAGTGTTGTTTGGAAGAAGTCATTGAGGCAGAGACAAGCATCTTTCATGGAAACATTGGATAAATATTTGAAGCAAGAACAACATTTGTAACATGCCTTTAAGGGATAGCAGCATGCCATGACCAGAAGGGAAGTGTGTCATGTGCCCCAGTCTTAGTTTCACTTTGGCCTGTGAACAGAACACAGCGCACACAGCTCCTGCTGCTGATGTCTTCAAGCTTTCTATCTCTGTATATGTGCTCTCATGTGCCTAGTTTAAATAAGTGAACCCACAACATGTTTACACAATCCCTTATGAGTGATTGGTGGCTTTATATTATTATAAAAACATGACATCAACAATTTGTACTTATAAAACACCTAAATATAGTAAAATATGCTGAGGCACTTCATAGGAGGAGCATTTTAGTCTCCTTATTTAAGAAAGGATATAAATACATTAGAAGCAGTTCAGAGAAGGTTCACATGACCAATTGCTGGGATGGAGGGGTTATCTTATGAGGAAGGGTTGGACATGTTGGGTGTGTATCCATTGGAATTTTGAAGATTGAGAGGTGACATTATTGATACATAAAAGGTCTTGAGAGGACTTGACAAGGTGGATGCTGAAAGGATCCTCGTGGGAAAGACTAGATCTATATGGCACCGTTTAAAAATAAGGGGTCCCCCATTTAAGACTGAGATGAGGAGACTGTTTTTCTCTCAGAAGGTCATGAATCTTTGGAATTCACTTCCGCAGTGAGTGGTAGAGACAGGGTATTATACATTGCTGTATTATCTGGAAATATCTAGGAACTGGTGCTTAATGTGTAACTGTTCCAAGAGGCCACATTTCACAGCTGCACTAGAGGCTGAAATAATGTATACATAACCAGTTCAATCTGGCTTTTCTTTTGAACCAAACAGCATGGCAAAATTAAACATAAAGAGTTTCAGATTTTTACAAACATGATTATTAACAACATCTGGGAACCAAAAGACAACAACACACATAACACAGGGTCGTTGAATAATTTTAAGGCAGAGGAAGATAGATTCTTGACTAACAAAGGAGTCAAAGGTTTACCAATAGTCATTTGGTAGTGCAGAACTTGAGTATTGCTGAAAAAAGAGATATGTCAAAACTTTTCATCTTGCACTCACCAGGACAAGAATACCAATACAAGGGGAAAACAACAATTTATATTGTACGAGAAAAGAGTACTGATTGGTTGGCAAGTGGACTCTGATTGGTAGAGGCATTACCATGGAGAATGCACCACTTGATGGTGACTGACAGTTAACTGCCAAGCATTATTTGACATTTAAACCAGGCAACTTGACCCTGGTTGGTCAAGTCATTGCCCTGAGGAATGAATCAGCGAATGCCTATCACTTATGTTGTTTAGTTGAAACAGGCACAATGCGTGTACATGTTCTTTTTGTCTGCAAAGAACAGGGTCCTGTGTATTAATATATGTAGCTTCCAGTACATGTAAATGCATCACACTGTAAGCCCGGCTGACAATCTTAAATTGGTTGTCAGTGTAATTCTTAGCACATTGAAGATTATTTAGCAAATGTTGTCAATCACAGAATCACATCTAAGATTGGACACTGTGTTTTGAGTTATGAACATACGAACAAAGAAAATAGGAGCAGAAGTAGGCCATTTGGCCCCTCAGCACTACCCTGTCATTCAATAAGATCATGGCTGATCTGTTTGTGTTTCAAGTTCGACATTTCCATCTACCTCCAATAACCATTGATTCCCTTACCTAACAAGAATCTATCTACCTCTGCCTTATAAATATTCAGTGACCCCGCCTTCACCACCTTCTGAGGCAGAGAGTTCCAAAGTCAAACTACCCCCTGAGAGAAAAAATTTCTCTGCATCTCTGTCTTAAAAGGGCAACACCTAATTTTAAAACAGTGCCCCCCTGGTTCTGGACTCACCCACAAGAGGAAACATCCTTTCCACATCCACCTTGTCAAGAACATTCAGGATCTTATATACTTCAATCAAATCACCCTTCACTCTTCTAAACTCCAGTGGAAACAAGTCCAGTCTGTCCAACCTTTCCTCATAAGACAACCCGTTCATTCCAGGTATCAATCTAGTAAACCTCCTTTGAACCGCCTGCAATGCATTTACACCCTTCCTTAAATAAGGAGACCAAATCTGCACACATGTGAGATGTGGTCTCACCAATGCCCTATATAACTGAAGCATAACATCCTCACTTTTATGTTCAATTCCTCTCATAATAAAGGATTGCATTCCATTTGCCTTCTTGATTACTTGCTGTACCTGTGTACTCACTTTTTGTGACTCATGCACGAGAACAACCAGATCCCTCTGCACCGTGGAATTTTATAGACTTTCTCTGTTTAAGTAATGCTCTGCTTTTTTAAGTTTTGCAATCATAGGCTGTACCTTGCCCATTCTTTTTTCAGCAATACTCGAGTCAAAGGTTATTGGGTGGGGGGGAGGTGGGGGGGATAGGCAGGAATGTGGCATTGAGGCCACAATCAGATCAACCATGATCTTATTGAATGGCAGATCAGGCTCGAGGGGCCTACTGATCCTCCACAAGGCAATCCTCTTCTTGAGTTGTCTGTACAAGGACAGGTCTGACCCACAGTGCCACAACCTCCACTGTGGGCAGGCCAAAGAGGCAAGCCCCAAATCCACCCCAGCCAGAATGGGGATAAAACCCCTTACCCTGTGCTGTTGGCACAAACCTGATACACACCAGCCGTCTAGCCAACCAAACCCTCAAGGAGTCCGAGCTGCTGTGACAGCCTACACTTTTACATGTAGGCTGCAGCCCAGAGTTATAGATAGTGATGGTCAGGCTCTAATTTCTTTCCATCACATGGCTCACGAGGACTCTCCCCACCTACTATTGGTGTGAGTTGGAAGGATTTGTTATTCAACCTGTTTGGCCGTTTTAGGAACACACCTTTCTTTGACCATCAAGTCCTGGAGTGGGACTTGAACCTAGACCTTCTGGCTCAAAGATAGGGACATTCCCCACTCCACCACAAGAGGATATTAGGGTACAATGTCATTATGATGCTATATAAATATATATTGTTGTTATGGGGAAAGGGCAGTAGGATGGGACTAAGTGGCCAGCTCTTTCAAACAACTGCCACAGGCTTTTTCTAAGCTGTAAATTTCTACCATTATTAAAACATTTTCACCCAATTTAAATACATTTAATCACATTCTTCTTTGGCCCAAGTTCCAGAAGTAAGAAATGAAAAATTGCATTAAAATAGGCAAAGTATGGTTCAGGCAAGGAATTCTGATTTTCAACAAAATGACGCAGAGTATCCCTGAGTAAGGGGACAAATGAAGCAGTTCACGGTTTGGCAGAGCTTCCTATAACCCTCTTGAAGAATTCTACATCTAATTACATCGCAGAGCCTTTTAAAGGGATGTGCCAAGACTTTAAGTATCAATTTACTGCCCTCCGAACCTTTCAGCTGTTTTGGCAACACTGACTGCCTCACCACTACATTGTGTAAGAACAAGTGTCACTGTTTTCAGGCTCAATTGTTAACTTTTCTCAGCCGGGCTTTTGTCACTTGGTTTGTAGCTCCTGCTGCGGTAAAAATTTGGATATAAAATGGGTGCACTGATTTCTTTGTTTAGACGAACAGCCTATGGCGGCAAAGCAAGTGCCAGCAATTTGTGCCAAATATGCTTTTTTTAAAATGCCTCATCATGGGATGTCAACATCACTGGCTAGGCCAGCATTTATGAATCAGCCACATTGCTTATATTTCAGCTCTATCCTGGACTCGAACTCAAGTTCTGTCGAAAGGTCATGAGGACTCGAAACGTCAACTCTTTTCTTCTCCGCCGATGCTGCCAGACCTGCTGAGTTTTTCCAGGTAATTCTGTTTTTGTTTTGGATTTCCAGCATCCGCAGTTTTTTTGTTTTTAACATTGCTGTGGGTCTGGAGTTACACGTAGGCCAGGTGAGGGAACTAGATGGGCTTTTACAACAATTGGCAATAGCTTCACAGTCAGATTCCTGATTTGTATTGAATTCAAATTTCACCATCTGCCACGATGGGATTTGAAACCAGGCCCCCAGAGCATTACCCTGAGTCTTTTGGAATACTAGTCATTGACAATACCACTATCTCCCCCTGAGACATTAGAACAGATTTCCATTAACCCTTGGGTCTCTTGTTCAGGCACACTGGTCAAGTGTGGGCATGAGAACAGGCCCAGAACAAAATCTACCACAGGCTCTGCTGGCTAACAAGGACATTTGGATAGTTGCCTATTTGTACTCTTGCACTTTAATGATTAGACATTCTCCTTTGTATATGCTCTCTGTTATTTTCTACCAATTGCATTTCAGCTGTGAAAATTCCCCTTGAAGAATATTTCCATTGTGACAAAATTTTTCTCAGGTTAAATCTTCACTTTTTTTTTCAATGACCTCATGCAAAGAGATGTAAGAAGTTAAGAACAGAGTCACTCTTTGTCATCTTATATGGAATCACACGGCCATTCAGCCCACCATGCCTGTGCTGGCTCTTTGAACAAATCCAGCACAGATTGACTAACCATTTAGTTTCCTTTCCCACAAAAGGGAAAAAAATGCCTCATCTCCATCCTGTGCACCCAGAATGAAGTTCCCCCTCTTCTATCTTAGTCCCAACCTCAGATGAATGCGCACTACTGGCCATTGGGTAGTATTATACTCTGAGCTCTTCCTGGCTAAGGGCTGGGTTGAGACAAAAAATCATATCACATATAACTCATTTCAATCCTACTTCCTAAAATCTGGACTTGATTATTTATTTAATTTGAGAAGGTCTTTCGCCCTGTCTCAATCTTTATTTGCTGTAGTGTTATATTGGGATTTACTAAGAGAAGAATATCCTCAACGTGCATCTCAAAGGAATCGAGAAGGAAATAATAAACTTGCATTTATATATCACCTTTCATTACTTCAACGCCCCAAATGAATTTGCAGCCAATTAAGTACTTTATTTGAAAAGAGAAGTCACTTATAATGTAGGAAACTTGGTGACCAATTTACAGCAAGATTCCACAGACAGTAGTGAAATAAAATGATGAGACAATTTGCTTTTGTGATGCTGGTTGAATGGTAAATGTTGCCCAGGACATTGGATGGAACACACCTGCTTGTCTTCATGCCATTTGATCTTTACGTAGACCAGACGAGGGCCTTGGTTTAATGGCTCATTTGAAAGATGGCACCTCGGACAATGCAGCACTCCCTTAGAACTGCACTGAAGTGTCAGCTTAGATCCAGCCCATACGGTCGAAATCCTTTCCTGGGGAGGGTAATGTCAATCCTCACTTCTTCTCCAATTAAATATCCAATTGTTACAGACCACAATGTCTACTATTCTGCGACTAAAGTTGTGAAACTCAGGGAATAATGATGTGGCCAATTCCACAGACAAACCCAACGATTCATAGCAAGGTAAGGTGCACAGGACAGTTCGGAACCCTGTAGATGATAGTCAGAAAGAAAGATGAGCCGCGCATGATCTTATAGATATCTCAACAGTATGGAAAATATAAATATGAAACATTAGCTCAAACTAAACCACAACAGCAAGCTAACAGGATAACAATTCAAAGGTAAGTTTTGGATTGTGCAGGGAAATTCTCCTCACACTAAGGGAGAAATATAAGGAAACACAGAGATAAATGTCCAGGGTTCAATCTGTGAGACAGTCATCCTAGTTATAGCTGAAATTGATTACAGTCACCCAAATGCTTTGGAAAGTTTTATAATGTCAAAGTTTCTATATAAATCTAAGTTGTTGCATTACTGAGAGACTTGATAGGATATAGGATATACATACAATTGTTTTGATTTTAATAAAAATATAGTTTTGGCATTCTAAATAACATAGACACACCTACTACTGAAATGGAATAAAACCATCAAAATACAAAATGGGTTATTTGTTAAGCTAAATACAATGTTAGTTATAAAGCTTTATTTGCCTTAAGCAAATTCAATTCTCAGAATTCGGCATATGTAGTAAAAATGATTCACCACATACATTATGTGTTTTATCTAAACTCTGAGGTAAGCTAAGTCCAATCCAGGTGAGTCAAACTTGGAACTGGCCAGTTCACACACCCTCTTGCTGTGTGGAGAGTGCACTCTGCTGAGTGGCTGACAAAGAATCAATGCTGAGGAACGCATACGGCCTCAACCGCAGCCTGATGTCACCCTACTGATGCCAGCCCTTTGGCTACTGTTCTGTTACGCGATCTGACCCCAGAGGTTTGTCATCCTAGCAAGGTTTCACTCACTATGGCCACCACCAGTCGAGTTCCCGCCTTCCTCCTCTCATGTTGACACCGATTTAGTGTTTGCCAGTTCCATGGAAACGAAAGCAAATCAATTTTTCCAGGACCTCAAATCTGTTATCTCCGTAATCCAAGTCTTCTCCCCCTCCAACAAGCTGCGGACTTTTAAAAGCAAGCGTGGTATTACGGTCTTGATTCTTCATGTCTTCTCCTTTATTCTTCTTGTCTGCTGATGGTGGCACTATGCCCACAACAACTTTGTGGGAAAAAGATGCACATTTCTAAAGCACCTTTTAGGACTTCAGGACTTCTTTGAAGGGTAATCCCTGCTGTAATATAGGCAACATGGCAACCAATTTGTGCACAGCAAGCTCCCACAAACAGCAATGTGATAATGACCAGATTATCTGTTTTAGTGATGTTGGTTGAGAGATGAAGATTGGCCAGGACACTGGGGAGAACTCTCCCTGCTCTTCTTTAAAATTGTGCCCTATGGTTTTTTTTACATCTACATGACAGGGTCTTGGTCTCACCCAAAAGATTTCTCAGTGAAGAAAAGGTGGACAAACCCCTTCAGCAGCTACAGTGTGGGAAGCTGGCCCACACGGACCAAATATAGGTCCCAAGTGAGATCAATTCAATCAGTTAACTGATCTTTGCCAGGCCAGCTTCCTCAACCAGCCCGGCCACCTTTAAAAATTAGACTGTGGCCAGAAATAAGCTCACTCTCCTGCTTGCGTGTTACTGGTGGTCTACCTGAGTGGCCCTCTCATGAGGACAGGATTGTACGCCAGCTGCCGGTACTTTCTGTCTAGGCTCACACATTAGAAGCAGCCAGTTGGTGAGGTAATGGAAAACAGCCAGTGCCCAAGGAACCAAAGCCCAGAAAGGATCAGCGCCTTCTGAAGGTGGGGAGGGACTGGGAGGGGGAAGGATCAAGGAAAGAATATATAAAGCTATACCACACAATAATCAGGAAACAGTGGATTTAAACATTGAATAATTCATGTTGTACAGGATTTTACACAGCCTCTACAGAAGGGAATGGGTTAAACCAATAACATTTAAAGGTTCAATATAGGGTCAGTGACCAAGGACACCAGTCTTACTGAGGCTGTCAGAAGAAACAAGGTCATTCACCAATTAGTCCAACAGCAATTTACCATCTGCTAAACACTGGCAACCTGCCAATCCACTCTCCTAATATCTACTTAACGGCAATAAGGAATAGATTCCCAAGACAAATGGGGGGGTTTTATTGGACATTTCACAGCAATCTGAGGCCCATTCTTTCTGTGTGTCCTCAGGAACCAAACATAATGGCGTTGTTAATTTCCTCCCTGCCCCACCTCTCACCATCCATTTTACAGGCCTCCTCCAGCCTCTCCCATGATGGAACTGACTCTCTTTGGCTGCAGATGCAGCTCTGGCAAAGGCTGGGAACAATTCTGGGAACTTAGTTTGAATCCAGTTAAGATTATAACCTCTTTCTCTGTATGGGCCCTAGCTGAAGTGGGTTTGGCTCCACATGCAGATGGTTTCTCGTAGGCCCAGATCGAAGGGAACAAAACTAATGAGGGCATCACACCTTATTGGCCCTGGAAGGAGTGAAGCACAGATTCACCAGAATGTTATCAGGGCTTCAAGGGTTAGACTATGAGGAGAGATTACATAAACTAGGATTTTATTCCCTAGAATACAGTGAATAGGTGATTTTGTTCAGTCCTTTTAGAATTTTGAAAAGAATTAGTATGCTAGACATTGAGAAACTTTTCCCCCTGGCTGGGGAGTCTAGGACAAGGAGCCATAAGCTTACAAACAGAGCAGGCCATTCAGGAAAGATGCTTGGAAACACTTCTTCACATGAAGGGGGTTGGAAGTGTAGAAACTTCCACAAAAAACAATAGATGTTAGTCAAATTAATATTCAAGATTGAGACAGATAGATTTTTATTAGACAAGGGTGTTAAAGGATATTGCAGACAAATGAAGTGATGCAGGTCAGCCGTGATCTTATTGAATGGTGGGACAGGCTCAAAGGGCTGAATGGCCTACTCCCACTTCTATTCCTTGTCTGCTTATGCAATGTATTTTGTGTTGGAATTTGGTGCAGTGATAAGTGCTGTTCACAGCTTGGGGGAGCTTCACTGTCTATCTCACAATGGCCCGTCCAACCCCTCAGTTAATGAACTCATGGCCACATTTGAAGAACATGCTGGAGATTTCTCCCCCTGTGTCCCAGCCAATATTTATCCCTCAATCAACATCACCAAAACAGCTTATCTGCTCAATCATGATCACATTGCTGTTTGTGTGACCTTGCTACATGCAAACTTCCTACAAAACAACGGTGACTATGTTTCAGTAAGTATGTGAATGTCTGTAAGGCACTATGGATATGTACTAACACTGTGAAAGACATAATGCATGTCTTCTTCTCTTTAACACTCTGGAGGAAGTGGAAAAGGTTGACAGTGAAGCTGAGAATGGGTTAAATGGTTTTCTGTGTTCAGAGAGATACCACGCTCTGTCTCTGGAAATGTGCTTATGCCTCTGGATAAGCGTTACCATTTACGATACACCCAGGAATGCAGGAGGAATGTACAGAGGAAGAGAAACATTAATCACTTGGCTGAGTTTGATCAGAAGGAACGCTGAGTTAATTTTATCTGATCCTGCTCTGTACAATATTTACACAACACAAAAATTGGACAAGCATTTCCTTGAAGCAGAAACATTAAATTTATCAAAGGATGTTTGTGTTCTGTCAGCTCTGTGCAAAAGCACACCAGTGATGGGAAAATTACAGGAACAATGGTGCCTTCAAACTGAAATGACTGCCCTGGAGTCTGCAAGGTCATGAATCCAAACCCCAAAATTTCCTTACATCAGGACAAGTGTTCATGAAGCCTGGGTCATAAAAGATTAAATCAAGGTTCGTGTTAATCTTCACATTTTTCTTAAATAAAAGAATGTCAAAGGTTGTGGGGATTGAGCAGGAGAGTGGGACTAGACAGGGGGGATATTAAAGGATATGGGGAATGAGGAGAGTGGGATTAGACAGGGGGGGATATTAAAGGATATGGGGAGTGAGGAGAGTGGGATTAGACAGGGGGGATATTGAAGGATATGGGGAGTGAGGAGAGTGGGATTAGACAGGGTGGGATATTAAAGAGTGTGGAGAGTGACCAAGAGCCAGGCTCTTGTTTATCCATAAACGTGGCTCACTCACTAGCACTCTGTACTTGTGCATGATGTACACGGAGGTAGGGGTACACATATGACTCTGTGTTGTTACTGAAGCTTGATTGCAATATATAAAATAGGAAGAAGCCGGGGTGATGTGAAACAGAGAGAGGCAGAGGGAGAGCGAGTGAGAGTGAGAGGGGGAAACAGAGCTAATATTTCAGATCAAAAACCTGTCAACAGGACTGAGGTGGAAAGTTGTGTGTTTGGGTGTCTAGAATTTCCCTGAGCTTGGGGAGCCTATAGTTCCCCATTGCTTTCTCAATGGCAACGCCTCAGCCAATCAGAGTCAATTTGCCTACCAATCAGTACCCTCTCCTCCTGTAGTATAAATTGTTCGATCATTTGAAATTGGGCATTCTTGTGTTTGTCCTGATGAGTGCAAGATGAAAAGCTTTGACAACATGTCTCTCTTTTCAGTAATATTCAAGTTCTTTACTAGCAAGCAATTGTTTGTGTTATAAAGGTTCATCATGAATTCCCTGTTTTTATACTTTATGCCACCACTTATAAAGTCCTTGCGTCCATATGCTTTATTAACTACTTTCTCAACCCGCCCTGAATTCTGCAATGATTTGTTCACATATACCCCCAGGTCTCTCTGATCCTGCATCCCCTTTAGAGTTGTACCCTTTATTTTGTTTTACCTCTCCACGTTCTTCCTACCAAAATGAATCACTTCACACTTCCCTGTATTAAATTTATCTGCCACCTGTCTGTCCATTCCACCAGCCTATCTGTGGCCTCTTGAAATTTATCACTCACGGTTCACAATATTTCCAAGTTTTGTGTCATTCACAAGTCTTGAAATTGTGCCCTGTACCCCCAAGTCTTCATAATTAATACATATCAAGAAAAGCAGGGGTCCTAATACTGATCCTTGCAGAACTCCACTGTATACCTTCCTCCAGTCTGAAAAACAACCATTCGCAACTACTTTCTACATCCATGCTGCCACTGTCCCTTTTATTCCAGAGGCTCTAACCTTCAACAAAGGTAAAGTACCATATAAATATAACCCTTTGAAATACACAGCTGCTGTCCTAAAAAATAGATAGACTTGTAATCAATTCTACAAACATTCACTCCCACCGCCACTGACGAACAGTAGCAGCAGTGTGTACCATCTACAAGATGCACTGCAGGAACTCAGCAAGGCTCCTTAGACAGCATCTTCCATCTGGAAGGACAAGGGCAGCAGACACATGGGAACACCACCACCTGGAAGCTCCCCGCCAAGCCGCACACCATCATGATTTGGAAATATATCGCCGTTCCTTCAAAATCCTGGAACTCCCTCACTAACAGCACTGTGGGAATACCTACACCACATGGACTTCAGCGGTTCAAGAAGGCAGCTCACCAACACCTTCTCAGGGGCAGTTAGGGATGGACAATAAATGCTGGCCTAGCCAGTGACACTCACATCCCATGAATTATATAAAAAATTATATAGCACCATTCCTGACCTCAGGATGACCCAAAGCGCTTTACAACCAATGAAGTACTTTGAAGTATTATAAGAAATGCGGCAGCCAAAAGTGTGCACAGCAAGGTCCCACAAACAGCAATGTGATAATGACCAGATACTCTGTTTTTGTGATGTCGATTGAGGGATCAATATTGGCCACGCCACCGGAGATAACTCCTATGTTCTTTGGAATAGTGCCATGGTATTTTTTGTATCCACCCAAGAGAGCAGACAGGGTCTCAGTTTAATGAGTCACCTGAGAGACAGCACCTCAGACAATGAAGATTGTCTCAGTACTCAGCCTAAATTTGAGTTCAAGTCCCTGGAGTGGGAATTGAACCCACAATCTTTTGACTCAGGAGTGAGAGTCCTGAAAATCTGACAATACAGAGCGTTACTAATTTTGGCAACCCTTCATCTCCAACCAAAACGTTAACTGATGTATATCAGGATTTCAGGAAATGCAGATAATTATCTTTTTCTGATCTGCTATCCAATAGCTTGCTCAGCCCAATGGCAAGCCATTTCCTTGTCTGTATGTTAACAGTCAAATAGCTTCCTTGGCTTTATATATGGTCGTATAGAATACTGTACAAAAGCAAAGAAGTCATAGTAAACCTTAACTCACTAGTTAGACCTCAACTAGAGTATTGTGCCCAATTCTAGGCTCCACACTTTAGGGGAAGGATATCAAGGCTTTGGGGAAGATGCAGAATAAATTTTCTAGAATGGTACCAGGGCTGGATGGGTGGGGCTTCAGTTAATGTGGAGAGATGAGAAAAGCTGGGATTGTTCTTAGGGCACAGAAGGTAAAGAGGCAATTTAATAAAGATGTCCCAAAATTATGAGACATTTTGAAAGAGTAAATAAGAAGAAAGGTTTTCCATTGGCAGGATGGTTGGTAACCAGAGGACATGGATCTAAAATAATTGGTTAAAAGGACCAAGGGAAAATGAGAATTTATTTTATACTTCTTGTGACCTGGAATGCATTGCCTAAAAGGATGATGGGAGCTGATCCAATGGCAACTTTCAAATTGGACATTTACTCGGAAGGTAATAATTGCAGGGCTATGGGGAAAGAGCAGGGGGAGTGGGACTAATTGAATAATACTTTCAAAGAGTCAGCACAGACATGGTGGGCTGAATGGCTGCTTCTGTGTTGTATAATTCCATTGATTGGTGATTTATTTAAGAAACAATTTAAGAAATGACAATTAAGCTGAAGGAGAAATATATGTAATAGGGCTTAGAGCTTCACATAAGTGTAACAGTGATTTGAAATACTTCACAGCTGCTGGTGAGGATTTATAACCCGTCCAACCTGTTTAGAATCTATTACAGTTCTGCTGACAGGAAAGAACATAGGAGTAAATTATATCTTTATAATGACTTCAATTAAAACTTGTTATAAACTTGGCCTAGTCAGCAATATAAGATTGGTTGCCAATTAACCATTTCACTCCTGCAATGAACTGAGGCTCAAAGAAGCAGTTTGTTTTCTTGTCTACAATCCTTGAATGTGCTAATTCTAGGCAGACCATAGGCGCCAAGCGGTATCAGCCTGTGAAACTACTCAGTGAACCTTGCTGGGCTACTGGAAAACAGAGTGCCTCAAAACCAAGCCTGGTCCTGTCCTCCACCCAGCTCTGCATGGACCACTTGAGGCCTCAACAGCAATCCGAAGCAGGGACCTTGCTTGATTTACCCTCTGGCTCAGTTGGTAGCACTCTCACCTCGGATTCAGAAGGTTGTGGGTCCAAGTCCCACTCCAGAGACACGGACACATGATGTAGACTGATATTGGAGGTTCACACTGAGAGAGTGCTGCACTGTTTTAGAAAGATGAAACATTACATCAAGGTGGAGGTAGAAGATTCTATAATGCTGTTTGAAGAAAATCAGTGATGCTCTCCCTGGCATCTTATCCAATATCTATTTTTCACACAAGAACAAAAACATAACTGGTCATTCATGAACTTGCTGCTTGTGGGATCTTACTGTGCATAATTTGCCTGTCACATTTGCCTGCACAGTGACAATGCATTAAAAGTAAATAGCAGGCTGAGGATGTGGAAGGTCCTATATAAACGCAAACTCTTCTTCCAAGGTTCAAATTGCAAATCACGGACCCCCTCCCAACCCCTAAACGCTGGTACAAACCCTGAAATCCAATGCACTTTATAGAATATGTGACTTATTCAGTTACAGAAATCAGTGGAGTTTTGAATATAAAGACCAATTGTTTGAAATTAGTGGAATTATTTTGTTTCAGTACAGAACAAGCCCAAACCAATGTTCATGGGAACAACGCTGTACAAGATCTGTCAATAAGATTTATAACTGTGCACATCCCAGCCACACCAACACAAATTTACATTGTCACTTGTTCCAACTTTAGCCCGACATGCTCCTTTAATGTCTGATTAGCTAATTTTAATGGCCCTCCTTTATTTCTGATTGGTTAAAGTACCATGGCAACATTGTTGGTATTGGTGAACATCTTCCCATGCAGTTTCATTGCTGGATTATCTTGCTCAGTGATTAACTGCAGTGCTCAGTGTTGCTGCCCAGTCTCTTAAAAGGCACAATACCTACTGATTCAATGTTGGTCCAACTATTATTTTTGCCTTGTGATATGTGTATGAGTCATAGTTTCATGGTAGATATCAATCCGTAGTAGTTTCGTGGTTACTCTGCATTCAATCCCTGTGGCTGTAGCCACTGACATTGCAGGGGGCTGGGGGGAATTTTAATCCCTAAGAAGACCAGTTGAGGGGGGGGGGTGGGGGGGGTTGAAAATAGATGAAATAGCAAATTCACCTCTTCAGTTTTAACAGAAGGTGGTTGGGCCTCAAGCCTAAGCTCCATCCTTAAAATATTTTATTCAGGTTGCTTGCCTCAATTCTAGTTTGCTTTGCATTTACCTCCCACAGGCATTCCAGACCTCAGGAACCACAGCAGCTGAAGAGAGGTGGGGCAGGTTAATGTCTTTACAGTATTGGTTGCAGGCCAGGAAGAGCAGGAGCGCTTCATCATCCTGGACCCCTAACTACCTTGTAAACCATCCTGCAATTCAAACCCCTTGATTAACCAACATTCACGCCCATATCAGACCCCAGATGTTTGCGCCCCCTCCCCCCCCATATCTATCTCTCTATTCCCCCAATGCCTAATGTTCAAAACCCGTTCACCACAACCCCGCCCCCCCGCCCCCCCCCCCCCCCCCCCCCCAACCGGCACAAGCTCCACTTGTCAATCTGCACAGCCTCTCAGTTGAGCTGGTTCCAGTCAGGCAACCAAAATCGAAAAACTTATATCTAGCTGCTGCCCATATTTCTGGTTCTCCCTGTTGCTACGTTCCCCTGCCCACCTCCCTGTTGTTATTGGATCTGACCTCACAGATGGCCTGTGGAGTTGGAAGATTCTATAATACTAAGCTCTCCCTGGCATCTTATCTAATATCTATTTTTCATGCAACAACAAAAACATATTAACTGGTCATTCGTTAACTTGCTGCCCATGGAATCTTACAGAGCATAATTTGTCTGTCATATTTGCCTACACAACCACAGTGACCTTGCATTAGTAAGCACCCAGGGCAACTTGACCTTAAACAGCACCACCAAGAAAAGCACAGTTTCCAAGCAGCAAAATAGCAGCTGATTTTTCAGCTTCTACAGAAAACTGCTCCCCTGTCTCATAAAACCATCCCATAGGCTACCCTCTCAGGGCCTTGCAGGCTGCAAAGGTTGCTGAAGGATGTTCTATACCAGGCCCAAACGTTCAACCTTCTCACATGGGCTCAACTTCCAACATCGATGCCCTGTACACGTAAAACTACTAGTGCTGCAATACTGAGTGATGCATATAAACCAACATGCTTATGTTAGCTGGGCTAACAATGACCCTTTGGTGTTACCATTAATAAGTATTAATCCCCAAATTGCACAGGACTATATTAATGGAAAATAGGGAGGTGAAAATAAATAATTATCATGAACTTAATATTTGATTGAAGATCAACACTGATTGAAAGGGACTTTAACTCCCCAAACATGAACCAATACCATAGATAAAAGCAAATAAATTGCGGGTGCTGGAAATCCAAAACAAAAATAAAAATAAAAATACCTGGAAAAACTCAGCAGGTCTGGCAGCATCTGTGGAGAGGAACACAGTTAACGTTTCGACTCCGTATGACTCTTCAACAGGACTCTGTATTTTTATTTTTGTTATGAACCAATACCATGTCACTAAACCACAATTAAAATTATGTGAAGGCCACAGAACTGTGCAATATAAAGAAAGAAATACGTGCATTTAAATAGCATCTTTCACAATGTCCCAAAACATTTCATGGCCAATTTAACTACTTTTTGAAATGTAGCCACCTCTGTAATGTAGAGAATGCAGCAGCCAATTTGCACACAGCAAACAGCCACAAACAGCAATATGAAAATGACCAGATAATCTATTTTTGTGATGATGATTTAAGCATAACAACTGACCAGGACAGCAGGGATAACTCCCCTGCTCTTCTTTGATGGAGTGCCCTGGGACTTTTTACATCGGCCTGAGATGGCACCTCGATTTGACATCTCACTAAAAGGCAGCAATTCCCCCTGTGCGCGGTGCTCCTTCAGTATTGCACTAGAGTGTCAGCTTAGAGTTTTGTGCTCATGTCTCTGAAGTGGGACTAGTCTAAACCCACAGCCTCCTGGCTCTGAAGCAAGAATGCTACCCACTGCACTACAGCTGGAACAACTTAGATTCATCAACTATTGGAACTGACTCTTGCCTGTAAATCACAAAGTTTGTCAAACATTTGTCATTGTCATTTTGTTGGCAAACATACATATGATAGAAACCTCTAGGCTTTTGACAAGGGCAGAACTCACATCATATAAAAGACAAGTGGATTAACAGATAAGATTCAACATGATGTTCTGGACTGATTCTGTTCACCTGAAGGGGTCGGAGTGGAATTTTCCAGAGCTACACCCTGCCAACCCCGCATCCACCCACCCCCCCACCCCCCCCCACGCCCCCCCACACACACACACACACACCACCCCCCCCCCCCACCCCACCACCACCACCACTTTTTGGCCTGAATTTTGTTCTAGTTTTTTGTTGTCCCTCCCAGAATAGCATAGCTCCTAGAGGGGGCTGGAGAGTCGGATGGGGTCAGCGGAGTGAGGTTGTTGCGGGGGGGGGGTGGTGGTGAGGGGGTTGGGGGGCAGTGTGATTAGGAAATGTTCAGTCATGATGCTCAAACTATTCTGAGCGGGGAACAGTTTCCCTGAACCAGCAGATCATTTGCTGCCCACTATTTCCATCTGTTTTTATTTTATTCTGGCAGCTGTGAAATAGTGAAAACCTGTCGGCTTAGTGAGGGGAGTGGGAAGACACTGGAGTTGTGTTGGCAGTCTAAGGGTTAAAACTAATGTCTTAGCTCAATCTCCTCTTATGCAGAATCTCGGGATCGAGGACGAATTGCCTTCACTCAGGTTGGATGGGTTCTGAGATGGCCGATAAGTCCAATGTGCGATCTGCAGGCCTCTACCACATGTGGGGCAGGTGGTGCTTGAAGTGTTGGGTAAGCGGGTTGTTTGGAGGTTTGTTTGCTTGCTCCGATGCCTTTGTTCAATAGATAACTGTACCCTGGTAACTTCGCTCTAGTCAGAGAGAGTAACACTGGTCAGTAGATGGATGTTTGGATGATTGAAGCTGGGGCACATATTTCCACCTTCCCATTTGTAACATTTGAGACTGATATTAACTCATGTTGAGGCATAGTTTTAGGTTTCATGCTTGTGAATTACTGCGATATCCCAAAAGCATGCCACTTGACACCTCAGGTATAAGCCATTGCTACCGAGAAGGAAAAAAAACAGTAAAACTTGGGAAATGATCAGTACTGGTCTTGTATACCTTAAAATGGAACTCCATTTCGGACCAGTGCCAATCATTTCCGAGTTTTACTGGCTTTTCCTTCTGGGGGCCCTTCTGGGCTTTAAGAGAAGATCGCGGGGGAGAGGGATCCTGGAGGTTTTTGACTGGAATGGTCCCAGTGTTTCAGGGAATGGCCAAGCTATGGAATAGGGCTCTGTCTCTTTGCACCACAAGTGGATTGGACCATGGCTCAGCCCCGCCTCATGAGCAGAGAGGCACAAACATGTTTGTGCCAGCAATCGCTCCGACAAAGGTTTTCCATTTCATTGTTCAGTATCAGCAAGGACACAACAATCACAAAGAGAAAGCTTTGAAGCATTTGTAACTGACCTTTGTGAGAGTGTTTATTGATTGTAAAATGCTAAGTTTCGGTGAGTCATGCCGGTGAGTCAGGTTATTTATGGTTTCTATGGGTGGACTTCCATTCCCTTTCTTGACCCAGTGGATTTGGTTATCGTAAAATCCATCATTATCACCCATGATGAATGGGCCGCTGATTGTAGACACCAGCTGGTTGTGTAACTGGCTTGCTGTTATGGAGCCCTTGCATCCAATTAAATTAGATGTCCGGATAATATTGTCATTTAATCTCAAACATGAGCTCTGGAGGAACCTTTCAATAAGCTACATGCAACCAATTGTATTATATCTCCAATTAAAACAAACATTAATAGTTCCGTCACAAATTAATCCAATGCACCCTCAATACTTTAATTGAATTTATTAAACCCATCCAGGGCCCCTTTGAGAAATATTATGCTTTAGCCATTCCATTCATGTTTTCAGCATTCAAGTCACCTGTCCCAATGTTTTGTGCAGATAAGATTGTAAATTCTGGGAGATTGTTGTGTGTTTGCAATACCCATACATCCTTGGCTTGATAAAGGGAGAAGGAATTATATTGCACCTTTCACAGCCTTGGGGCTTCTCAAAGCGTTTTACAGCCAGTGAAGTAATTTAATGCAGTGTAGTCACTGTTGTAATGCAGGAAAAGCGGCAACCAATTTATGCACAGCAAGATCCCACAAACAACAATGTCTGATAATCTGTGATGGGGGAGTTTGGGAATAAATATTCATCGGAGGAATGGATTGGAAATCTAAAAGGGAATTAGAGGGGAAAAGAGAGAATATGAGAATTTTTTATTTATTTAGTGAATGCACCTCCCCAAAGCCAAGTGATAACCACTTCATTTGCTGAGTTTAAGATGATTAATCCGCCACTTAGTCTGTAGAGGAGACACTCCTTGGTAATGTTCAGCATTGTTTGTGTCTCTCCATAAGTGCATAAGAGGTTTGTACTGAGGTCCCAGCAGCAGAGGTTGGCTGCACAAGGGCAAAGACCTCCTTTGCAGTGGTAGTTCCAAGGCTGATGGGGTTTGTCACAAGTAACTTTTTTTTTATTCATTCATGGGATGTTGGCATCGCTGTGCCAGCATTTATTGCCCTTCCCTAATTTCCCCTGTTCAGAGGGCAGTTAAGAGTCAACTACACTCCTGTGGGTCTGGAGTCATGTGTAGGGCAGATGAGGTAAGGACAGCAGATATCCTTCCCTAAAGGGCATTAGTGAACCAGATGGGTTTTTATGACAATCGACAATGGTTTCATGGCCATGAGTAGTCTTTTAATTCCAGATTTTTATTGAACTCAAATTTCAACACCTGCCATGGTGGGATTTGAACCCGGGTCCCCAGGGCATTACCCTGGGCCTCTGGATTACTAGTCCAGTGACAATACCACCATGCCCCTTGCTAGTGACTTCCCGTGTTTCCCAGTCCTTGATCCAGCTTGCTATGCTTTAAGATGCATGAGAATTGATTTGCGGTTAAAGTAAATGGGAACCTAAAACTATTTAAAAAGCACATACATAAAGGATAGTCAAAGGAGGGGTGGGGCCAACTAAGGGGCAGAAAGGAGATCTCCCTGGAGGGAGAGGCATGGCTGGGATACTGAGAAATCGCATAGGATTTAAATAGATAAAGAGGAGGTAATTAAAAGGATGGCAGCTGGTGTGGACAGGATGGGATGGGATGCGTTCTAAATTACTGAGGGAATAAGGATGGAAATTGAGAAGAATAAGTATGGGTTTCAGGAGGCCATCAGTGGACTGATGAAATGGCTGATACAACATGGCAGATGAAATTTAATACAGAGAAATGTGAAGGAAGAATGAGGAGAGGCAATACGAACAAAATGGCACAATTTTCATGGGTATGCAGGGACAGAGAGATCCAGGGGTGTGTGTACCTAAATCTTTGAAGTTGGCAGGTCAAGATATGAGAAGGCTGTTACAAAGCAAGTAGGATCCTTGGTAGAAGGATACAGGACAAAAGTAAGGAAGTTGTGCTAAATCTTTATAAAACACTGCTTCTTGCCTCGGCTGGCGTATTGCGTATAATTCTGGACAAGGGGAAGGAGGCCAAGACCTTGGAGAGGAACAGAGGAGATTTACTAGAATTGTTACAGGGATCAGGGACTGCACTTGTGTGAAGAAGCTGGGATTGTTCTCCTTAGAGCAGACAAGTTTAATAGGAAATTAGATAGAGGTGTCCAAAATCATGAATGGTTATGATAGAATAAATAAGGAGAATTTGCTTCCAATGGTTGAAGCATCGCTAACCAGCGGACACAAATTTCAGGTGATTAGCAAATTGGTGACACGAAGAAACATTTTTTTTACAGAGTGAGTTATTGTGATCTGGAATGCGCTGAATGAAAAGGCAGTGGAAGCAGATTCAATAGTAACTTTCAAGAGAAAAACAATTACAGGGATATATGGGAAACAAGCAGGGGAGTGGGACTGGATAACTCCTTCTAAAAGAGACAGCACAGGCATAAAGGGCTCCTTCTGTGCTGTATCAATCCATGACTCTACAGTACTGAGGAGGACTCTGATTTATTTTGGAATCATGTTGTCAGATCTTTTCTATCTGGTAGAAACTGCAGACTATCTCATCACACGAGACACCTCATGCAAATGACAGCACCTCTGACAATGCTACCCTCCCTCAGTACTGCACTGGAGTGTCAGCTTCATTTGTACTCAAGTCTTTGGCATGGGATTTAAACTCACCAGCTTCTGACTCAGAGGCTAAGATGCCACCAACCAAGCCACAGTTGATGTCTAGTAGCAAGCTCATTACTCCTCTTCTCTCAGGTCACCCCAATGGTTGTGGGTTCAAATCCTGTTTCAGTGACTTGCTCCCAGTGCAGTACTGAGGGAGTGCTGCACTGTCAGAAGAGCTGTCCTTTTGGATAAGACATTAAACCGAAACCCATCTGCTCTCTCAAGTGGGCATAAAAGTTCCCACTGCCACTATTTCAAAAAAGGGGAAGGAGAAGTGTTTTGGCCAATAGCTATCTCTCAATCAACATCACAAAAACCTGTTAATTACCACATTAACTTTTGATATCACAGGCAAATGATTTTCAGGTTTGACAGTCGAGACAGGAGTGCTTGATGTTGCTTTCCAAGTTAATGGAGGTTGAGAAAGGAAACTGAAATGGTTAAAACAGGACTTTGGTGAAGGACTTTTGTGACTGTGCTTTGAAAATATGCGATGGTTATTCTTCGAGCTTCCACTTGATTGGTCCAATCTGTCGGTGGTGTTGCTTTAAATTCTAGTTCCCTCAGTTGTCCTTGACCGTTTCCTTCTCAGATGATGTCTGATACTGGTAACACCCGTTCATAATTGGTGTCTTATAGCTGACTGGCGATGACTTGCTAATTTAAACAGCCATTTACTTCAGCAATAAGGCTTGTTTATATTTATACCTTCAGCTGGGGTCGCTCCACTCACATGCTGCTGCTGAATGGACTTCTGACTCCAGACTCACAGGCGCCTGGGAGAGAAGACATTGGCAATGACTTTCAGCAAAGCTGGCATCTCTCATCTTCCCCTGAGATAAGCAGTGAAGATCAAAAGTAATCCCTGGTCTTCTTAAGGTTTCTGTTGAAACTTTGCTGATCTGTAAACCACTCCTTAGAATGACCAAATGAGCCCTCAGATTAAAGGAGACAAGGCCCCATCCAGTTTCCCAAAATTGCAGGGTCCTGAGTCATTGCCAGGCTGTTCAAGGCATACACAGAACAGAGAGGCCAGGCGCATTCCTACAACCGCCTCACAGACACTCCCTGGACAGTACTGAGGGAGTGCTGCACTGTCAGAAGTGCTGCTTTGTGGGTGGGACGTTAAACTGAGGCCCTATCCACTCTCATGGCCACTATTTCAAAAGAGGGGAAGTGTCCTAGCCAATATTTATCTCTCAATCAACATCACAAATACATTGCAATTACCACATTCAGTTTTGCTGGAGCTTGCCGTGTACAAATTGGCTGCCATGTTTCCTACATTGAAACAGTGACTGTACTTCAAAAATACTTCATTGATAAAACTCTTTGTGATGCCCTTTAGCTGTGAAAGGTGCTATATAAATGCAAATCTTTCAGGTAAGGTATATCAGATGACAGGACAGACACTCTAAGCTGTTCTCAAACATCTCACCGCGGCTGATCTGATCCCTCGTATAGATCATGATGATCCTAGGGTTTGATCACTATCAGTGCTGAGCTAGCCAATCACAGCTGAGCAACTGCACTGGGCAATTCCCCCAGTCCCAGTATCCATGGTTCAGGGAGTGGGTTAAGTCAGTCAGAGCATCAGCTCCTGGTTGCCAGTCAGTGGCACCTACTGGTATGTGTCAGCGTTAGGTTGTGAGGTGAAGTCAGGATTTATTTTGGGAAATGATGCCTCCTATAGTCAAACAGCCCACCCACACTCACCATCCATGCTCAGACTGGAACAAGTATCCACTTGGGTTCACACCAGAGCAACAAGATGTTTGAGAAAACTCCAGAGTTTGCCATGTCCTCTCATATTTCTTACCTTCACTGAAAGTCTTACATTTATATAGCACCTTTCACAGCCTCAAGACAGCCAATGAAGTGCTTTTGAAGTTACAGTTGCAATGTAAGGAAAGTGGCAGCCAATTTGCATACAGCAAGATCCCACAAACAGTAATGTGATACTGACCAAGTAATCTGTTTCAGTGATGCTGCTTGTAAGGTAGACAATGGCCAGGACATCTGTCCTTCCTATCTCTTGAAATAAACTTAATATACGAAACCTGTATCAAACAGTGGTTAGACCACTCTTAGAGTACCGCGTGCAGCCCTGGTCATATTCGAAAAGGGATATAGAGATACTGGAGAGGATGCAGAGTAGATTTACAAGGATGATACCCAAAAAGCGTGGATATACAGATCAGGAAAGGATTGACAGGCTGATTCTCTTTTCTCTTGAAACAAGAAGGCAGAAGGCAGAGGCGATGATCTAATCGAGGTCTTTGAAATTATGTAAGATTTTGATAGATTGGATACAGAGAGAATGTTTCCTCTTGTGGGGAAGAGTATAACTAGAGGCCATCAATATACAATAATCAGCAAGAAATCCAATAGGCAATTCAGAAGAAACTTCTTTACCCAAAATGCGGGAAAAATGCGGGACTGACTACCACAGGTTGTAGCAAATAGTATAGATACATTTAAGGGTGTTACATCCCGGATGATGTTACTGCTAGACAAATCAGATCCCAGAGTGAAAGTTGGCTTGATAGACCCTTATTTTTATTTTTATTTTAGAAACCGTGACGGAAAGTTACTGAGTAAATTCACAGGATTCTGCTGATGAACTTCTAACACAAAGGCCAGAATCTTACGATGATCGGGCGGACATGCATCCGACACGAAAGCACGTGAAATTGCGCAAAATGATGTCGGGAGCACATCCCGATGTCATCGCGCACACGAGCGATATTGATGTTGGCAGGCATGCGCGGGAGTCAGAGCTCTGCACGTTGTCAATTAAAGGGCCAATTAAAGCCATTAAAAACCCTATTGTCAACGAGTTTACATTGGCCGGGTGATTTTGCGCTCGTCGCATGGGCAAAACGGACAGGTGGGTAGGCTATTTTTAACAGAACCTCATCCAAGGGCGGGATGACATGTCTGGGGTGAAATATAATAAAAAATATTATCCGGGGACTGATGTTTTTTGAGTTCTGCTGTCAGGTGCTTGAACGTGCTGCATAGGCACAGTCTGCTGCATTTTTTTCTTCTCATTTAAGTTTTACAGGTCTGCAGGTTCCTGAGGCAGCTCCACAGCAGCTGTCTGCCTTCAGGGAGTTGGTTAGAAGTGCCCCACCCGCACCCTCACTTCTGTTGGCACCCGCCCTCCTCCCGCCCTCTCCTTGGCGATGCTGAGGCTTCCTCAGCATACATCTCACACTGGCCGCCCCGTTAATTAGCCAGCCAGTGTGAAATTGCGTTTGGGAGCCGATCGCAGGCGGAAGCGCATTTCACGTCTGCTCCTGGGCCCACCGAATTGACGCACATGGCAAGGGTGAAATTCAGGCCAAAGAATAAGACGTTTATTCAACAAGAAAAATAAACTATAATATGATCTCAATGCAAACACAATAATTTGATTCAAATATTCACGATTCCCTCACCCCAGCTATATCTTTACAGACACATGCAAATTTGGAAAGTTAAAACAAATTACCCTATCTGTTTATACTCTAACATTCAGGGTAAGTATACAGTATACATGACCCAGCTGGCAAACTGTGGTCAGACACACCACTCTCCAAAGTAAATGACAGATGCAACCAAAGCAGATTCCATGGATTTGTCAACAACCCACCCAGATACTTGTCACACCCGTGAGCCAACCAGTCTCACTGAAACTCTGTCTTTCTCACGAGGGTTTCCAAGCTCCACATTTGAAGAACTTTCATAGAATTCTCTTCAAACATCACTCCCACTCAGGCTGCTTCAACCAGGATTCACCTCCAAAGTTTCAATCTCACCTCCTGAGATTCCTTCCCTCTGGATCTCCGCGTAGACTCAAGCTTCACCTTCCATGCACACTTTCAGGTCTTCGGCCATGCCAAGCAGAACATCACTGCTCCAAGAGGTGCTTTTGCCCTTACAGCCCGCAGCACAGAGTCATCAACCTTTGGCTGCCCCCTTGGATCTTCTGGGATTCACTTGAGTTCACTTCACTTCAAGTCTGCTCCCCGCAGCTCTCTCTGTCTAATTCGGAGTCTATTGCTCTGCTCAACTTTACTTAACAGGACCTGTTTCTGATCTCTGCCTTACCTGGGACTGTCTTTTGAGACCCTTTTCTGTCCTGCTCCCTTGTTTGAGACCTTCCTCTTGGTTTGGGACCTTCTCCCTGTGCCCCTCCCATATCCTGCTCCCTGGGACACCTTCTCTTGAATGGCGCTCCTCTTCAGGTCACCTGACCTGCAGTTTCGCGCTGTTTCACTTTTCCTCTTCTTCTTCTTCTGTGAATGTGAGCAGGGCCAATTCCCGGCCTGAAGACCTGAAAATGGACGTGGCCCTTTCCCGGCCAGCGCCTGTGCAGAAATCCCGAGGCCTGAGAAGATCTGTAGTTCCTGATCTCCAAACTCTCCAACCTCCAGCTTTGATTCAAAATTAAGGTAAGTATCTGGAGTTTGTTACAAGGGGATACTAGACAAGCATATGAGGGCAATTGGGAATAGAGGGTTACGATGGTAGATTTAGATGGGAAAAGATGGGAGGAGGCTCAAATGAAGCATAAACACCAGCATGGACTGGTTGGGTTGAATGGCCTGTTTCTGTGCCATGCATTCTATATAATCTAATGTAATAGTGCATTAGGATCTCTTGAATCCACTATCAGAGAGCAAATGGGGCCTCGGTTTAACGTTTAATACTTCCTGTACAGGTGAGGGAGTCAACAATATTGGGCAAAAAGGAGATGGGTGAGTAAATAGTCATCACATTGCTCAGAAGGACTGTTAGGGGCTAAGGTTGTCACTGGCTTGGGAACGAAGGATACAGTAAAAGGGAGGGATCAAACGAGCTCAAAGATAGGGGCTATATTTCCCGAACAGAAACAAAATACTTTGAAACACTTGTCCAACCTCCACCCAAATGAAGCACTAAACCAGCAGTCTCTGCTGTAGCAGGTATGGTTTCTCCACACTCGAAGCTGTGTTAACATCAATCATTAATCCAGAGAGTCTAGTGATTTTGCTGTTTGAACTGTGTGCTTTGGTTAACCACCGGGCAGCAGAACACCTCCACATCTGTTCTCCCACGGTGATCTCTGTTTATACAGTAATAAATCAGCAATCCAAGCTGACAAGAGACAAAAGGGAGATTAAAGAAAAGGTTACTCTGAGCAGAAACAAGAAACAAAGAACTTAACCTCCCGCACATTAGTCTCTGCAACACATTCTGATTAAAAGATCTCCTGCATGTTTACAGATGATTACCTCACAAGGATTGCACTGTACCCTCATAGGATCGGCAATGATTCAGCTTGGATGGAGGCTATTGCCGATTCTCAGCTGTTCTCCATGTTGGAGCCTGTCAGTGAGGCCCAGCACTGTTCCATTACCCTATCTTTCATTCTCATGACATGGGCGTTGCTGGAAAGGTCAGCATTTGTTGCCCTGATTTTAATACATCCAAGTGGCTTGCTAGGCCACTCCAGGAGCTTCCTAAGACCCAAACAATACTGTTATGGACAACTTCAATGGTCACTCTGCCCCTGTGTCATCAGGAGCTAGCAGAGGAGCTGGGGAGCTGTGTGGATCATTTCACAGAATCACACAGCACAGAAGGAGGCCATTCAGCCTGTCATGCCTGTGTTGGTTCTTTGAAATAGCTATCAATTACCCCCACTCCCCACTACTCTTTCCCATAGCCCTGCACTATTTTTTTTTTTACTTTTTTAATGTTTAGCCAATTCCCTTTTGAAATTTATTAATGAATTTGCTTCCAATGCCCTTTCAGGCAGCGCATTCCAGATCACAACAACTCGCTGTAAGTAAATATCTCTATCTGGTTCTTTTGCCAATTATTATAAATCTGTGTCCCCTGGTCACTGACTCTCCTTCCAGTGAAAACAATTTCTCCTTACTTACTCTATCAAAACCCCTCATAATTTTGAACATGTTCATTAAATTTCCCCTTAACCTTCTCTCCTCTAGGACGAACAATCCCAGCTTCTCCAGCAAAGGAGTCCCTCATCCTGGTACCATTTTAGCAAACATTCTCCGCACCCTCTCTAAGCTTTTCTAAGTATCATGGGGGCTGCCTATTGATCTTTCATGACATATGTCTCCAGGCTGGGCCCTGTGAAAGGTTTCTCCTTCCCACTGGTGGCGGTAATAGTGATCTGTCCAAGGGCAGGTTCCTCTGCTCATTTCTCCATGCCCCACAGTCCAGCACTTTCCTCTTCAGTTGTCTTCCATTCTCAGTTCCAATAAGTAGCCAAGGCCAGTTCAAGGGTGTTAGGCACCCAAGGTGAACATGCATCCTTGTGCCCCACCCCCACCCCCACTGCCACTTTCAAAAATGAATATTCTGCTTTGGAATGAATAAATTTCTGTGTTTATAATTACAGATCTATTTTACATGAAGAAGGAGAATATTATGATACTGACTGCACTACACTTTTCACAGTATATGTTCTGTTGAAGGGTCATGAGGACTCGAAACGTCAACTGTACTCTTCTCTGCCGATGCTGCCAGACCTGCTGAGCTTTTCCAGGTATTTCTGTTTCTGTTTCTGTCTCTGTTATGTATTAGAAGAAATGCACTTTATTATGTGCAATATAGTTCTCGTGATGCAATGCTTTGTGTTCCTGGAATGATTACTAGACGATTGCATGTGCAATTTACACAATCAACAATTATTCCGATAGAATGGGCTAGATTAAATTAAGTTCTTTGATGTTATTTAGTGGTTTGCAGTTTTGAAATAGTCATGCAGAAACACAAACTTGAAACACTGCGGCTTAAATAAAATGAGGAATATAATATGAAATTCTGGGAAAGATTGCAATGTAAATACATGGAAATCTATATGTGTGTCAGTATATGTGGACATATTTCAGTAGATCTGGATCTTTCATTCCCACTGCTGAAGTCGGTTTGTTTACATATGTAGTTTCATTAATAGGTTATTCAGTTTTTGCGCCACACCCCCACCAAAGTTTTCCGTTCTAGGTGATTGCCTGGTTTGACCAGTGGTTGCAGCTGCGAGCAATATGACTCAGGAAAAGCATACATGAGGTGGTTACCGGTTACCTTCAGCATGTGTACTTAAAGGAAACATAAGTCCTCTTCCCAAAGGATCCCCCCTCTGCCTGTGAACAGCCGTTGTCCCTCAAGGTTCCAGCACTTCCGCCATCACCACTGAAGATTTATTCTTTCCACCATTGGCCTTGGCTCATAACCCTGAGCAAGGGACCCTTACCTGGGCCTGCGCCAATGCACTAAAGGGCGGGGCTGACCCCTCCCCTTGAGGTCTTAAATCACAGAATCACAGAATCTCACAGTGCAGAAGAAGCTCTTTGGCCCATCGAGTCTGCACCGACACCTGACCTACCTACCTAATCCCATTTACCAGCACTTGGCCCATAGCCTTGAATGTTATGACGTGCCAAGTGCTCATCCAGGTACTTTTTAAAGGATGTGAGGCAACCCGCCTCCACCACCCTCCCAGGCAGTGCATTCCAGACCATCACCACCCTCTGGGTAAAAAAGTTTTTCCTCACATCCCCCCTAAACCTCCTGCCCCTCACCTTTAAATTATGTCCCCTCGTGACTGACCCTTCAGCTATGGGGAACAGCTGCTCCCTATCCACCCCTGTCCGTGCCCCTCATAATCCTGTACACCTCGATCAGGTCACCCCTCAGTCTTCTCTGCTCCAAATGATCCTGCTACCCTACCCACTGGTTCAAAGGATCCAATTGAAAATGAGTTTTCCTGTTTTCAGCCTAGTTCTGACTTGATGAGGACACACAACAGAAAGCTAACCACAATTTAGTCCACTTTGGCAATCAGAGAGGCTACAAGGTGGCTGGTGGTCACCCTGGGTCACTTGGAGTCAGCCTTTTGAGTTTGGTGAGTGTGAAATGCTGACAATGAGGGAAACCATTTTACTCCCCAATCAGACATCCTGTCCTTCAATATGTTTGTAGAAATCACCTTCTAAAATGCACCACCTCCTCCTGATACCATGCCCCAAGGGACCACTGGTGACCATGGGCTTCCATTGGACTATGCTTGGCAAAGTACTGCATTGGTTTGCCATTGCAGGAAACTCTCCTGCTCTTTCTGCCTGCCATCGGGCATATTGGAAGGATTTACAGGCTGATAATCAAACTGTTTGGCCACATTATCAACACACCTTCCAAGACCATCAAATCCTGAAGTGGGACTTGAACCCAGAGCTTCTAGCCCAGAGGACACTACCACTGCAGCACAAAACCTCCAAGACACAATGAGGCTAGTTAAATTTGTACTAAGTGAGAAAATCTGAGCTGGTGTCAAACCCCCATATCATCAATAGGGAGAATCTGGGAAGGTAAAGTTGAGATAGAAGATCAAACATGATCGTTCTGAATGGCAGAGCAGGCTTGAGGGGCTGAATGGCCAACTCCAGCTCATATTTCTTAAGTTCTTCTCAATGGTTTACTTTCCCAAAGTCACTGCTGGATGATGCCTGGCTTCTATCCATACGATCCTTAAGTATTAACCTGGATGATGATAGGTCAAAGGTCACAGATCGTACCCTGCTCGTCCAGTTCTGACTGAGGCACCCCTCATTATCCCCACCTCAAAGGAAGCCCCCCTACAGGTCGAGCACATTTGACCTTGAGGACAGCAGCATATAGAGCTGATCGCTCATTGAGACTAGTGAAGAGAGAGGTCAGGGAGGAAGGAATTATCTGCAGTGAGTGTATTAGAGACTATGTAAAAGAGTAATTTAATCTCAGTGGCCAGGGGGAGCTTTTTAGTAGCCAACACGACAGTGCAGTTTACGCAATCAGCTGGGTGCTAGTAAAGAAGTTCTTGGTTAGTGGGCAAAGCGTATATTACTTAGGAGGGTCTGTGTAAACTGTGCAGTAAAAGAAAGATCTTGCGTTTATACAGCACCTATCACAACCTCAGGACATCACAAAGCAGCTTACAGCCATTGACCAAGTATAGCCATTGTTGTAATATAGGAAAGTCCGCAAACAAATAGTGCATAGCAAGATCCCACAAACAACAACAACATGATAATAACAAAAGCAACACTTATATACTGCCTTTAAAGCAGTAAAACCATCCTAAGGCAGTTCACGGGAGGGTTAGCGAACAAAATTTAACACTGAGCCACATAAGGAGATAATAGGACAGGCTAACTAAAACTCGGTAAGCTTTGAGGAATGTCTTAAGGGAGGAGAGAGAGAGCAATATAGAGAGGTGGAAAGATTTAGGGAGGGAATTCTAGAGCTAAGGGCCTCCGCACCTGAAGGCACAGCCACCCCAATTGTGGACCGATTAAACTTGGGGATGCACAAGAGGCCAGAATGAGAGGAGTGCAGATATCTCGGAGGGTTGTAGGGCTGGAGAAGATCACAGATGGGTAGGGCGATAGATGGATTTGAAAATAAGGATAAGAATTTTAGAGTTGAGGCGTTGTTAGACCAGGAGCCTGTATAAGTTAGTGAGCCCAGGTGTGTTGGGTGGAAAGGACTGAAAATGGGAGGCAACAGAGTTTTGGATAACTTAAAGTTTGTTTCCTTTATATTCTTCCATGTACGTGGACATCACTGGCAAGGCCAGCATTTGTTGCCCATCCCTAATTGCCCTTGAACTAAGTGGCTTGCTTCTACTTCAAAGGGCAGTTAAGAGTCAACCACATTACTCTGGGTTATAGGCCAGACCAGGCAAGGAGAGCAGATTTCCTTCCTAAAGGACATTAAGTGAACCTGACAGATTTTTACAACAATGTTAGTTGTCAACTAGCTTTATAATTCCAGATTTATTATTTGAATGTAAATTCAATGACATGGTGGAATTTGAACCATGTCCCCAGAGCATTTGACAGGCCCTCTGGATTACTAGCCCAGTGACATTACCATTACGCCACCATTGCCTCTGGTTATAGAAGCAACCAGATCTTAGTTTTTTAATATTGATGTTGATTGAAGGATAAATATTGCCCAAGACTCCAGGAAAACTCTCCTTTTCTTCAAAAGAGTGGCTGTGGGATCCTTCATGTCCACCTGAGACAGCAAATTGGGCCTTAGTTTAATGTCTCATCTGAAAGTTGGCATTTCAGCTTTTCCAAACATCACATTCTTCATGTGTGCGTTTGAACAGTGAGCATCAGCAGGGTAAATCCTAAGATCCCCAGCCCTTTCCTGACGTGACATTCCCATTTTTCGATGAAGCATCACCGAAAAGTCACCAGATCTGTGAAATGTGAAAGAAAAGAAACTTGCATTTATATAGCACCTTTCATAACCACAGAACCTCCCAAAGTACTTTTAGCCAATGAAGTACTTTCTGAAGTTTGGCCAATGTTGTATGTATGAAATGCAGCAGCCAATTCATGCACAGCAAGATCCCACAAACAACAAGGTGATCATGGTCAGATATGTTTTTTTTATTAATATTGATTGAGGGATAAATATTGGCCCAGGACACTGGGGAGAACTTCCCTGTCCTTTGAAGTAGTACCATGGGATCTTTTGCATCCACATTAGATTCAGAATGAGGGGTGGTCTGCCTATCAGCTGACCAATGAGGAGAGCTATCCCAACCTGAATTTAGGATCCTTGTTAGTTTGTGTTATTTCTTTGTCTGTCTCATTACTGGCAACATGTCATACAGTAGGAGGAAGGGATGCATTGAGCTAATTTCAATTTTAAACATATCCAAATTATGTTGCTGGGGTGGAAATATAATCTGAGATAACAGGTACTCAGGACTTTTTAACACCTGTGCAGCACTGACTGACATCAAACACCCAATGTTCTGTTTCTTTAAAGGTGATTGTTTCAGTGTAAACCTTTGGTTCTGTTTCTTTTATCTCAGGCTGATCAACAGCATTTTCTTAGGTGTAGATCCAATCGGCTGGAGTCGACTGCTATGGAGGCATGATCCATTTTTGATCTGCCGTTTGATTTGATTCGATTACCATCAAGAATGGAGCATGCCAGGAGCTGGGAAGCAATTGAAGTAACTTCTTCCATCTAACACAGTTTGTATCATTCTTAATGAAGTCAATCACATCTAATCAAATAGCATCTCAAAAATGAAATGTGTCTCCCTGGCAAATAAACCCAATCCACCAAGTTCAGTGTCTGAGTAAATACTTACTCCTCGGCCAACACAGAAAAAAACAGATCTTGCTGCTTGTGGCAGCTTGCTGTGCAGGAATTGGCTGTGGTACTTTCTACCTTTCCAGTAGGGAGTGCCGCACTGTCAGAGATGCCATCTTTTGGCTGGGACATTAAACTGAGGCCCCATTTGCCTTCTCAGGAAGAAGGGCAGGGGAGTTCACCTCTGCTTGGTGTCCTGGTCACTACTTAATCCCATCTAATTCTACTCTGGATTATCTGGTCATTATCACAAGGCTATTTGTGGGAGTTTGCTGTGTGCTAATTGGCTGCTGCATTTCCTACATTACAACAGTGACTGCTCCTCACTTTGGCTATAAAGTGCTTTGGGAAGTCCTGAGACCATGAAAGGTGCTATATGGATGCAAGTCATTCTTTTCCTCCTTTATTTTCTTTGGGAAAGTGCTTGTCCCCCTCAGCAGCTATTCCCAGTCTAAGGATTAGTGTTGCCAACTGTGATTAAATGTATCCCTGGAGGCTTCATCATATGACCAGTCCCCACGCTCCAGCCATTAGTCGGCCAACACATCAATCCTTATGACGTACTGTCTTCCTATGTCAATTGGAAAGCAAAAAAACTCATTACCCAATTGGATGATGCTTGAATGTCAAACAAACAGCCTTTCCCCCTCCATTTTCAAATTTTCCATCTGATAGAGAGAAACGTTCAAAGAAAAAGAAAAAAGAAGCTATCTTTTTTAATGTCCTGATGATTTTTCTCCAAGATTGCACACAGCAGTGTGACCGATATTCAAATCCTGGTGACTCCAGGCCAATCCTGGAGGGTTGGCAACCCTATGTAGGATTCAAGTCTGGAAGCTGACAGTGTGCAGATTTGCAGGCACAGGCCCACATCGCACTCCTTGAAGTATTAGCCCTTGAGCAAAACACTGACTGCAATTGTACCGACAGCTGAACACTGGCCTCTGAGGTAAGCAAACCTCAATAATGAAACCATTCAAAGCAAACAGTCTCCTTCTCATGGTCCAGATTTAATCTGAAAGAGATGAGGGATGTTTTGGGGAAATTGTGTAAACAGTTTTGATTGACTGCATTACCGTTTTTAAAAAGTGCTCTGTTCAATTCCTGGGAATGAATGTATGACATAATCAGCGTTAACTTCTGCTCCCACGGTCCAGCTTCTCTTTATCTGAACTCCTATCACTCAGCTTGGGTTTAATTGCATCAGGTAAGATTTGGAACTGGTTGATCGAGAGTTTAATCCAAATATTTTTTTTTTAGCCTGGAGCATGAAACACCTGACACATTAGCTATTCTACACCATTGTGTCTCTTGTGAAATCCTTCCACTAAAAGACTGAGAACAAGACTGTGCAAACAGCCTGACCTGCTCAACCAAGTCACACCACAACCTATCTTTAGAAACAGAGGGGCTGTAATCTTTATTCCAAGGGGGTGTTTCTAGTCTGAACAAAACACTGATGAAAGTGCTGGGTAATGCAACACGTACACATTTGGGAACCTGTTTGGCATCAGGCACTCCCCAGGCCAGGTCTAGCGTGGTCAGATGCAGAGTAAAGCTCCTCCCATTGTGCCCAACAATACGTCACAATCCAACTCCTTTCCCAACTACAATTGTATCAATCTGACATTGTGTAGCCCCTCTGACTTACATTACCAATTTAGTGCCAAATTAGAACGACGTGCCCATGTCCATTAGGAGTTGGACTAACCAAACTCATTTCATATGGGATTCCCAGAGCAGGCAGATAAAGGAATGCTTCAGGCAGCTCCGGTTGGGGATAAAACTGAATCAAAGGCCAGAGTATAACCCATCCCATCACCCAGTCTTCTACTGCTCCTTCATCAAAGCTCCACATTGCAGGTGGAGTGATTGTAGGGTTAACAATTCTGACTGAACATATTCCTGGAGGTTTGATTACACGATACTTGACCACAACTTGCAATAAGGTAAATGTTATCACATCTACCTTATAAAGGGGTCTCCTGTAATTGAGTATCTCTGCTTGTGGTTTCACACTCGCCACATGAGGAGTTGTGAGAGTGAGGAGGCAAGGAAAGTAGCCAGCCACGACTATGGCTGCCAAAGGACAGAGAGTCACCTTCCATTCTGGGACACAATGTGCTCCCACTGTGCTGGCCCACACCGATGGGATAAAACCTTGACCTTGCCAGTAATGCTCACAATCCCACGAATGAGTAAAAGACAAAAATCGATTCAAGAAAAGCTTCCACTTACACAGCTTTTTCGAGACCTCAGGTTGTCCCAAAGCGATTTAGTCACATGCTTAGTTTTGAAAAGTAGTCATACTTGTAATGCAGGAAACCTGGTGGCCAATTTGTGCACAGCAAGACCCCACAAACAGCAATGAGCTCATGACCAATCTCTACATGATTTTACAGTGCACAGGGAGTGCCAATGCTGCCAACTCCTTTCTGGGTTGATTTTGGAAGGTGCTCGGTAAGACACTAGATGCTCCCCCACCTCCCAACACCACAACGTTGAAGGCAGAAATCAGAGGTGGAATCACTCCTAGAGGCGGTCTCCCCCACCTACCTGTTCCCAAATACAAATGTCAGCCATGTCTCAGTCAGGAGTTGTAACCACACTGAACAGCAACTAAAATATCCTGAGGTGTTTCACATGAAAATTCTAATTGTTTTATCAAAATAACTGTCGAAACAATATTCAAAGTAGACACACCTTCCCTTAGAATGACCCAAAATAAAAAATGACAAAACCTCAAATAATGTAAACAAATATTTGAAACAATATGCTGGGTAAGTTTCTCATCATGTAACCTGGCCTCACACTTTTTACTGTGGATACAAAAGTCCAAATCAGACAAGCCAGTTCATAGGACTCGAGTTGTTTGGCTGCCTTGAATCCGATGGCAAATTTTCATTCAGAACATGGTGAACACTGAGATCCAGGTGACCACAGTCGCATGCGGGGCTGTCCTCGAAAGCCCATTTGCAGAGAAGGTTCGATGTCCTTGCACAGAGGCTACAGATCATGTTGACTGTTTGCAAGGGGTCAAACCCTGTCAGAGGTTCTACCATCCGATGACTCCCCACATCTTTGTTAGCGACATTGGTTTCAGCCCAGAGGTTGCACCATTTATCCTTTTTGTCAAAATCAGCATTACTCAAAACATTCGCAGAGCTCCAGAAAGATTTGTGAGATTTGAGTTGCACATTCAGTTGGTTCGTCATGGATCAGCAGTTCTGGGTCAGCTTCAAAACCATCAAACTATTTCAGTGCTTTTGCCTTCCAGTTCGCATCAGGAGGTGGGATGTTAGACAGGACTGGGAGCCAGGGTACAGCTGTCAACATGTGGCTTTCCTGCTTGGTTAGCTGTTACAGAGTTGTGGCATGTATTTATTTATTTAACTTATCCACAAAACACCCCAACTAGCTCTTGCGGAGTCCAGTGCGCTGAGTTTATTTTTTTAAAATTTGGATATGTTAAATGCTGCCTGAGGGCACTCTTCAAAATAAGTTTTTGTCCTTCGCCCACCTTCTCCAAAAGCAGCTGAGGTTTTGGACCGAAGACCACATCAGCTGCAACTTCATCTATCGATGTTCTCAGTCTCACTACCTTTAATGGATTCAAAAACATCATCCATTTTTCCTCCGTTGCTAAAACAGGCCCAAGAAATCGGTTTATACTTTCATATCAAAAACTTCTTTCTCAGCAGTTCTTGGCTCTCTGAAAACCTGATTTTTCCACAGACTCCAATACAAGTCTTGTATCATTCTTATACATCAATGGATGGGGTTCATTCCTACACACAAACATCTCTTTCAACCTCTATTTTCCTTGTCCTTAATTTATTATGGTCAACGCTACTCTGATCTTTGACTTCCAAATAACTCCCCAACATGATCTTTCACTCCATCTTTTTGTTTTGTTAAAAAAGACTAAATGAACTGTCTCCTACTTTAACACATTCTTTCTCAGGTGCTCAAGATGTTGAAACTCTACCTCAGTCTTTCTACCATCGAATGGCTGCTCAGCCCCAAAGTTTAGAGCCACTTACTGAACTATCTTAGTCTTTTAGTTTTGGTGCTGTCCAACATAAATTGGCCTTGAAGCATAGAATCTGAAAGGGCTTGATGGGGTAGATGTTGAAAGGCAGTTTCCCCTGGCTGGAGAGCCTAGGACTGGTGGTGGTGGGGGGGCACAGGGAAGTCATAGGCTCAGGATAAGGTGTCAGGCGTATAGGACTGAGATAAGGAGAAATTGCTTCATTCAGTGAACTGTGAATCTTTGGAATTCTCAACCCAGGGGCTATGGAAGGTCACATTGAGCATATTCACGATTGAGATAGATTTTCTTTTAGATTCTCAGGGAACCAAGCAGGAAAGGAGTTAAGGTTGAATTTCTCCCATAATCTGATTGAATGGTGGCGCAGGTTCGAGGGGCAGCATGGCCTACTCTTGCTCCTATTTTTCATGTTCCTATACATGAAACAGCATGAGCACACACTCCCAGCTCCAACCCAATCACAATGAGTTTACACAGGCAGCATTGAATATAAACAAGGGTTTTTTTATTGCTGGAATCAGATTCGCTCTAGGCAGCTCTTTAATTTGCCATGACACTTAATTAGAATAATAATCCATCATAAAAACAAATTGTTCGACATGCTACAATCTTGTTTACAGTTCATTAAAGACAACTGAGGTGCACAATTCTGACAGAATATCAACAGTTCCTTTCCCCTTTAAATTTTACAACATGTAACAAAATTAACTACAAGAACCTGTCAACACCATTAATGGCAGTGACAGGATAGTTCTTAACTATATACAATCTATACAGTCTAACATGATATATGATCAATAATACTTCCCCCCCACCCCTTTTCATTAAATGCCATGGTCTAAACAAATGATCAGGTGACTTTACATTATAAACAGCAGTCTGGGACCTGAGTCTTTAATTTTGTTAATTGGGGCAGCAATGCAGGATTAGCAGGGACATCTAGGACTCCACTGCATTGACAGGGGCCCACTCTCTCTGTTAATGTTCTCCAAACATCTCCTGAAGACACTAGCACTATGTCACAGCTTGACACTCAACCTTCCCCCAGCTGCCTCATCCCCAAGTGGCCTTTCTTCATGCATGAGCTCAAGACAAGAGAGCTTTAATGGGATAGTCATCCAATGGCCTGACCACGTGTGCATATTTCAGTAGGAACATAGGGTCCAATTATAGCATCCCTATCATGCGAGCAGTGATCAGTGAACACAGGGGGATTGGAGTTACACTGACTGAACTCCAATAATACTGCTGCCTTGCCATCCTGTGAGATTTAGCATACTAGATGGGTTGAAGTGGTGACAGAATGCATTCGATTTCCTTCATCATTCAGTTGAAAGCCTCAGTAGAATTTCTATGTTGGAAGTACTGTAGTGATATAAGGTGTCTCACTCGCTCACTCTCTGCAGTCCTCTTGCACTCTAGCTGCAGCTACTCCAAGTTTCATTCTGCAGCCTTTTACACTACATATAGAATCTTGTGATTTTTCTCTCCTACTACCCTGACTCCTGGTGGAATACAGTTCCATGGGAACAGGCAGCACCCTAGTACCACACCTGAGGGGAGACTAAACAACAAGTACTGGCTGGGTATTGGAGCCCCCGCCTGTCCCTGGTTGTTTCAGTGGGAGTAATCCGTTGGTCAGGAGTAACAACCCTAGTTCATTTTCCCCCCCCCCATAGCTAGGGACCACTAAAGCAATTTGTATATTGTAATGCTACTCAGATGGAGGTCAGCACACAGCACAGACCAGATAACGAGTAGAGAATCTGCTCTGGGTATTGTTTCTGAGGATGTCCTAAGTTTTGGGGTAGAAAGTGAAAAGAAGGATGAACTGGATTTCACGCTGGCGGCTTTAATGGGTTAATCATGAGAGCGAGTTTTTACTTCAACTGTTTCAGCTGAACTACTTTAAAGGAATCAGTACTCTTGCTGCCTTTGGTAAAGTTACACCATTTCTTTTAAAGAAAAGGGAAAAATATACTGGAATGTTTACAAGGAGGGCCAGGTTTGAATCCCATCATTGCCGAAAATGCCTATTTGAGCTTCTCCCTGAAGATGATGTTGACTAAGCTGTGAGACAGATGGAGGAGGACTTGCTGGAGAGGGAGTGCTTTACTCCAGGTAAGCCGATCTCCTGCCTTAATCCAGAGTCCAGAAATTAGTAAAATGCAAACTAGACATCCTAAACGTGATTTTAAAAATAGAAAGCCAATTCTATTCACTCCATGGTGTCCTGATGTGTAGCAATTAATGATTAAAGTCCTTAAACAGATTATTAGAACTCAACCTGTAATCCCACCCCTTCCCCTACACCCCCTCTCCCTACTCGTACAAAGTTGTTGAGATGTAGGCACCTTAGCTCAGAGTTCCACACACCACCTGCCAGAGTGACCAACGGAACGTTATCATTGGAGTCTGTGGGGAACCATGATCTGTAAGGACAGTCAGGGGACAGAAGTGCTGGAAATTCTGTTTAGCATGAAATGTCCCCAAGCATTTCCCTCCCACCCACCTTGACTTTTCCCTTGTCCCTTATGTGAATAAACTGACTCTTGAAATCTCTTGCATGGTCCAATAGGCACTGATTTGCTGTTAATATTGGAGACTCAGGTCCCGGGTGGCACAAAATGTAACAATGAATAGGGCTAAAACCTCACCCTTGAGGAAATGAAGAGTATTGCAAAGATCGATTCATGCAGAGATACGCTTCAGTAAGGAAGAACCCTATCACATGACCAAGAGATCATGTGACCATGTGTTAGTCACGTGACTGCACCCATTGGTGGAATGTTTCTGGTTCTGTTCTTTTGCTTTTTTCATGATTTCCACTTTTCCTCTATCCTAAGACCCAAATTACAGTAACAATTTATACAGAGTGCAATAAAGTGCTCCATGACTTAAAAAAAAATAACCGCTACAAATTCAGGGAGAATAACCAGCTATAAACAAATAGGGAAAAGAAAATTGTGCTTAAGTGCAAATCAAAAGAACCCGCTCAAAAAATACAAGTTTAAGATATTTCTAGTGGTTAAATCTAACATTTAATATCTTATTTTTTTTAACCTGCCTAAAGTAACTTTCTGGAATTAGAATAGGTTGGAATAACACAAAACATTCAGGGCATGAGGTGGGTATTCTTGTGGTCTACAACTCTACCCAAATTAAGTGTGTTAGTTTATTGACATAATTGGGCATATTGAGAGGTTTTAAAATGGCAGTGGGAGGGGAGGGGGGGCAGTGAAAGAGAGAAAAAGAGACGGGTCAAATGTGGTTTCACCTATACTCGAGATCCTATCTATCCCTCTGGTCTACTGTCAGTAATATTCAAAGCCACCACACTCCCTCCTGGCAGAAGTTGGAGATGTTCTCCTGCTCTCCGAGCTACTTTGCCCTTAATCTCCAAAACCTCAACCATGCATTCTGCATGAGAACTTTTTAAATAAATCAGCACCAACTTCATATCCAACAGAGACTAGATCATCCTCCGCTCTGGAGACCAGCTCAAAGGTCATCTCTGCTCTCCCCTGACTGTGGAGATTATAAACCACCCTAATAGGGTCAAGATCACAACCCATCTACAGCCATTCTTTGGCTTCCTTAACATCAATCACCGAATGAAAGCGAATCCCCTAAGCCCAACGAGAATAAAATGATAAAGTGCACTTAGATAGTACATTTCCCGCTTCCTGGAGTAAAAATCAACATGGTGTCCATTTATGTTTAAACCTATTAAAGACATCTGTACAAATACATGTACAATCAAGAAGTTAACTTCATTAAGTTTAGATTTTGTCCTTTTTTGATTTACGTTCATTGACACCTCGTGAACGGAACACAAGATGGTCTTCACCATCAAACAACGCCCTTTACTACTCTCTCCTGAATAAATCTCAGCTGGGGGGACCTATTGTGTTATGTAGACTGCTCAATGATTGGCCAAGAGAGGGATTTGCAAAATTTAATCGCCAGCTGTGCAACAAAGGCTGAGTCAGGTGAGCAGTAAGGGTGTGACAATTGGCCTCAGTTCTCCCTATGGAGGGTTTAAAAAAAAGCTTTACCCATCCTAATCTCCATCTAGTGACCAACGTTGGCCAGTGTGAGGGCTGAAGACAGGATCGTGAAGTCCTCCACAATGGAAAGGTCTACTGACCCACGCAATCTGGGCTTACACAAGGAGAACGGTCACTTTAGCAAGATAGTGGGACCCATAACCACAGGAACAGTCAAGAGCTTCTGGACAGGAAGGTGGAACGGGCATGGAACAAAAGGAACATGTGAACTACACAGCGCCCAGAATGCATACAGTCCTTAACTATATACGGAAAGTCTTTAATGGGCCAAACAACCTTTACCGAAACGAATTTAACTATGCTATTCCCAAACAACAATGTGCTTCACATGTGAGGAATGAGCAAGGGGCTTGAATTGGTTTGGGTATCTGAAGCACTATTGAGCCTTTGTTTTTTCTACCTGTGCACCCCCACCCCCCCCACCTTGCTTCTGATTTCTGTACTACCTCTGATTATTCTAGCTTTGTGCCTCCATTTTCTTTCCATTGTGCCAGCCCCCAGTTGCCAAAAGACTCGTGTCTGGTTGAAGAATGACAATTTTGGGCAGTTGGAGGGAGTATCAGTAGCCTTCCAGTCTTGCAGAGGAGCGAGCCTGGTCACTGCTATTTTAGCAACTCTCATTGGCCCAGTAGACAACGATCAAGATTGGACTTAACATGCTTACATGCCTAGGGCTGATCTGGAGTGCCACCAATTTGACAGCCTCATGTGCCCACACACAAACTTTCATAAACCATCTAGTTTTTTTTCGCCCCATCTAATGAGTCAAAAGAATTTTTTGCTGTTGACACACAGCCACAATCTCACATCAAAACCTTTACACCCTAGGGCTGAACAGGACTTGCTAATTTTGTTGCAGTATCTGATCTATCACAAAGGCTGTAAATGACTCATGTGAATGCCACAACCTCAAAAGGTGGCAAGAGAGAAGCCCAAACAAAATCAATTATTTCTGGAGCTTGGGCATTGTTAGGTAGTTTGACAAAACTTCAACATGATGAAATAAGATTTTAAAATATACCCCACCTAAACCATTACAAGTGTGACCTAGAATAATGTCAGCCTTTCCACTCCCCACAGAGGAATGATATCATCGAAAAAGTCACCATTACATTATCTTTGATCCTTGGCAAAACCTTGTCTAATCACATGAAGCTCATCCTCTAACTTCAGCACCACATCTTCCTTCTGGCTGCACTGGTCGCATGACAAAGTAACTGCTCACTAGGCAAGCCCCCAAAATACCATCAACCTATAACATTTCTTATCACAGAAAAGACCACAGAGATTTTATTATGCCTCTGGTGAAAGGGTTCCCCCCCCACCCCCCCCCCCCCAAATCCAAACCTCTCACTCTCTTTTGTCCCCTTGCCACCTTACTCACTCACCAAAAACAGAGATATTCTCCAACCTAAATAGCCATACTGTTTTCCAACTGGGATGCAAATACCCTAGTGTTACACATCAGTACTGTGAAACACATTCCACTGTCGGAAGAACTAAAAACACTTCCAAAAAATATAAGTCACAGGTTCATTAAAAGAGCATAAGCACCCTGAAGGCATTCTCAATTCCAGGACATGGAATTAGGGTTCCATTCAGCAGCCCCATTAGTGGAAAAGATGCTTGAATTGTGCTTGCAATCTCTGGGTGGGGAGGGGAAAGGTTAGCAATTTACAGCCTCTGCCCAGATGTCCCCCATCACCACACCCCGACCCACCCCCCCCCCACCAACCCTTTCATATCTTGCAGCCCCACGTGTCCAACCATGATTTGCACTGGCAGGGTGACTTGAATTACTGAATGCGCCTTCAAATACGAGTGGCAGTAACCTCCAGACTGTATCTCCTGATAACAGGTGAAAAAACATGCACGACATATTCATGACAATTTCTTAAAAGGACCCTCCCTTTCAAAAACAGTAGAGGTAAATACAAGTTGCTGCTGGTAATGACACTGCCATGCTTTCCAGGCAGTCAGGTTCTGGTCCCACACTGGCAATGTCTCAACTCCGAGCAGGATTCAAACGCGCTTGTCTGTGACATTATCGGCACATTTCGAGCAGTTCCTGTTCCCATCGTCAGTTCTGACACACTCCCCACCCCTCCCTCCCTACCCCCGCAACCGCCCCCCCCCCCCCCCCCCCCCCCCCCCCCCCCCGCCCCACCCACCCCATCCCTCTTTACTTTGGGAACTTCTGGGGTTTCCGTGTCTACCAATGACTGCGCTGGATGTTCTGCTGCTGCTCGGGTGTTTCAGAAGAAAATGATCTCAGCGCCAGAGTCGTCCTTCACGCTGGGTGGCGTTGGCTGCTGTGTCACTGCAACAATGGGCACACCCTGGGGCTGAGGGCTTCCACTCGGCACTGATGTGCTTAGTGCATGCTGTAGATCATGCTGAATGTCCACGGGGATCGAGGATTCTAGAGTGGCAAAACAATGTTTTAGTTAAATCGAGTAAATTGCTTATAAAAACAGATACATAAAATGGCCCAATTCTTTTTCTCCCCCACCAAGCCCACACTGATTCAAACTGACCCCAAGTCCAGTTAATCAATTTATGAAGCAGTCTGGGAAGTTTAACCCTTTAGTGGCCATTTGTCTTGTGAAAGGCAGGCACGAGAGTCAGGGCAATAGGAGAGACAATAAGAGAAAGCACAAAATAGAAAGTTCTGGAAGGATTGTTGTTTGTCAGTCCAACATCTGCATTTACAGAGTCTCAGCTTTTAACTTTTAGAATATACATATTGCTCTGGTGCATTGAAATCTCCCAATCTGCTATCCAATGAATAATTTCTGGGCTTTCTGTAAACAAACACAGCAGTGATTTTGCATGTAGTAGGTAATAGTAATGAGGTTAATTGAGGCCAGAATGTTGGTCAGGGCAGTGGGAGGCAGAATTCCTTTCTTCATGCATTGCTAAAAAGAGAGACATTGCCAAAGCTTTTCATTGTGCACTCATCAGGACAAACACAAGATGTTCAAATTTCAAATGTTTGAAATTTGGCATTCTTGCATTTGCCCTGATGAGTGCAAGTTGAAAAGCTTCGGCAACACGTCTCTCTTCTCAGCAATAATCTTTTCAAACAGGCTTTTGACGTTCACATCAGCAGACTTACCACAGTCTTCTCAAGTCAAATGCACGTTTATAAAGCACCCCTCTCAAGCTGCTTTACAGTGGGCATGGAAAAATAGAGGCTCATGATGCTGAGCAGGAAGCAGAGAATTTTGGAGAGGTGCCTGCTTAAACAGGAAGGTCCTGGGGGAACTCCTGAAGGAGCCAAAGTAACTAGGGTTTTTCAGAAGAGTTTAGGGACGATTGCAGAGATGTAGTTAGTGGCTGAATGAGGCAGGATGCATTCTCCGACATAGGGTTGGAGAATATTGTTTGTGGATCACCGATGGAAACTAAACGGCTGCACAGTGACAGTCCTTCAAAGTAAAACATGCAAAACACAATGGGCTATTTCTGAGAGAAACTAAATAAGGCGCTATATAAATGCAGATTTCAAATCAGGGCTACAGTGAGGCATGGAGGGACTTCAAAATGGGGCGAGAACATTAAAGCCAATGAGCTGGTGATGGAGAGTCAGTGGGGGGATGGGTGAGGATGCACAAGGACAAGGAAAGCCTTGGAAAAGAAGGGCTGTTTAGGGTGCATGAGATTACTTGGTGATTTAATAGTGATGTTGACAAATATGAAGAGTTGGGGCAGAGAAGATGAAAACATACAGCCTGTGGCTGAGTGGTATAGACAAGGAAGCACAAGATTAAATGCAAGAAATTTAGGACAGAGAGCATCAAAACCTTTTTTTTTTTATCCACAGTACATTGTAAGCTTTTGGCATCCACGTACAAAGTTCATAACTGAAGGAGAGATCAAGGCAACATTTAAGAACGGGAGAGATGGGTAGCTAAAATAGAGGGAAATAAAAGGACATAGAAACATGGGGTACGTGGGATTAGAAAGCTATTTGTATGAAGGATAAACACCAGCCTGGACCACTTCAGCCGAACAGCCCATTTCTGGACCGTAATTTCTATGTAGCTTCCACATCTGTAGTGATTGCTGCATAGTCTCTGTTTCTAACAATAGGTTAAATAAGCAGTTGGAAGAATCGGGTATATGAGAACGGGGCAGGCATTTGAGATTAGGACGAAAAATGAATTAGGAGGGCTCAAAGGCATTTTTTCCATTTCCCTATAATTGTGCGCGCCTTGGTAAGTTTAAGTGTAAACCGAGCAAGAAACTTTGGATCTTCACCTTGGTGGCAGAAACTTTGGCTGCTCGATATCATTGGGCTCGATGACCTCCTGCCTCTTAACGCCCCATCATCCTTTGCAAAAAACTTCACCGGATTGTTTTGTCGGAGGTCTCCAGTGACTGATCCTAAATGGAAGGCGAATGCTTGTTTTATTCATGGATGCATTAAGGGAAACAAGCGATAAGAAGAGAGAAAAGGAACAAAGGGCACAGTTAACTGCTTGGTTAAGTGCGGAACTGAATCGTACTGACCAAGGACACAGTATTTAGTGCCCTCATCTGTTCTGAGTTGGTGAAATCGGCTAAAACAACAATGGGCCACTGTGATTGCTCTGTGCCCTGGGCTAGGGAGGGTAAATATCAGCCAGGCTCCTGCACGTAACTTCTATCCAGTTTCAGACAAGCCTTTGACACACTGGGGATGTTGTGGTTAAAGCAGATGGTAGCACTCCCTAGGAGATTGTTTTAGACTTTTGGTAAAGTTCCACATGAAAGACTTCTCATGAAACTAAAAGCCATGGGAGTCGCAAGCTGGATATGAGGTTAGAGAAATAGATGGTTTTAAAGAAAAAAAAAATGAAAGCAGACAGTATTCATGTAACGGGAGAGTGAGGGGGAAATCCATTGATGGCCAGTGTTGGGATTTGAGGAGGGGAGGGGGGGGCGCGGGGATGGCGCTGACTGGGTCGACAGGAGAGTGTTGGAGTTTGAGTGGGAATGAGATGATGTTCAGTGGGTTCCACAGGGGTCACTGGTGTTGAGAGGCATCTGTTTGGAATAACAGAATGGCTACAGCACAGGGTATTAAGTGGTTTTCTAGGAATTAATGGTAGAAGTGGGGAGGCCCATGAGGGGGCTAGAAAGGGGGAGGCAGTGATGGTGTTGAGTGGGTCCTACAGTTCAGGCTGTAAAAAAGGTAGCGCAAGGACAACATCACTGAAGTATACGAAATACTAAATGGTGCACAAACTAAATCCAGAATGAACAAGGAAGGTAGTGCCAGAGGTCAGAAATAATGATATCAGATAGTGAGAAAAATATTTGGAACAATTTGCCCACTGGTGTAAAGGAACATCTTTACAAAAATGTCAAGGTGACCAGAATGTCAAAGGTATTGCTGAAAAAAGAGACAGGCTGTCAAAGTTTTTTGTCTTGCACTCATCAGGACAGATGCAAGAGTACCGAATTTCAAAGGAAACGTCAATTTATAAACACATGAAAAAACAGTGCTGATTGGTTAGCCAGTCAGTTCTGATGGGTCATGGCATTGCCACGAGAATACCCTAGGGAGCTACTGTCCCCATGCTTTTGTTTAATTTAAAAAGATGCAATGCCTGTATATGCTCTTCTGCTTGCAGGGGGCAGAGCCCCATGTATGAATATATGCAGCTTTCTAGCAAGTGTAATGAGCTACGTCGCAAGTTTGACTGATAATCTTAAATCAGTTGTCAGCGTAATTCTTGGCACACTCAAGATTATTCAGCAAGTGCTTCTCAACCACAGGATCACATCTAAAGTTAAACATTACATTCTGAGTTTTGCATGCTTGGGCTGATTGAATACTCTGATTGGCCAACCGATCAGCACCCCTTTCCCATGCAGTATAAATTGACACTTCCTTTGAAATTTGGCATTTTTGCGTTTGTCCAGATGTGTAAGGCAAAAAAGCTTTGACAACATGTTTCTCTCTTCAGCAAACCTCAAGTCCTGTGTTAGCAAAAGTCAAAGGTGTTAAACAGGGCGAGATGGAGTACAGTGGGATGGTCTTCCAAGAGAACATTAGGGTCCCAGAGTGATGGGTTTTGATGAGAGTGGTGTCTTACGAGTGTGTTGGGTTTCGTGGGATGTTTGGATGCTAGAATGACAGGCTTCAGTGGTATTTAGGTTAACAGAAGGCTGCGCTTCAAGTGGGAGAGCCAGGGCGTTAGATGGACAATTTGTTGTCCATGAAGGCTCTTCTGCCCTTCGGACCCCTGTTTGAAACTGCAAACGAGAACACAGGATAGATCTTGGCTTTCAATGTCATAGGTAATGTATTAGGGAACTACAGCCAGTCTTGGACTAAATCCTAAAAAAGGAGCCAACACTTGCACGCTAAAATGGGTAAACGAAATAACAATTCAAGTTGGAAAAGACTGAGTAAAGAGAAGACAGTGAGGCTTACCTGTGCCATGTGATATTGAGAAGGAGGGCATGCCAGAAACGGTCTGCCGGTCCTTTCCTTTCCCACCCTTCTCCTTTCCTCCTTTCAAGGTGGCAAGTTTGGTGGGGATTTTCTGCTGGACTCCGGTGTGCTTCATAATCTGATTGGTGGCACTCACGAGGTGGATGGGTATCTCAGTCTTTGGCCCAAGGGACGATCGATTCTCAGTGCGTACAAACATCGAGGCAGTGCTGTTCTCCCTGTGAAGCTGGATTTCAATGGATCGCTCGCAGAGTTCTGCCACCATGTTCGGCTGTCCATACTTGAGGCTGTGCTGGGCCATTCCCCCCTCATTCAGCGGTAAGGGGTTCACTTCCATTCTGTCCCCGTCAAGGCTCTGTGAGTGAGGAAAGGCTGGGATCTAAGAGGCAAAGATAAACCAAATGAGTCCAAGGCTAGTTCAGCTATCAACAGCCTATCTGGACTGGGAAACAAAGGATACTTCATGGCTGCATAAAACAATGACACTGGGATTAAGAGTCCCTTTATCTGCCAAGTGAGTTACCAGGGCTGCATAGGAACTTGCTGCACAATGTCTTAATACACTGCGTCTAGCTTAAGGAGGCAGCACTCATAAAATATCTGACATTTGAGATCTCATCACGGATTGTGAATTGTAGTAGTGAAATCAATGCCGTTCGCACATATCCCAAACACCTAACACAAACTGGAAAGCTTCATGAATAGAAAATGCTGGAAAAACGGACTCAAAACATTAAGTCTGTTTCTCTCTCCACAGATGCTGCTAGGCCTGCTGAATTTTTCCGGCACTTCCTGTTTTTGTTTCAGATTTCCAGCGTTCGCAGTATTTTACTTTTGGCTTCACGTGTGCCGGCAGCCACACTGTGGGCTGAGTGTGCATGCACAACTCTTCCAGATGCCTTTCTGGTCGCTGGCAGGAAATACAAACACACAAGCATAAAAGCCAAGGCCGTACAGGAATTTTTAAAAAATTCATGAGCAGGAATAGGTTTCACACCCCCTCGAGCCTGCTCTGCCATTCAATAAGATCTTCCACCCCAGCTCCACTTTTCCACTTTCCCAATTGATACGGCTCGTGTTACCCCAGAGTTATTTAAACATAGTAAACGGTCAGTAGCCAGGGTACACGTTATCCATATTTTGAGCAACATTTAGCTGAAAACCTTAGTTCAGTTGGTAGCATTCATACCTATAAGTCAAGAGGCCATGGGTTCAAGTCCCATTCCAGAGACATGAGCATGTTAGAAAGACCAGGCACTCCATGGCCCAATTTCGAAAGCAGAGGGAGAGAGCACCCAGCCAACATTCATTCCCCTATCAACACGTAAAATGGATAAGTGATCATGAATTTCATCATTTTGCTCCATTCTGCTGGGTTGACAGTGACTACACGTCAAAGCTCATTTTTTCCAGTTGCAAAACTCTTTGCAACTGCCCAAGTCTTAAAAGCTACTATGTAAAAGTTCTTTTCGCTCTTACGCTGAAGTTATTTTCCTACACGCCTGAGCAAGAGATCAGCTCACTAGTTAGCGACAAGCATGCAGGAGACACAATGGGCACGTCTCCAGGCTTCACCTTCTCCGCCAGCAAGAAAAGTGGAAAAGTACTCCATCACATATAGCGGGGATTACCCAGGTTCAACTTCCTGACCATTTCCACCTTAGCCAATCTGGCTTTCCTGTTAAAAAATAAATAGCCATCTCTTCCGAATTGATAAGCTCCAATTGCACTTATCCGAAGACTCAATAAACCTCAAGCTTCTTTGCTTGATGGCCTTCATAGAGAAATCAGGTCTCGACTGAACCAATGCCCCAGAGCGCAAACAGCTGGTGAATAGAGTCCCCGTCTTTGGCTCTGTTTCCAAAGACATTCTCACCTTGTGAGGTTTCGACCCTTTGAGGCAAGCCGCAAAAATGGCTACCGTATTTCTCAAAATAATCGAGACTGTGGCCTGGAATGCAATTCATTATATCAAAGAGCTTTGGAATGTTTGAGGGCTTTTGAACCAGTATATAAGTGTAGGTTCATCCTTTACAGGGGCAGGGGAGGTATGGGGCCCAGATTGGGAAAAGGGAAAAGTCATCCCTCACATGTAAAGAATGCAAAAATATACTGAAATAAAACTTCAGTCACTGCACTGTTGATAAGCAAAAACATTTTCCCCCATTATTAGTTAGTAGCTTAGTCCCAGTGACAAGTTATCACTTTTACATCGACTGTGACTATTCTTTATTGATGCTGCACTGCACAATTGCTTCACTGAACCAATTACCATGGCTGAATTAGCATAGAACAGCAACCTTACAATTATTCTGATCAAAGAGCCACTACTGCCCCCCAGTGGGTCTTTACCTCCATCACAGTATAAACCAATTTGGAAAATGGGTTTGAAAAGGCAAGATCTGGCAATCTACAGCAATAGTTCCAGCTGCTATTTCTCTCCATAAACCAGTTTTCAGCCACGGCTCAGTTGGTAGCACTCTCACCTCTGAGAGAGAAGGTTCCAGGTTCAAGTCCAGGGCTTGAGTACAAAAATCAAAGCTGACACTCCGGTGCAGTTCTGAGGGAGTGCTGCTCTGTTTGAGTAACTGTCTTTTGGGTAAGACATTAAACTGAGGCCCCAGCTGTCTGGTCAGGTGGATGTAAAAGATCCCATGACACAAATCTTGGAGTTATCTCCCGTGTCCTGGCCAATATTTATCCCTCAATCAACATCACAGAAACAGATTATCTGGTCATTATCTAATTTTTTTTTATGGGAGCTTGCCGTGTACAAATTGGCTGCCACGTTTCCTACACCTCAAAAGTACTTCACTGGCTGTAGAACACCTTGAAGTCTTCGGTGATCATGAAGAGCATTGTGTAAAAGCAAACCTTTCTTTTTGCCATCTTTTTGTAATACAGTGGCTACCTGCAATACCCTCACTGCCTCCCAGCTCAGGTCAATTAACCCACTACAGACCAGATCAGGGGTTAATGCTGGAAGCACTCTGCTCCCCATGGCTCCATACCTCACAGGCTGGTATATTCAGCCACCCAGGAACCACATAGAAGAATCTACAATGCATTTTTACCTGGGCCTTGTTTCTGTGGATTTTGCACCCAGCCTTTTGCTAACCATTAGTCTTTCGGTCACGCTTATTCCGCTTGCTACAAAATTAAAACCATGTGACATTTTTGTTAAGCTGGCTGTGTGTGTCTTCCTTTCATACCTCACTGCAAGGCCCTGTTGAACTGCCTTATGGCAGCTTTGGGGACCCTTGGTGCCCTGACCAATACTTATCCCCTAACGACCATCGTTAATCACAGATTACTTGGTCATCATCTCATTGCTTGTGTGTAAGCTCCTGCGCACCGATTGACTGCTGTGTTTCCTACATGACAACAGTGACTACTACACTTCAAAAAGTATTTCACTGGTTGTCAAGCATTTCGGGACATTCTGAAGTTGAGAGAGGTACTATAAATGCAAATTTTTTTTAAACTAAAAACCAGGTCCAGATACCAACAAAGGCCTAATTTAACTCTGTTGATTCAGATTGTGCATAGTGCAAGGAGCACTGCAGAACCAGTCAAAGTGCTAAACAGAAACAGAATTACCTGGAAAAACTCAGCAGGTCTGGCAGCATCGGCCGAGAAGAAAAGAGTTGACGTTTCGAGTCCTCATGACCCTTCGACAGAACTTGAGTTTGAGTCCAAGAAAGAGTTGAAATAAACTGGGCGACCGCTTTGCAGAACACCTGCGGTCTGTCCGCAAGAATGACCCAAACCTCCCTGTCGCTTGCCATTTTAACACTCCACCCTGCTCTCTTGCCCACGTGTCTGTCCTTGGCTTGCTGCATTGTTCCAGTGAAGCCCAACATAAACTGGAGGAACAACACCTCATCTTCCGACTAGGGACTTTACAGCCTTCCGGACTGAATATTGAATTCAACAACTTTAGGTCGTGAGCTCCCTCCCCCATCCCTACCCCCTTTCTGCTTCCCCCTTCCTTTTTTTTCCAATGAATTATAAAGATTTTCCTTTTCCCACCTATTTCCATTGTATAAAAAAAAAACCCCACTAGAGCTATACCTTGAGTGCCCTACCATCCATTCTTAATTAGCACATTCGTTTAGATAATATCACCAACTTTAACACCTATGTGTTCTATTGTACTATTGTCATTGACATCTTTTGATGATCTGCTTCTATCACTGCTTGTTTGTCCCTACAACCACACCCCCACCTCTCTCTCTCTCTCTATCTCTCCGCCCCCCACACACACACCTTAAACCAGCTTATATTTCAACTCTTTCTTGGACTCGAACTCAAGTTCTGTCGAAGGGTCATGAGGACTCGAAACGTCAACTCTTTTCTTCTCCGCCGATGCTGCCAGACCTGCTGAGTTTTTCCAGGTAATTCTGTTTTTGTTTCAGTCAAAGTGCTAGCAGGTTCAGTGGTCCTGGTTAGTACAAGGTTTTCAGGGAGACTTCTGCAGTTGATCAACCTACTGGTACTAGAACTGTATCCAGCCTGATTCAGCATCTTCAGCAAAGAATTGAGAATTAAGATGTAGGAAGAATGGCTTGCATTTATATAGCACCTTTCATCATCTCAGGATGTCGCAAAGTGCTTTATAGCCAATTAATTATGCTTGAAAATGGTCATTGCTGTATTGTAGGAAATATGGCAACTAAGTTACATACAGAGCACTCCCACAAATAGCAATGTGATAATGATCAGGTAATCTGTTTTTAATGATGCTGGTTGATGAATAAATATTGACCATTCTCGCAGTGGGAAAATTTTCCTGGTCTCCTTCAATGTAGCACCATTTGGAATGTTTTACTTCCAAAGTGGGGCTTGGTTTGACATCTCATCTCAAAGATGGCACCTCAGACAGTGCAGCACACTCCCAGAACTGTCCTGGAGTATTGGTCTATATTTTTAAGCTTAAGTGTCCACAGTAGGACTTTGTACCTGCGACCTTTTGACTTAAGCACAATGAGCCGTGGCTGACATGTCATCATACAGGTCATTCCAGTGAAGATTAAGCCCAATTCGTTACCTGTCCAGCTTCAGTTGGAAACAGGACTGTGTTGTGCTTCAATTGTTTGCGCTGTCGCTGCTCCAGGCGTTCCCTGTCTTTCTCTACCGTTCGCTGGGACTCTCGGAGACGCTCCAGGTCCTGCTGGTATTCCTGCCGGTGTCGTTCCAACTCCTCCTGGTCCTGAGCTAACCGTTCCTTCAGCTGCTGCAAGTCCTCCTCGCGCTCCTGGAGCCGAGCCTCCTGGGCATCAAGTTCACGCTTCTGGCGATCTCTTTCCCGCTCCCATTTCTGCTGCTCCTGCCGCACCTGGTTCTGCAGCTTCTGGACATTGGCCCATTCCTCACGCTGTTTCTCAAAGTTCCGCTGTTTTTCCTGTTCCAGAAGCAGGCTCCCGCGCGAGCCTGAAGGACGAGACTGCCTATCCCGCTCCCCACTTGCACCTGTGCACCGCTGCATCTCAATGTAGCTGTCCTGTTGGGCAATCAGAACCTGAGGAACACACACAGGGAATAGGCCATGAAAATCCAGAGATGCAAAATACACAGGCATGGAATATACAGCCCAACAGGAGGTCACTGTGTCTGCCCCATTGCTAGCTCTTCAACTGGAGCTATCTACTCTATTCCTGAACCCCCCAATCCCTCTGCTCCTCTACCCCATTCAGACACTTATTTTCCAAGGACTGTGTGGTTTCCTTTTTTCCTACCAAAAAAATACCATCTTGCACTTATCATTATTGAGGTTAATTTGCCAATTCTGCAACTTTATTAGCATATCTCTGTACTTTATTGAAGTTCTCCTCTGTATTAACTACATCCCTCAACTTTCTATTAACAAACTGTTTATGTAAATTGTGAACCACAGCACTCCCAGCACTGACCCTTCTAGGAATCATTTCCCACCTTTTGTCAGTCTGAGTAACTCTGGTTTATTTTGTAACTAGCTTGCTATCTGTAATGCTACCAGTCCCCTGATTGCACATGTTCTGATGTTAGTTATGAATCTATTTGTAGCATATTATTGAAAGTCTTTTGGAAATCTAAATATATTACATCTACTGAATTACCCTATCAGTTACATTTTCTAAGAATTACACTGTGTCAGACACGCAGGCACTGGCTCAAAATGGGCTGATACCATCAAGTCCTTCATACAAAATGGTGACACTTGGATATAGTAGGGGGAAACAAACCCCTGAAATTATTTGGTTAGCTCTAGACGCTACGACTGGGGGAGGGAGGGCATGATTATAAATCCTCACTAGATGGGGTGAATTCCCTTAGTCATCTGTGTCCATCTTGTGAACTTGTATTATTGGAATTATTTTAAAACACTCACCTTCAGCTTGTACAGCTGTGATGTCAGCATCTGCACACTATGGACCAACTAGAGAGAGAACCAGACAGCTATTAGAAGGAGAAGTTATGCAAATTTCCTACAGCGAGAATGTTAATTTAAATCAGAATCTATTAAACCTGCTACTTTCCTGTGTGTTTGTTGTATTGCTATGGTCAGAACATCTCTCAACATTCCCCTCATGTTTGTCACAAGTTGTAAATGTACAGCCCAAAATGCACCACCTCCTTCCATCATTTCCCATATTAAGAGATATGGAGCAGGGGCGGTACAGAGAGTCAGGCCACAGGTCAACCATGATCTCATTAAATGGCAGAACAGACTCAAGGAGCTAAGTGGCCTCCTCTTGTTCCTATATGCTAAAAACCAAGTTTAGCATTACCTTATGATTACTGCATTACTGTTACCTCATCTGTTCTCCTACCTCTTTTCAAGCTTGGTTGAGTCCTCCTACATTATTGAAAATTCATTCTTAAGTTGCAGGCATTATTGCTCATCCCTAATTGCCCTTGGGGAAGGTGGTGATGAGCTGCCTTCTTGAACCACTGCCGTCCATGTGGTGAAGGTACAATGTACACCCATAGCACTGTTAGGCAAGGAGTTCCAGGATTCTAACTCAACAACAATGAAGGAACAGCCGATAGCTGTTCAAGTCAGGATGGTTGGAGCTTGGTTCTCCTATGCCTCAGCTGCCCATGTCCTTCTAGGTAACTGCAGGTTTGGGGGGTCAGGGGGATGCTGAAGATGCCTTGGTGTGTTGCTGCAGTGCATCCTGCAGATAGTAACACTGCAACTGTGGTGTGTTGGTGTAGAGGTGGGTAAATGCTTAGACCTATAGATACCTGCTCTAAACACTTAGGAAAATATCTTTCCTTTTATTATTTTACTTTTGCAGCTAACATCGCTTTGTTTTGTCAAAGTCATTTATAAAACAGTAGTAAGAATGACAGAATCTTACCTCTGTATCATGCAGAAAACTGTTACTAATGCTGCACCATCGGGATAGATCACTCTGAAATAAAGTGAATGGAGCCACCAGGTTAAATACTGCTTCAGGGAATGGCCAAACTGGCACATAGTCAATCAATAACTGTTCAAACCAGTGCAGTAACAGGACGGGTTGCTGTGAAACCTGGTGGCTAATGCTGCTGCCAAATGCCTGATGTTTAAAGTGTTAATTTCTGCACACAAGGGTGTTTTTTCTTCTGTTCATTAATGCCAGCAGATTAACCATGTTTCTCCATTTTGTATCCATGCCGACTTTTGCGTTAACATGAATTAAAGGAAGAAAATCTTCCCCTTATTTCTATGTCTCAATGTGAGGAATTAATCACAGGATCTTTACAGTACAGGAGGCCGCCAATCAGCCCATCGAGCCTGCACTGGGTAGAATGCGCCGTAGCTATTAGATTAAATGCACAAGATTTAGGACAGAGACGAAGGAGGGCAGTGAAACAAATTAGTGGAGTTTGTGGCTGAAGTAGGGACCACGTCAACATTTCAGATTTGGGTTAGATGGATGGTTGAAGGAAAAGGAATTAAAGGGATATGGAAATAGAGCAGCCAAGTGGGGTTCAGCATAACGGTCATGTGGAGATTAACAATACAGGCTAATTAAGCCAAACGGCCTGTTGGAGTGTTGTAACTTCTATCTAATTATGATTTCCATTATGTATGGGATAATTATTACTTACACCATTCTATCAAATAGGAAGGGGATTACAATCAATTGCATGTCAAAGCTTAGTATGTTAGATTTTATTATTGAGGAAGTAAAGGGAAATATGGTGGACATTGGACACAGGGATGAAACCTCTACAATTAAAGACTTTTTAGAATTACTGTACCATTCGCCCACTCTCACTGTCACTGCACATGTCCTGCAGTTGAGGTTCAGAACTAGCCCGAGATCCAGCCTTTTCCTTCAACTTCAGCTCGCTGCTGGAAGAAAGTGTGTTTGACTTTTTTTTGATGGAAGCATCTAAAAACGAGAGGTCAAGAGGTAAGTGGAAAACTGCAGACCCGACAAAAAGACCATTGCAACTTTCACAGAGCCAGCCGCTCCAACTTACCTTTGGTTAGATTAGCGGAACTGCTGTCGTAGCCTCCAAACGTCTCTGCTCGCCGTGGCAACCCTGAGGAGCCCAAGCTGTCATCCGACTGCCAGCTTATGCTGCTGGGCTGAGCGGCAATTAAGTTTTGAAGGTTTTCAACTGGAACAATAAACAGTCTGCTGTTTATACAGGATTTGATCAGAAAAACCCAAGGGGTCTCGGCACACTCAATGGCCAATCCCTCTTTCTAAATAGTGTGTCATTTTATTCATATGAAAAGAAAGGCACTTTTCGCAGATAATGGTCACTGGTTTCTTTCTTATTTTTGTTTGCTTTCCCTGGGAGTTAATATTACTAGTGTTTGGGGAGAAGACTGGTGTGCAAATTGACACCATCAAACGGAAAGATGAGTCAGTGGGGAAAACAATGATGGTCCTAATGGCCTTCTCTTCCAGGTTGTTTCCTGAAAGGCAGCTGCAACTTCTATAATGAATATGTACTACAAGTGGGCATCACTGGGAAAGGACATTGTTCTTTAAACTCTCATGGGTTGTCGCTAGAATGACAGGCATAGGAGTAGGCCATTCAGTCCCTCTTTCACCATTCAATTAGATCGTGGCCGACATGAATTGGTCTTCAATCCACACGCACATCGGATGTCAGAGACAGACCAAGAGTTTGTGCCACTTGAAAGTGCAATGGTCTAAAGTCATGCCCTAGGGATGAGACCCACGATATCAGTGTACATTAGCCGAAAGGAAGATTTTTTTTTAAATTCCCAGTTAAGCCAATTTAAAACACATTTGAGAGCTGTTTAAAACAAATCTGAGAGCTGTGCAGGGGATGTGCACGGCAGACTTGTTTTGTTAGATTTAACAGGGAGAGGCGTTTCAACAGTGAGGTTTTCACCTACACCTATTCTAAACATCCAAGAGTTTAAGATTAAAAAATGCAAGCCATTCCACAGCCAGCACTTGGTCAGGTTAAGATCAGGAAGGTCAATGATTAAAACCAAAATATAAAAACAAAAAAACTGCGGATGCTGGAAATCCAAAACAAAAACAGAATTACCTGGAAAAACTCAGCAGGTCTGGCAGCATCGGCGGAGAAGAAAAGAGTTGACGTTTCGAGTCCTCATGACCCTTCAAAAGAACTTGAGTTCGAGTCCAAGAAAGAGTTGAAATATAAGCTGGTTTAAGGTGTGTGTGTGGGGGGCGGAGAGATAGAGAGACAGAGAGGTGGAGGGGGGGGGGGGTGTGGTTGTAGGGACAAACAAGCAGTGATAGAAGCAGATCATCAAAAGATGTCAACGACAATAGTACAATAGAACACATAGGTGTTAAAGTTGGTGATATTATCTAAACGAATGTGCTAATTAAGAATGGATGGTAGGGCACTCAAGGTATAGCTCTAGTGGGGTTTTTTTTTATTGTATAATGGAAATAGGTGGGAAAAGGAAAATCTTTATAATTTATTGGAACAAAAAAAGGGAAGGGGGAAACAGAAAGGGGGTGGGGATGGGGGAGGGAGCATTATCACTTATCACCCCACCAGCCTCCGCATTCAAAGGATCATCCTCCCCCATTTCCGCCAACTCCAGCATGATGCCACCACCAAACACATCTTCCCTTCACCCCCCTTATCGGCATTCCGTAGGGATCGCTCCCTCCGGGACACCCTGGTCCACTCCTCCATCACCCCCTACTCCTCAACCCCCTCCTATGGCACCACCCCATGCCCACGCAAAAGATGCAACACCTGCCCCTTCACTTCCTCTCTCCTCACCGTCCAAGGACCCAAACACTCCTTTCAAGTGAAGCAGCATTTCACTTGCATTTCCCCCAACTTTGTCCACTGCATTCGTTGCTCCCAATGTGGTCTCCTCTACATTGGAGAGACCAAACGTAAACTGGGCGACCGCTTTGCAGAACACCTGCGGTCTGTCCGCAAGAATGACCCAAACCTCCCTGTCGCTTGCCATTTTAACACTCCACCCTGCTCTCTTGCCCACATGTCTGTCCTTGGCTTGCTGCATTGTTCCTGTGAAGCCCAACGCAAACTGGAGGAACAACACCTCATCTTCCGACTAGGGACTTTACAGCCTTCCGGACTGAATATTGAATTCAACAACTTTAGGTCGTGAGCTCCCTCCCCCATCCCCACCCCCTTTCTGTTTCCCCCTTCCCTTTTTTTGTTCCAATAAATTATAAAGATTTTCCTTTTCCCACCTATTTCCATTATATAATAAAAAACCCCACTAGAGCTATACCTTGAGTGCCCTACCATCCATTCTTAATTAGCACATTCATTTAGATAATATCACCAACTTTAACTTTAACACCTATGTGTTCTATTGTACTATTGTCGTTGACATCTTTTGATGATCTGCTTCTATCACTGCTTGTTTGTCCCTACAACCACACCCCAACCCCCCACCTCTCTGTCTCTCTATCTCTCCGCCCCCCCACACACACACCTTAAACCAGCTTATATTTCAACTCTTTCTTGGACTCGAACTCAAGTTCTGTCGAAGGGTCATGAGGACTCGAAACGTCAACTCTTTTCTTCTCCGCCGATGCTGCCAGACCTGCTGAGTTTTTCCAGGTAATTCTGTTCTTGTTAAGGTCAATGATTAGATGCACAGTCAGTAGTGAGTTAGTTGAACTTAGCCAGGGTGGCAAGAGGGGAGGGCGACAATTGTCTCTGTGCACTGGGCAAAAAAAATGAGGATGGGGGCACAAAATGTCAGGTCTTCTTTCAGTTGTAATGCTTCCACAGTCAAACAGCCTGCTAACACTCATTGTCACAACTTAGCTATGAAGAATGGCCATTGATTGATGTGCCAAAGAATGGCTGTGCTCAAGTGTCAGTGTCTTTAATGGAGGAAATAGGAAAACCAAGGGAGGAATAAACAAGGACTGTTTTTTTTTAAACATTTGACTTGTTCAATATTATTCAAGTACACACTAGATGAGTGGGTTCTCGAGAGTAGATACACACTTACCCTGTAACTACATTAACCAAGACATAGAATTTTCATGGCCCATTTGCATTCTTAAAATCACTTTGACCCCGCCCCCATCTCACTGTTAGTTCCAAATACACAAGAGATAAAAACAAAAAAACTGCGGATGCTGGAAATCCAAAACAAAAACAGAATTACCTGGAAAAACTCAGCAGGTCTGGCAGCATCGGCGGAGAAGAAAAGAGTTGACGTTTCGAGTCCTCATGACACTTCAACAGAACCAGGTGAATCCAAGGAAGGGGTGAAATATAAGCTGGTTTAAGATGTGTGTGTGTGGGGGGCGGTGGGGGGGGGGGGGTAGAGAAGTGGAGAGGGGTGGTGTGGTTGTAGGGACAAACAAGCAGTGATAGAAGCAGATCATCAAAAGATGTCACAGACAACAGAACAAAAGAACACAGAGGTGTTAAAGTTGGTGATATTAACTAAACGAATGTGCTAATTAAGAATGGATGGTAGGGCACTCAAGGTATAGCTCTAGTGGGGGTGGAGGGAGCATAAAATATTTAAAAATAACAAAATAGGTGGGAAAAGAAAAATCTATATAATTTATTGGAAAAAACAAAAGGAAGGGGGAAGAAACAGAAAGGGGGTGGGGATGGAGGAGGGAGCTCAAGACCTAAAGTTGTTGAATTCAATACTCAGTCCGGAAGGTGTAAAGTGCCTAGTCGGAAGATGAGGTGCTGTTCCTCCAGTTTGCGTTGGGCTTCACTGGAACAATGCAGCAAGCCAAGGACAGACATGTGGGCAAGAGAGCAGGGTGGAGTGTTAAAATGGCAAGCGACAGGGAGGTTTGGGTCATTCTTGCGGACAGACCGCAGGTGTTCTGCAAAGCGGTCGCCCAGTTTATGTTTGGTCTCTCCAATGTAGAGGAGACCACATTGGGAGCAACGAATGCAGTAGACTAAGTTGGGGGAAATGCAAGTGAAATGCTGCTTCACTTGAAAGGAGTGTTTCGGCCCTTGGATGGTGAGGAGAGAGGAAGTGAAGGGGCAGGTGTTACATCTTTTGTGTGAGCATGGGGTGGTGCCATAGGTGGGGGTTGAGGTGTAGGGGGTGATGGAGGCGTGGATCAGGGTGTCCCGGAGGGAACAATCCCTATGGAATGCCGACAGGGGGGGGGTGAAGGGAAGATGTGTTTGGTGGTGGCATCATGCCGAAGTTGGCGGAAATGGGGGAGGATGATCCTTTGAATGCGGAGGCTGGTGGGGTGATAAGTGAGGACAAGGGGGACCCTATCACACAGCTCTAACTCACTTTCTTTCAGTGCTTCATTAAGTATGACATCTCGCTGAGACTCCAGGGTGTCAGCTCGAAGCAGCACACGTGGTCTTCCGGCATCCAGATACCCATTAACTTCCGCTATATCGCTGTAAATTTCCAACTTCTCAGTCAGGGTCCGCTTGAGCACTTCATCCTTTGCGCTCAGAGATTCTAGAGACAGGGCAGACAAGAGCAGCGGTGATGCAAAACTGCTGATCACTTCACCAGGTTGCATAGCACAGGGCACTGCCACAATCCAAAACTTGACACACCCAAACTAACCAATTGCAGCTTATCAACTGTGCTGGGGTTAAAGGCACCACCAGATGCAGCACTAAGCCACACAAACCCATGATCAACAGTAAGGGTGTCAACAATTCAACATCACCCCGGGTTAGAGGGAGTGTAATGTTTCTACTCCTGAGCAATGTCCAGTGAATCTCCTTTATACCAAGTGCACGCATATTGCTATACTGTGCAAGGACAGAATTGTATTTGGCTGTATGCCTTCCATAATCAAATAACTGGCTAACACTCAGTGTTTAGGTTCACAGGTCAAGAGGCAAGGCCCACTAGTACCTGTGCACCTCCAGCATAGGCCAACACCTACAATTCTGGGTGCCCGAAAAGGATAATGTTCCAAATACCCACATCAACAGACCTCACCTCGATGGAAGTAAAGAAAAAAATGACAACATGGAAAAACAGAATTATTTAGTTTCAAAACCCCAGTAGCAGGTTCTCTGCGATATCAGCTTACGCTGGAGCTCTTTGATTCGGGCTGCTCTTCTCTCATCCTGCTGCCGTTCTTCACCCAGGGCTGCCTCTTCCATTGGGTACCTGGGGGAAAGGGAAAGCTGTTTAGATACTGACATGAAATCAGCTGATCTCATCTGCAGGCAGAGCCTCTCAGATGTGGCAGTTTCTGCCTTGGTAAAGAAATAAAAAAAACAAAACATTTCTATTGAGCCTTGAACAACCACAGGGCATCTTAAAGTGTTTCATAGCCAACTAAGTGGTTTTTGAAGTGTAATCACTATTGTAATGCAGGAGACATAACAGCTAATTTGCACACAGCAAACTCCTCATGAAAGGCAACATGATAATGGCTAGGTAATCTGTTAGTGATGTTGGTTGTAAGGAACTTATTACAGACCCAACTGGGAAAAGGGTGCAGTGGGGGGTCAGCAGTTACTGGGCCCAGGTCCTGTGAGGGAATAAGGGGAGGAAGAGCTGTTCAAGGCCAGCTAACAGTCTAAAGATAGTTCTGATTGACAAATGAAGGTAAAAGTCATGTTTTTAAATGTATGTGTGTGTGTCACAGACATGGCATTGGATTAGCAAGGTTGCTTGGAAAGTGGCATAGACACTCATGGGTTGGCACTGCTCTCCAACTAACGAAGTCACCATAATACACACAACGTTGGCACTTCAGAGAGGAAGCAGGGTTTGCAATGCCATGCTACCTGTCAATTGCATCCCGGATAACAGCCATCCAAGTGTTGCGTTCCTCCTTAGAGTTGGTGTGGATCTCGTACATCTCGGGCCCTTCGTCAGAGGCACTGATGAGGAACATTCCTTTCTCTTCATTGGCCACTTCCCTGACAATCAGCTTGTGCAATGAGATGCCAGCTGGTTTCTGGTCCTGAGAAGTTGGGAGATGTGGAGACTGAATTAGAATGAGTGTAAAATGACTCAAAACACCCAGAGCAGCAGTAACAGAAAATTAAAAACACAGGAAGGAAACAAATAATTCCCTTTTCCTCTAACCTTCAGCTCCCTCTGCTGAGCATGTAGGGTTAAAAATTAAGCTTTTACTGACTGGGCCTGTCTGGAGAACTGTCAGTGCCATTGGAACCATACCCCAAGCTGGACTGACTCAACTCCTTCAAGGGGACAAGGCATACAGTACATGGCTTACATCATTGGTTCATAAGCATACGGATAAATATCTTCTGTTAATAGACTGTGTTTTTCGCCCTGCACTTACCACTGTAGCAAACGAGTATTTCTGGTCCTTTTCCTGAAGTAACAGAATCACATCTGACAAGACGAGGGCTAGAATATCTAAGAAGTGGAACACAAACATGATTAATGAAATGTCTATACTCTCTCCCCCAAAAAACAAACACAGGCATCTTTGCTGTCTAATTCCTCAAATTTCAGACTGTTACAGCCAGAAATTCTTCAGGGATTTCAAGCTCTCCCCAAACCTTGGTTCCTGAGAATCTCTTCCAACTTCCCCCTTGAAAATTTGTATTCCAACGTGGTGCACCTGTTCTAATGAAAGGCCATCAACATGAAATGCTAACTCTTTCTCTCTCCACAGATGTTGCCGGACCTGCTAAATATTACCAACATTTTCAATTTTTATTTCAGATGTTCAATATCTGCAATATTTTGCTTATATATGTCCCTCATTTTTAATTCCACTATGCTGCATATTTTATTAATCTCAATCAACTAAATTTACCATTGATCTGCCCAGGTATAAATTGTATTGAAATCTCATTAAGATCTTGACTCCTTTCTTGAGTCCATAGAGCCCTCTTCTTTGCTGTTATCCATCAAGTCTCAGTTCAACATATAAAAAAATTGAGAGTTATAGCCACACAATGAATTTAACCATAACATTGGCTGGAACTAATTCTGAGAGTGCGCAATGTTATCAGAGGTACTATCTTTCAGATGAGACATTAACCCCAGATTGTCATTTTCCTGTTCAGCTGAACTTTATTAAAAGCCTTCTGGAAGTCCACATTTTTTCATCAACGTTATTTAACAACAGCAGTTGGTAATAATGTTAAAATAATACCACATGAAAAATCAGGGCTGCTATACAATATGGCTTCCAAACACCAATTTGGGACCTGTCATTTATCATTCTTCCATTTTTTTCCCCCTAGTTTTGATTTTAATAGTTTCCTGATAATTGAGATCATGAAAATGAGGTTGGACCCAGCTCAGACCCAGTCTCCCTCTTGATTCGACTCTTGTTGGTGTGTTGTACAGGCTGCATGTCCTGCAAAGGACACTTCTTACAGTCAGCTGTCTTTTAACACTTCTCCACTTCCATGAAACAAAGTTGTAAATATAAAGGGATTTCTACCTTTTAATCGTCCGGATGCAGCCTTCCAACAGACAACTCCTTCATGCAAAAGTTTCCTCTTTGCTCTCAGCATGTCTATTTTACGAAAGGTATTTCTATTCTTGAGCTTGGCTATTGACTTGGGTTCCATCCGATTCGCAATCTCCTTCAAACGCCGAGCTTTCTCGTGCTCGCTCACTTTCTCATCCACCTCAGTTATTGCATCCTTTATCAGAAGCAACGCCTTGGTCAGCTCTTCATGATCCTCCGAGCCAGCTTTGAAACACACAGGAACATTTATCAAACACACCACTGCATACCAACTGGAACCTCCGCTTGAGGGATGGAAATTCCCAATTATTTACTTCTCCCAGTGTCGATCAGCAGCCATAATGCCATCCAGTCTCCTATTTCAGATTTTCTTTGAGGAATGTTGCACCACAGGATAATGCAGTGGGGTCTGTGCCTATAATTCCCCCACACAGTAAGCTTCTGATTTCAAATCAGAGAACAGGCAGCTCTTGGAAGGAAGCTTGCACTTTCACCACAAGGAGAGAGAAAAAAAAAAACACTGTAGGACCCTTGGTTCTATTAACTAGTCCCATTTTAATGAAACCTTCTCGCTCAAAAGTATGGAAGCTGCCCCCTAACATCACTCTCTGTGAGCCAAGCAAGGAGAAGGTATAATATTGCAACCCGGCTGGGTCAACATCTCATAGTTGGACAGGCTGTGAGTACAGGGCCAGAGATGATTGGGGCAACAAGATCCTGGAAAAGAATGAGTTAAGGGCAGGAAACAATGTGGTGAATCCTGACATTTCATAATAGAGGAACAGGAGTCAAAAAAAGGGGGGATTTGAAGCTAATGAGGAACAAGGGGAAAAAAATCTCAGAGCAGCAATGAGCACACTGGTGCTTGTTAGAGAAAGACAAGGAAGGTTGCGATGGAGAGAGAGGGTTTGGAACATCAAAATGTTTTGTGCAAAACTATATGGTTAACATATCCCAGTTACACAACTAACATCGTCACATCCTGCTAAATTTTTGAAAAGTGGAGTAAAACAATGCAATCTCGTTGAATGAATGCTTTGACACACTGTAACATACCTTCAGTATTCTGAATAATCCTCTCCACCAGGACAGGATATTTAGTTATACGTTGGGTGACCAGTAAAATGCATTCCTGCACTCCAAGGCGTCTCACCACAGAGTAATTATTTAATTTCTGGAAAAGAAGAAATGCGACACCGTGAGATTTGCCTTTTTTTTAAAATAAAAGGTTACGATTTTCCTGGATGGGAATTGGATTGTGCAATGGGTTAGACACTCCTTGCTGCTACTTGTGTTTCCTCACAGAATACGCACCTTGATTAGGTTCTGGAACTTCTTGTTCTGCTGGTACATTTCTTTGTAATAATTTACTGCCTCGTTGTGCTGACCACAGAAATCCCCATACTGCGTCTTCAGTTCCTCTCCATATTCACCTGAAAACTGAGGCAAAATACATTTGTCAATACCCCAAAAAATTACTTCACAAGATTACATTGTTAACAGCTCTGCTGAAACCTGTTCCTTTTTTTAAAACAAATATTAATTTTTGGCAATGAATGACAGTGTTGGAGAGTTGGACATTTTTTTTCCAGGGACTCAGCATAGATACAGAGTAAAGCTCCCTCTACACTGTCCTCATCAAATACTCCCAGGGCAGGCACAGCACGGATTAGACATGGTAAAGCACTCTCTACACTGTCCCCATCAAACATTCCCTGGGTCGGTACAGCAAGTTGTGCTCCTCCTAGAAGACAGTGCGGGAGATCCCTATTTCATGCATCAGTCACTGTGGGGCCTTTCCCAAGTGAGAATGAAGATTTACATTAAAGGCTAATTTCGTGCTCCAAATCCACCTCTGCAAAGAATTAGAAAGAGACTGCCCAAAACTTGTTCCATGCAAGATCTGATACCTTGAAAAAAATCATTAAACTAACAAGAGGCATGAAACCAAAATGCTAAGAGCTATGATACAGAATTTGTTTTCACAACTTGATCAGCTAAAGGCCCTTTCATGGATCTACTCCCAGGTGTTTAGCGTGTTTTTGTACAAATGGCAGCTTTCACAGATTAATAGCTACCAAATGTGAACACACAACACAGTATACACCAGCTCTCAGTGCTACAACAGGAGGTTCTGCGACCAACCCAAGGGTGGCACACACACTTCTATCTATTGACAGGGTTGAGCTCATATATTGCTGCCCCAGATCCCCCATGGTCAGTTAGCCTGCCAACATTCACTATCCGGGACATTCCCTAGTGCTGTTTTTCTCTTTACTGCAAACGTCACGTGACAGGATTCTTAAGGTTTAGTTCCTGCCAGAATGTTCAGCAATAATAATAGGTCAACTATCTCTACCTGTCAGTATAGAGCTGAACTGAGCCAGACTGATACTCAGCTGTGAGATTAGCAACTGTGCTGCACATAACATTCCTGTAGAACTCCAAAGAGGCTAGCAGCTGCCTAACTAACTTTAAAATACTTGATGACTCAATAAAATATTATTGTTGTATTGACAGCATTTAACAGTGACAAGGCACTAATTTACTCTCTTTGAACTCTCTTCACCCACCCCATTTTTCTCCTCTCCTGAAGGCACTGCCTCATGCTAGGGTACAGTTGCATGAAGACCAAGAGTTCCCTGGTCCTTTCCTCCAGTATCTCATTACTATGGTCCAACAGAGTGATTACCAGCAGGTTACTGAACTACAGGGAGGGGTTGTGTTATCAGGATCTGACTGACCTGGAGCCTTTGGAAGTTGGGGGAAATGGATAGTGATCAGGAGCATGAAGTCTTGCTAATTTTTTTCTCTCCTTAACTCAGGGATGTAGAATTGTATTAAACAATGCCTTTTACAGCCTCAGGGCATCCCAAAGCACTTTACACCTGACCAAGTGTGGTCGCAGTTATAATAGTGAGACCAACTGCAGCACCCACATCATGTGGTCAGCAGACTAAATGCTTTCATTAAGTTTTAATATACCGAATGCACCTTGGAAGACACACAAGCAGCAGCTGCCCAACATCATGTAGCAAAAGAAGGTTTCAGCCTCCATTAATTTCTGGTGGTGGGAGTAGTAAATAGCAAAAAGTTAAAGAGCCAAAGAATCTAACCCATTTACAAATATGCATCACTTGACAGGTTAGATGAGTGTACTAAGTGGCAAAAAAACAGCTTCCTTTGGAATTGTCAACAAAAATGTTTATTGAAGTCAGAGTAGTACAAAACAGACATCAATAACTTGGTCCACTTCACTTTGCGGCAAGAGTGAGGAGAGAGGTAATGGCAAGGCACTACATTTATATTATAAAAGACAAGAACACCACTGTAAACTGCTCTAATTCAGTTCCTCTTTATAACGATAAAAGCATCATGGTAAAAATTGCCTACATTAAAAAATCATTTCCAGTTCCCACTATCTCTGTACTTAGAAACTGGTGCCTGCAAAAGATTAAGGTCCTTTAATTAGTGTATCAAAATATCAGCCCTCTAACGCCTCATCCAAGCTTCATGCTCGAGTTGGGACAGTGACTGTTGGCAGGGTATTCAACCATAGGAGTCATCACTGTGGGGATCTGCAGGTGAGGAATTCCTGGGAGAAAATGACAGGTGCGGATTCAGAATCAGCCAGTATACTGAGGCCAACTGTAATGATTCTTTCAGCTCTCTCAGCTGACTCAGTGCAGACTGAACAAACATGGCACATCTTTGCTCCCTACCTGTTGTGTGAGGATATCACCAATTCGCTGGATGAGATAATTCTGTTCACTCCCTTCCTCTAAGGAATCTTTCCGCCGCTCCTTCAGCCGCAAGAAGAAGGCTCTGTGAATTTCCAGAAGCTGGTGTAAGCAGGGAAAGATTCTGTTGACTATGTGCCTGTCACTATACTGAAGCTCCTCCGTTATTCCTCGATTGTACACGTGCAGCATGATTTTCAGAGTTCGAAGGTGATGCATCTCTGTCTGCATTAGCTCTAAAGAAGAATGTTTTTAAAAACAAAAAGGTCCAAGTTAGGAGGGAGGTAAGTAATTTAGCGTAAGACCTTATGAACAGTTGTGGAGCCAGCTGTGCAATTTATTTCTGGTGCAGTCAATCTCCAAGTTTTCCACTCGCTGGCGCCTCCCATTTTATTCAGCCATGGATTTTAAAGTGTCGATGTCCTTCCCCCCTCTCTCTGCCCATCTCACCTTCTCCGTCAAGAACTCCTAACAGCACCAGGAGAACAAAGTTGAGAGTCTGCAAGAGAATCTCTAGCAAGTGAAGTGGAAGACTGTGTGTGTTCAATCTGTAGGAGGAACTCTTACGGTAAACTGTGCAGATGTTATGCTGTCGGGTGAAAGTTTTAGGTGCTGTGAGAGATCACATGCATCAGTTCAATATGACAGTTCCAACTTCAATGGTGGCTCATTAAAGCCACACCGAAGCCAGTGTGGAACTGCACCATGCACACTTGTGAATTCTGGCCAGTTGCTGATCTATGCTGAATTAACTAATCTCAGCAAAGGAAGTGGGGGAGGGGTGCGCAGGGGCAGAGGCAGCGGGAAGAGGGGCGACAAAGATGTTAAAATTGGCCTCTGTGCCTTTGAACTGGGGCGAGGGGGCGCATGGGGAGAAGAAACCTCAGCCAGGGTTTCCACTCCTGAAGCCAGTCTAGTGACTCCTGCTGGAAAAGACACGGGGACAGACATTGAGTGTGAAGCAAATGAGTGAGGGCCAAACATGACTATAACCTTAGCTACCAAATTAGCCGATAACATCATTCAAGGTCACACATGAACACTGGCCAGGTATCTGAAGGTGGGGTGCTTGATATTTGTGGAACTCTATTGCAACAAGAGTCAATGCCTTCATGAGAGGGGGGGAGAAAATAGAAGCAAAGCCACAAACATCAACTGAAAATCTCTCCCGGTTGCGGAGGCTTATATGAAAGCTCGCACCAAGCCAGAGATGGAAATCACACCGAGCCTCAATTGTAGTCCAGAACAATAAACTATTAAGTGCATGCATGTGAAATCCAGATAAAATGCACCAGGTGGGAGAGGTTTTATGTTGGAAGCAAGAGATAGTTAAACTTAACTCACTGCTAAAATAGTGGTCTCACATCAAGTGTGATACCTCAATTCACCGAGTCACTGTGACCCACAGAACCGAGGCATGCTGGCCTCCCTGAGTGGATTCTGAGCACACTCAAACTCACTGAGTAACAGTAAAAGCAAAATACTGCAGATGCTGGCGATCTGAAATAAAAACAAAGTGTTGGAAAAACTCAGCAGGTCTGGCAGCATCTGAGAGTGAGAAACAGAATTAACGTCGAGTCCAATATGCCTCTTCTTCAGAACCCCTTCTTCATTGAATAACAAGACTGACTGATGTACAGGGATCGCAGACTAGCAAAGCGGTGACTAATGGGGCATTTTTCTTACCATAAATCACATCCTGCCTTTTGATTACTTCTTTGCTCTGTTTCTTTGCATATGCCTGGTCCACTGCAATGCTCCATGATTCAGCTTCAAAGTCCTGGCCGTCTGCCTCCAACTCTGCCTTCAGAGAAGCATAAATGGTGTCTGAACCAGGACAGAGAGGGGGAAAAATAGGTTAGCCATGACATCACCTTCCCTCTGTCTCAGAATAATTTTACAGAGAACATATTGCTTCCTGGTCTCACCTGGTGTTCTGTAATCAGTCACGAGCGAGACGGAGAGAGACAGAGAGAAAGAGGGAGCGGGAGAGAGGGGGAGGGAGTACGAGAGAGAGGCGAAGCGTGAGAGAGAAATTCCCATCATCCAACTGTGGGTCCCCGGCCTCCCCGCATCACACTGGAGTCAACAATCAGCAGATCCTTCAGTTGGCCTTACTCAAGCCTCACTCTGCCCCATTTTTCAGCTCCCGCCCTTTACCTTTCTGAGCAGTGTTTTACATGATTCATGTAATTAAGGTGTTTTTTTTTTTTAAGAAGTTCTCTCTCCAAAATGAAATCTCACCCAATGAAACAGCAGCTCAAAAGGGGCTATATCTTTCTCCTACTTTTGTGCACTCCATGGTTGGGAGCTAGCTGCCTTATAGAATGGTCACTGTACAGTATCAAACCCCACTTCATCAGCACTGTGGTCAACGTATCTCCTTACCCTCTGCCACAAGGGACTCGACAAATGATGAAGCCAGATTCGGAGTTTCCTCAGCACAAGACTTGCTTTTTGGGATTCCATTCTCCACCTCCTGCTCCATCTCCCCTGAAGTTATTCTAGATCATAAAATACAAGCATGTACACACATTAAAATTCAGATAATGGATTAGGTGCTACATTAGTCCACAGTCCAAATTTCATTTGATAAATTGCTACATCAAAAGTTATTGCAGGAAATAAAAGCTCATGGTGTAAGAGATAACATACTAGCATAGATAAAGGATTGGCTGGTTGGCAGAAAATAGAGAATGCATAAATGAGTCTTTGTCTGATTGGCAGGATGTGACTAGTGGAGTCTTGCAGGGGCCCTCAACTTTTCACAATTTACATCAATGACTTAGGTGAGGGAAGCAAAGGCATGGTAGCTAAATTTGTAGATGGCACAAAGATGGTTAGGAAAGTATGTAGTGAAGAAAACGAAGGGAAGAATTTCCCCCCTGTCCGGGGATGGGGGAGGGATTCAGGAGAAGCGTGTGTGGGCACCCCTCCGGTCGCGCTCCCAATTGGGGTTGTGCCGCCATTTTACGTTTAGGCCCACCCAGCATGACGTCCACCAGGAAAGTGTCACATGAGGGGACATGTCAGGGAAATTTTATTTTTCTATATTTCACATTTTTGAATTTGGCGCCGATCTCCCCGAGGCAGCACTTAGCCTCAGGGAGATGAGTTGGCACATGTCCATCACTTTTAATTAAACTTTTATTAAATTTTTAAAAGCCGACATGAAACCTCATCCCGCCCGTGGATGAGGCTTCATGCGTTTTCTGAAGCCCGCCAGGGCTCCTGGCCTGCCCGCCAACCTTAAGGTTGGAAGGGCAGTTCCTTTAACTACTTCAATTAGTTTTTAAATGGCCTCAATTGGCCGTTGACAGGTCGGCGGGCACACAGCTGATTCGGCTGCGCCCTCGCCGACCTGAAAATTGAAATGATGCGGGGTGACGTGGGGAGTTCCGCCTGATGTCATTCCGCGTCATTTTACGCATCGGCGAGCGGGTCCCGCCCCCTCGCTCGCCAAACTCAATATCCTGCCCAAGGAGTTTGCAGGCAGATATAGATGAGTAGGTGGGCAAAAATCTGGCAGATGGAACCATAATGTGGGAAAATGTGAAGTTGTTCACTTTAGCAGGAAGGATAAAATAGCAGGGGGTTACTTAAACGGAGAGCGAATGCAGAATTCAGAGTTGCAGGGGGATCAAGGTATCCTTGTGCATGATTCTCGAAAAGTTAGTACCTAGTTACAGCATGTAATTAAGGCAGCTAATGGAATGCTATCCTTTATTACAAGGGGAGTTGAACATAAAAGGAAGGATGTTATGCTTCAGTTAAACAGGGCATTGGTGAGACCGCATCTCGAATACTGTGGCACTTTTGGTCTCCTTATTTAAGGAAGGATGTAAATATGTTGGAGGCAGTTTAGAGGAGGTTTACTAGATTGATACCTGGAATGAGTGGGTTGTCTTATGAGGGTAGGTTGGACAGGCTGGGCTTGTTTCCACTGGAATTTAGAAGAGTGAGGGGTGAGTTGATTGAAGTATATAAGACCCTGAGCGGTCTTGACAAAGTGAATGTGGGCGAGTCCAGGACTAGGGGACGCTGTTTTAAAATCAGGGGTCACCCTTATAAGACAGAGACGAGGAGAAATATTTCTCTGAGAATTGAGACACTTTGGAACTCTGCCCCAGAAGGTAGTAGAAACAGGGTCACTGAATATTTTTAAGGCAGAAGTAGATGGATTCTTGTTAGGCAACATAAACAGATCAGCCGTGATCTTGTGGAATGGCAGAGCAGGCTCGAGGGGCTGAATAGCCTATTTCTGCTCCTATTTTGTTCACTCGTATGTTTGTATTCACCTCCGGAACCAAATCAGGCCGAATGGTCTCCTGACTCGGCTGGCTAAAAGACCCCGAGCGAAATTTGTTAGATAGTGTCAATTCAGTGCTTCTTTTTTCAATCAGAAAGGAGTATTTTGGATGCAGATTGCACTGTTACACCACTTTTTGCTGTCACTGATTAAATTCACTTATCTGCCAAGACTAAATAGATCAGGTTAGATTCTAGCCTGTAAGTTATCCGTTATTCTATGTTTCACCCATCCAAACCTCTCGATTAAATTCCGGCCTGCAATTCACTCTTAGGATCCAATGTCCTCAGCGAGGTGGATTTAAGGACTTAGCTGGTGTCACTGTGTGGTCTAGGTTTTGAGGTCAAGCTGATGCAGAACAGATGACGTGATAATGAAATATGGTGCAGAGGCAGTATGAAATGTTGCTCAATAATTTAACTGTACGAGGTTATATTTCCTGAATCTACAGGAACATCTTAATAAATCAGATACCTGAGGCTTCACCAGTTTACCAATGTGAGCATTTTCTAGCAGTGTATTAAGTTGTGCTAACCCGTGACTAGCGATGCCGTTAGTGCTTGTTGAAGACGGTTGGGAAGGTCGCCTTGGTGGAATGGTCATGCCGATACTCTGCACAGCGCTAGGTGTGCCATCCGTGACCAGCAGTAAGCACCGAGGCTGCTCCTTCACTGAAGATACTGAAAGAGAACATAAGGAGTCAGAAAACAAGTCTAACCCTGCCCCCCCACTGCCCCATCAACTTTTCCCTTTTCCCACCCCTTCAACCCTGCCCCTTTAAACAATCCTTCCTCCAACCTCACTGCACTGATATCCCTGCACCCCCCCACCTCGGCCCCACCAAGCCCTGCCCCTGCTCCACTTCCACTTCATACACAGATTAGAAAAGGCTCTGTTCTGCAGATCAGCTTTTTAGTATTGGACATTCCTTCATGAATGGGGACAGGTGAAAATTAAGAATGGGTCATGTTGCAATTGTCTCAGTTAGAAATTAATTACTCCCAGGTTTTTACAGGGCATAGAAAGGCTCACTTCCACAACAACTTTTTAGATTACTCAAAGGCAGAAGTGCTCAAAGTGCTTCATCCATAAAGATACGCTAATCTAGACTGCCTCTCCAACACAGTGGTGAGGGAGTGTTGGACATGTTTCACTTTAGATAACACATTAAAATGAAGTTCCTTCTGCCTGTTTCTGTGGCTTTGGTGGACATTCAAGGTCTCAGGGTTTATTCAAAGAGGAGCAGAGTCTGGGGTTCAGTCGATTCCTCCAACATGATCAAGCTTCGTTGTGAAACCATTGGTGATGGAACAGCCCACTGATACTCAATATCCAGGCTTCAACTTTAAAAGTGGCCATTTAGGTGGGGCGTTACAGGCAAAAGACATTCATGGAACTGCACCTCAAAAGGAAATAGCACCTTCAAAAGTGGGTGGTGATGAGGGAGGAGAAAACCTCAGACCCAGCCTTAGGATGGAAATGTGCTCTGTCTGTTGACTGCCAAGAATCTTCTTGGCTCAGGTCCTGGTGAGCACAGTTCCATGGTACAAAACTATACCTAAATTTGGCACAAGCCAACAATCTCACTCGCAGGAAACATGATGGATCTTGGGAAATGATGTGGCGGGGAGGTGCTATTCTACAATTGGAGCTGAGACACGTTGGACAGAATGAAGGGAGTTTTATTCTACACCTGAAACCCCATGTGTCTACCCGACCTATAAGTACTTAATGCTGCTAAGTGTCTAAAACTGAAGTGTAAACATTATCACCTCAGCGGGCAAAAAAAAATCCTTCCTTACTGTTCCAACAACCCATTAATCACACAGGGCAGCACAACCTGAGGCTGCCTTGAGTCAAGCTGTAATGTACTCCTTTAATCAGTACTGCCTGACAGCTGTGAAGCTGCAACCCCATGTCCATTAATACTGCCGCCTCTGTGACTACGTAGAGCAGAGTGACCTGGGTTAGACAATCTGGTTTCTGAGGAGCACGAGTGGTGCATGAAACAGTAAGCAGCCACATTTTGGCAATTTCAAAAACAGCCAGCATTCTCAATTTAGCACAAAACACAGGATCATTCAAAACTTTCCATTCAAATTATCCCAACTCGCCAGTACATCTTCTATTTTGCAACAGTGCATCTCAAACTTGATAAAGCATCTGGGATATTTAGGCAGGAAAGGTGCAGTTAAGTACAAACACTATAACTTAATAGTGGCTTGTCCATGGCATTGCCCAGAGAGTCAGGGTGAAGTGACCTCCCTCTAAGCCACTGTTGCTGCAGCTATGAGGATCTGCAGTTCTAGGATTTACAAAGTTCCATCATGTGGTCAAGAAGTCGGCAGTGGGAATGATACCACCAAATAAGGAGTTTTTTTTTTATTCTTTCATGGGATGTGGGCATGGCTGGCAAGGCCAGCATTTGTTGCCCATCCCTAATTGACCTTGGTTTGCTAGGCCATTGCAGGGGGCATTTAAGAGCCAACCACATTGCTGTGGGTCTGGAGTCACATGTAGGCCGGACCAGGTAAGGATGGGCAGATTTCCCTCCCTAAAGGATAACAGTGAACCAGATGGGTTTTTACAACAACCAATGCTTGTTGTTATGGTCACCATTATTGAGACTAGATTTATAGTTTTGATTAACTGAATGTAAATTCTCACCAGCTGCATTGGTAGTATTTGAACGCATGCCCCTAGAGCATTGTTACACTGAAGTTTAAAACCTGTAATCTCTTGCTCAAAACAGCTATATAATGTGGAACATCGGATCACAAAAATCACGATCGTTATAGTGCAGGAGGAGGCTGGCCATTTAGCACCTCGTGTCTGTACCAGCTCTCCAAGTGAATAATTCAGCTAGTCCCACTCCCCCACCTTCTTCTCATAACCCTGCACATTCTTCCTTTTCAGATAACAGACTAATTCCATTTTGAATGCTTCAATTGAATCTGCCTTCCTCACACACTCAGGCAATGCATTCCAGACCCCAACCATTTGCTGCATGAAAAAGATTTTCCTCATGTGGTTTTTGCTTCTTTTATTAATTTATTTTAAATCTGTGCCCTCTCAGCCTTTTCATGAGTTGGAACAGTTTCGCCCAACCGACTCTGTCCAGGCCCATCCTAATTTTGATTACCTCTGTCAAGTCTCCTCTCTTCTCCAAAAGAAAGAGTCCCAACTTCTCCAATCTAACTTCATAACTGAAGTTCCTCATCCCTGGAACCATTCTCGTGCATCTTTTCTGCACTCTCTTTAATGTCTTCACACCTTCCCTAAAGTGTGGCGCCCAGAACTGGGCACAATACTCCAGCTGAGGTCCAACTGATGTCTTATACAAGTTTAACATAACCTCCTTGCTCTTATATTCTACGGCCCTATTAATAAAGCCTAGGATACTATATGTTTTATTAACCATGCTCTCAACCTGCCCTGTTATCCTCAATGACTTATGCACATCCACACCCAGGTCCCTCTGCTCCTGCACCCATTTCAGAGCTGTATCGTTTATTTTATATTGTCTCTCCACGTTCTTCCAACCAAAATGAATCACTTCACATTTCTACACATTAAACTTCATCTGCCATTTGTCTATCAGAGTCCACCAACTTGTCTATGTCAAATTTACATTCTTTTAAGGCATAAAAAGCCATTAAGAAAACTGATCCAACCATGGCTAACAAGAGAAGTTAAAGATTCTATTAGACCAAAGGAAGAGGTATATAAAGTTAACAAAAGAATGTACTAAGGCCTCGGGATTGGGAGCATTTCAAAATTCAAAAGGAGAACCAAGTAATTAATAAAGAAAGAGAAAATAGAATATGAAAGTAAGCTAGCGAGCAACATTAAAAAAGTCTGTAAAAGCTTCTATAAGTATGTAAAAAGGAAAAGGTTAGTAAAGACAAATGTAGGCCCATTACAGGCAGAGAATGGAGAATTTATATTGGGAATAAGGAAATGGAAGAGAAACTAAACAAATATTTTGCGTCTGTCTTCATGGAGGAAGATACAAAAACCTTGCTGAAATATTGGGGAGCCAAGGGACAATTAAGATTGAGGACCTGAAAAAAATTAGTAAAAAAGTATTGCTGCAGAAATTAATTGGACTGAAGTTTAATAAATCCCCTGGGCCTGATGATTTTCAACACTCCAGGATGTAGGAGATGGCTGTAGAGATAATGGATGCACTGGTGATCATCTTTCAAACTTCTACAGATTCTGAGACAGTGCCTGTAAATTGGAAGATAGCAAATGTAACCCCACTATTTAAGAAAGAAAGAGAGGGGCGAGAAAACAGGGAACTAGAAACCTGCTAACCTGGCATCAATAGTAGGGAAGATGCTAGAATTTGCCACAGAGGTAGTGCAGCAAAGGTCCACCAGGCTGGGATAGCAGGATTGTGGTATGAGGAGAGATTGGGTCAATTAGGCCTATAGTCACTGGAGTTTAGAAGTATGAGAGGGGATCTCATTGAAACGTATAAAATTCTGACAGGACTAGACAAACTGGGTGCAGTTTCCTTTGGCTGGGGGCACCTAGAACATGGAGTCACAGTCTCAGGATATGGGGTAGGCCAGTTAGAACTGAGATGAGGAGAAATTTCTTCACTCAGAGAGTGATGAACCTGTGGAATTCTCTACCACAGAAGGCTGTGGGGGACACGTAATTGAATATATTTAAGAAAGAAATAAGCAGATTTCTAGGTGCCAAAGGCAGCAAGAGGTATGAGGAGAGAGGGGAGTATAGCACTGAGATAGAAGATCAGCCATGATCATATTGAATGGCGGATCTGGCTCGAAGGGACAAATGACCTACCCCTGCTCCTATTTTCTAAGCTTCTACGTTTCTAGAATCTATTTCAAAGGATGTGATAACTGGGCACTTAGAAAACAATGGTAGAATTGGGCAGAGTCAACATGGATTTATGAAAGGGAAATCATGTTTGACAAGCCTGTTGGATTTTTTTGAGGATGTTACTAGCGGGATAGATAATGAAGAACCAGTGGATGTGGTGTATTTGGATTTTCAGAAGGCTTTCAATAAGGTTACACATACAGGTTTGTAAGCAAAATTAGAGCACATGGGATTGGGGGTAATATTATGTTATAGATTGAGGATTGGTTAATGAAAAAAAAGAATAGGGATAAAAGGATCATTCTCTGGTTGACAGGCTGTGACCAGTGGGGTACCGCAAGGATCAGTGCCTAGGCCCCAGCTGTTCACAATTTGTGTCAATGATTTGTTGTGGGGCCAAATGTAATATTTCCAAGTTTGCTGATGACACAAAATTTGTTGGGAATGAGAGTTGTGAGGAGGATACAAAGAGGTTTCAAGGGGATTTAGACAAACTAAGTGGGTGGGCAAAAACATGGCAAATAGAATATATAGAAAAATGTGAAGTTATTCACTTTAGTAGGAAAAACAGAAAGGCAGAGTATTTCTTAAATGGTGAGAGATTGGGAAGGGTTGATTTCCAAAGGGACCTGGGTGTTCTTGTTCATAAGTCACTGAAAGCTAACATGCTGGTGCAGCAAGCAATTAGGAAGGCAAATGGTATGTTAACTGTGGAAGCTCAATCATTGAGCATGCTCAAGACAGGAATCAATAGATTTCTGGATGTAATGACATCAAGGGATATGGGGGGAAGATGGCATTGATGTAGACGTTCAGCCATGATCTAGTTAAATGCTGGGAGCAGGTTCGAGGGGCCAAATGGCACACTCCTGCTCCTAAATTCCGACGTCCTTTTGAAGTTCTACACTATCCTCCTCACAGTTCACAATGCTTCCAAGTTTTGTAGGGTCCGCAAATTTTGCAATTGTGCCCTGTGCACCAAGGTCTAGGTCATCAATATATATCAGGAAGAGCAAGGATCCCAACACTGACACCTGGGGAATTTCACCACTTAGCTTCCTCCAGCCCAAAAAACATTCATTAACCACTACATCTGTTTCCTGTCACCCAGCTAATTTTGTATCCATGTTGCTATTGTCCTTTTTATTCCAAAAGCTGTAACCTTTCTGCCCTTGTCCTTCTAGGTGGTAGAGGTCACGGATTTGGAAGATGCTGTCAAAGCAGCCTTGGCAAGTTGCTGCAACTCATCTTGTAGATGGTATAAACTGCAGCCACTGTGCATCGGTGGTGGAGGCAGTGAATATTTAAGGTGGTGGATGGGGTGCTCATTAATGGAAAACAAAAACAGAATTACCTGGAAAAACTCAGCAGGTCTGGCAGCATTGGCGGAGAAGAAAAGAGTTGACGTTTCGAGTCCTCATGACCCATTTCGAGTGCTCATTAATGGAGTTGCTTTATCCTGGATGGTGTCAAGCTTCTTGAGCATTATTGGAGCTGCACTCATCTACTCAAGTGGATAGCATTCCATCACACTTGAGCCTTGTAGTTGGTGGGCAGGTTTTCGGGAGTCAGGAGGCGAGTTACTCTCTGCAGAATTCCAAACTACCAAGCCACTCGTGGTAAAGGATATTGAGGTCCACCAACCAGAGTACATTCTGCCCCTTGCCACTCAGTGCTTCTTCCAATTCTTCAAATTGGCACTCAACATGGAGAAGCACTGATTCATTAGCTCAGTTGGAGGGGGCAGGTGAGGGTAGATGGTAATCAGAAGGAGGTTTCCTTTCTCATGTTTGACCTGATGCCATTAGACTTCGTGGAGTGCAGAATCAATGGTGAGGGCTCCCAGAGCAACTCCCCCCCGACTGTATACCACTGTGCCACCACATCTGGTGGGTCTGTCCTGCCGATGTGGAAGGGTATACCCAAGGATAGAAACATAGAAAATAGGAGAAGTAGGTCATTTGGCTCTTCGAGCCTGCTCCACCATTCAATATGACCATAGCTGATCCTCTATCTCAATGCCATACCCCGCTTTCTCCCCATACCCCTTAATGTCTTTAGAGTCTAGAAATCTAGAACAAAGAAAAGTACAGCACAGGAACAGGCCCTTCGGCCCTCCAAGCCAGCGCCGATCATATTGCCTGTCAAACTAAAACATTTTGCACTTCCAGGGTCTGTATTCCCATCCTATTCATGTATTTGTCAAGCTACCTCTTAAACACCACTATCGTACCTGCTTCCACCACCTCCTCTAATTTCCTTCTTAAATATATTCAGCAACTTGGCCTCCACAGCCTTCTGTGGTACAGAACTTCACAGGTTCACCACCCTCTGAGTGAAGAAATTTCTCATCTCAGTCCAAATTGGCCTACCCTGTATCCTGATACTGTGACCCATTATTCTAGGCCCCTTGCCAGAGAAACATCATCCCTGCATCCAGTCTGTCAGCCCTGTCAGAATTTTATACTTTTCAATGAGATTCCCTCTCATTTTTCTAAACTCGTGAATACAGGCCGAGTTGGCCCAATCTCTCCTCATACGACAATCCTGCCATCCCAGGAATCAGTCTGGTGAACCTTCGCTGCACTCCCTCTATGGAAAGTATATCCTTTCTTAGGTAAGGAGACCAAAACTACACACAATACTCCAAGTGTGGTCTCAGCAAGGCCCTGTACAGCTGCAGTAAGACATCCTTGCTCCTGTATTCAAGTCCTTTTGCAATGAAGGCTAACATGCCATTTGCCTTCTTAACTGCTTGCTGCGCCTGCATGCTTACCTTCAGTGATTGGTGTACAAGGACATCCAGGTCCCTTTGTACATCAACATTCCCCAATCTATCACCATTTAAATAATACTCTGCCATTCTGTTTCCCCTGGGACATTGGCTGTAAGGCATGATCCCATGAGTATGACTATGTCAGGCTGTTGCTTCCCTAGTCTGTGGGACCACTCTCCAAATTTTGACACAAGCCCCCAGATGTTAGGGGGGGAAGACTCTGCAGGTCAAGAGGAATGGGCTTGCCATTGTCGTTTTCGTTGCCTAGCTCATGTGGGTGGTCCATCCAGTTTCATTCCTTTTAGTCTTTGTTTGGGTTTGATACAACTGAGTGGCATGCTAGGCCATTTCAGAGGGCATTTAAGAGTCAACCCCGCTGCTGTGGGTCTGGAGTCACACGCCAGACCATGTAAGGACGGCAGATTTCCTTCCCTGAAGGACATTAGTGAACCAGATGGGTTTTAATGACAATCAATAATAGTTTTCATCATCACCATTACTGAAACTAGCTTTTAACTCAAGATTTATTAACTTAATTTAAATTCCACCTGCTACAGTATGGTATTTGAACCTGTGGTCGCCAGAGCATTAGCTTGAGCTTCTGGATTACTAATCCAGTGACATTATTACTGCCCCACTGCCTCCCCAAATAATACCTCAGCTATTCCTGCTGCTTCCATGTGTAAGTCCCCTTTTAGGTCCCTAATCATCCCTACTCCTCCTTTTACCACCCTTTTACCATTTAAATGCCTGTAGAAAAGACTTTGGGATTCTCTTTTCATACATGCTATGAGGCTCGTGAGGAGACAGGAGACTACTCCGGAGTGAGTTGGACACCCAGTGAATAGCGAATTAGGCTCACGTCATAAGTTCTGACAAGGCCTTCTCAGGTTTAACTATAGATTAAGAATTAAGATCTGACATACTTAAGTTCAGCTAGCTTGTTACGTAGAGAACTGCCTGGAGTGGCAGTTATCTGTCAATCGCCTGAAAGCAGTTGGTTCAAGTGGTGTTAATTACTGTAGCACGGAGCCTAGCTAGCTAGTGACCTTGAGGCTCTACAAAAGAGACAGGCTTTTCAAACTGCAGAGTCAGTAAGGAGCATGCAAGGAGACAGGCAACTACGCTGGAGTGAGATGGGGACCGAGTAAGTAGCAAATTAGGCTCATGTAGGAATTCAGTGCATGGGGGGAAAGAGGTATGGTATAAAAAGGAATTATTCTAAGTCAGGAACAGGAGCAGTTGAGCAGAAATGGACCTGGGTGTCAACACCCCCCTTCAGAGCTGAGTTTGGGGGAAAAAAAAATCGAACAGTGATATCACAGGAAAACCATAAGTTCATTGGTTAATAAGAAACTGCTGTTAGAGAGTGTTTTTAAATAGTGGAGGGGGTGTGGTGGAAGCTTTAAATAGCTGAGGGGGGTGGGGGGAGCTTTAAATAGCTGAAGGGGGTGGGGGGAGCTTTAAATAGCTGAAGGGGGTGGGGGGAGCTTTAAATAGCTGAGAGGGATGGGGGAAGCTTTAAATAGCTGAGGGGGGTGGGGGGAGCTTTAAATAGCTGAGGGGGGTGGGGGGAGCTTTAAATAGCTGAGAGGGGTGGGGGGAGCTTTAAATAGCTGAGAGGGGTGGGGGGAGCTTTAAATAGCTGAGGGGGGTGGGGGGGCTTTAAACTAACTCGGCAGGGTACAGGAACAAGGAGAGAATATTAGAGAGTAATACCAAAGCGCACAAATACTGGGAAAGACAGATAGTACTAGAATAGAGAATAGAACATTATTAGACAGAGTCGGAGTAATGGAGTAAGTAATGAAGTCTAAAATAAGGGTTACATTGCATATTATGTGAATGGAGTTTGGTAATAAGATTGGTGAGTTACAGGTGCAGATTGCCATGCAGAATTATGATGTTGGCAATAACAGAGACCTGGCTCAAGGAAGGGCAAGATTGGGTGTTAAATATTCTTGGGTACAAGGTGTTCAGTAAATATAGTACAGGAAGAAAAGGAGGAGGGATGACTATATTGGTTAAGGAGAGCACCGCAGTGCTGTAGAAAGAGGACATCCCAGAGGGTTCAAGGACAGAATCAATTTGGCTACAACTAGGGAACAAAAAGGGTGCAATTACATCATTCAGTGCAGTCTATAGGCCACCAACTGGTAGGAAGGATGTAGAGGAAATTACAGAGAGGCACAAACATTATAGAGTAATTATAATGGGGGACTTTAATTACCCAAATATAGACTGGGATAGTGGTAGTGTGAAGGGCCAAGAGGGGAAAGTGTTCCTAAAGTGTGTTCAGGAGAATTTTCTACAGCAGGTGTGCAGTCCAATAAGAAAGAAGGAAATGTTACACCTGGTTCTTGGAAATAAGGTGGGCCAAGTAGATCAAGTGTCAGTGAGGGAACATTTAGGAAACAGTGATCATTGAAACAAAGTTTAGGATGATGGTAGAAAAGGATAATGGGCAATACAGAGTAAGAATAATTAACTGGGGAAGGGGGCAAGAATAGAGCTGGGCTGGATAGACTGGAGCCAAAGGTTGGCGGGAAAAACTGTAGCTGAACAATGGGCTAACTTCAAAGAAGAAATGGTTTGGGCACAGTCTATTCTCTCCAAAGGGAAAGGTAGGACAAAAAAAATCCAAAGTCACCTGGTTGATTAGAGAGTTATAAATTAAGATAAAGAAGAAAAAAGTGTGCTTATGACAGGTATCAAGTAGAAAATACAATTGAGAACTAAGCTGAATACAGAAGGTTCTGAGGACAGGTGAAGAAGCAAATAGCGATTAAGAGAAAAGACTGGCAGCCAACATAAAGGGGGATCCCAAAATCTTCCATAGGTGCATAAATAATAAGAGGGTGGCAAAAGGAGGAGTACAGCCAATTAGGGACCAAAAGTGGGATTTACACATGGAGGCAGGGGGCATTTGAGGTGTTAAATGCATCTGTCTTTACCAAGGAAGCAGGTGCTACCCAGTCCAGGTAACAGAGGAGGAAACCCGTCACTAGAAGGACTCAAAATCAATGAGGAGGTATTAGATGAACTGTCGGTACTTAAAGTTGACAAGGACCAGGACTGGATGAGATGCATCCCAGGGTATTGAAGGAAGTAAGAGTGGAAATTGCAGGGGCACTGGCCATAATCTTTCAGTCTTTCCTAGACTCAGGGGAGGTGCCAGAGAACTGGAGAATTGCAAACTTTAAGTCCTTGTTCAAAAAAGGTTGTAAGGATAAGCCCAGCAATTACAGACCAGTTCAACTACAGTGATGGGGAAGCTTCTAGAAACAATTATTCAGGATAGAATTAATAGTCACATGGAAAAACATGGGTTGATTAGGAAGAGCCAGCATGGATTTCTAAAAGTAAAATCGTGTTTAACTAACTTGGGAATCTTTTGAAGAGGCAACAGCAGGTTGCTGTTGATGTGGTGGACTTCCAAAAGGCTTTTGACAGAGTGCCACACAACAGACTTGAGGAAAGTTATAGCTCATGGAATAAAAGGGACAGTAGCAACATGGATATAAAATTGGTTGAGTAATAGGAAACCGAGTAATGGTTGATGAACAGTTTTCAGGCTGTAAGTTTGTAGGTTTCTCTCCTCCTTTCTGGCTGTGTGGTGGCAGCAGCTGCTAAATTATGCTATTGTCCAGCCTCAAAATGGGCACTACCAGCCTCAGACCCTTGGCTAACAAGCCACTCAATGCATGTGTCATATGTTGAACCAAGTCTCAAAGACTGGGAGGCCAATATAAACTCACAGGCAGGATTGGAGAAGAGGCTGCTACAGAAAGGCTTTTGTCTCCCCGAGCTAAGGAGGCTTCTACTAATATTTATCTTTTGACAAAGGTCACTAAAAACAAGATAGATTATTTGACCATTACTGCAGTCCTGTCTGGAGGAGCTTACTGTGTGCAAACTGGCTCCTACATTTCCTATATTACAACAATGGCTACGCTTCAAAAAGTGCTTTATTGGCTGTAAAGCGCATTGGGACGACCAGAGGTTGTACAAGGCGCAATATAAATGCAATTGTTTCTTTTTGGTCCAGCTATGAAGATGGAATATCTTGACAACTTACAAGAAGGCACAAGGATTGTGGACCTACATCACATTAGGACAGGGTAGAAATTTGGAGATGAAAAGAAGTGGCTCTGCAAGCTCAGGGCAGGGGGTGTGGGTTGGAGGGGGCAGGATGCCATTCTTTCCTTGATTTATCCTGGTCTCTTCTGACTACACAGAGTTAAACATACTCTCCGCCCACAGCACTCAGTGACTTTGTGCAGTTGTGAAATATGACCAGTCTAGTGAGGCACTAAGGGGCTGCTGGTATCTTTGGAATTACATCCAACACAATGAACTGGGCAATGGTGTCAGAGGAACTGTGCGCAAGTTCTCACACAGCACAAAGATATGGGCTGGTGTAAGGGCCTTAGATGACAAGGCAGATTGCAGGCAGAACTAGTTGAAATGGGGAAATGAGGTTGCATCATGGTTTTCAAGACAGTTAAATATTGGGTAATCCCAAGCATGCGTACATCATGCAGCAACACACGCTCAACATTGCTGAGTGAAAGAAAGGGTTATAATGCACAAGTCACTGAGGACCAAAGACCACTGCCACGAGACAACAACAAAGCTAAGGAGTGTTAGGGTGTATCTGTAGGACAATTAAAATGCAAAAGAAATTATTCTGTATAAGATCTTGGTCAGGCACATTTTGAATACTGGGCCAATACAAAAAAAAAATAAAGTACTGCAGATGCTGGAAATCTGAAATTAAAACAAAACAAAAATCTGGAAACGCTCAGCAGGTCAAGCAGCATCTGTTAAGAGAAACAGAGTTAATGTTTTAGGCTAATCTCTCCTGTCCTCCACCCTATCACAGGCTTTCCCTTTTATTCTTCTTGCTCCCTCCCCACTTCTAGTGGCTTAATTCTCGTACATTTCTATATTTCTTCAGTTCTGATGAAAGGTCATTGTCTTGAAACATTAACTTTGTTTCTCTCCGTAGATTCTACCGGAGCCGCTGAGTATTTCCAGCACTTTTTTTGCTTTTATTTTGTACACCGGATCTGGTTTTGGTCCCCTCTCATGGTGGGCGATATAGAAACGAGCCACTAAATAACTAGTTTAAGAGCCCACAAGCTCCATTCACTAACCACTGATTCTATCCCTTTCCCTAACAAGTGCCAGACTATTAGGAATTAGAGAATAATTTCCTGGGCTTTTTCCCCTTTAATGCAGCTTCAGTAAGTTGTGTAATTGTTTGGGGAGGATGGGAGAGAGCGGATATTGTTGGAAGTTATCCCCATGCTGGTATAGGACAAGCTCGATGGACCAACTGGCCTTCACTTGTCCTTCCTCATAGGTGCACGAGAAATGTGGCGATAACAGTAGGGGGGTTAAAAACAATCTTCTCCCTCATTACATCAACATCAAAGTGATAAAGAACTCACCGTGCTGGGCAGTGCTCTGTGAACTTCTAGTATACTTCTGCTGGGAATCCTTTGGCTGTGGAAACAAAGTATAAACTGTTGACTGTATAACATATCAACGCATTGGTTCCAACACCATTTGTGTCTGCTGGGTCATTAGATCTCAGTCTTTGTTAACTTTCTAGTTCATCATTACTGTTACTGTAGACTACTAATTGTGCTATTGTGACAAAAAAGTTTTCTATGTATATCTGGCACACTCTTTTGAAAATTTAACACTCTCATAGACCTGTGTTTTATGTTTACTGGGAAACTCCAGGAGAGTGCACTTTGTAACATTTACCTGGGATCTCCAGAGAGGTGTCAATATTTACTTTATTTTCAACTATTACGAAGAGTGCACTTCACATAGAAAAGTTTGAAAACATGGTCAAGAAATTTTTAAAGTTATGAAGGAATTTAATAGAATGAAAAGACTTTCCCAATGCTGGCGATTTAGTGATGAAGAGTCAACAATTTGAAACCATCATAGAGAAGGGAGGGTAGTGAATTTCTTTATGCAACGAGTTGCTGGGAGTCGTTAGAATCCTTTGCTGCAGACAATAGTTGAGGCAGAGACCACTGCATTATTTTAAAGAAAATATTTGAAGCAGAAAACATTGACGTACAAAGCAAAGCAGTAAGATTTGTTCCATACTGCTTCAGCAAAGGGCTGGCACAGGCTTGATGGGCTGAATGGATTCTTGTGGAGTAAACTGCAATGGCTGAATAATCTGAGGGGATGTACTAGAGTGACAGCAGTGGCGGGACCTGTGAATAGTGAAACATTCTGCACTGCAATAACTTCCATAATCTCGAAATATCCACACTTTATTAGAACACGGAAAAGTAAATTTAAGGTATAATTTTACAGCTGGTAGGTCTACCTAAAGATTGGCTTATCCCAAAAGACTGCAGTTAACAATACATACAGCATGTGTGCTCAATGTGCCTATAGGCAAAAACAGTAAATAATGTCGCATCCAGTTCTAAATGCTTCAGGTTCAATCCCTGGTCTGTACTTGAGGTAGATAATCTCAGGCAGAGCAATAGTTGGTTGGGCGGGGGCCAGAGGGCACTCACAGTAGTTCCAATGCCCCTCCTGTTCTAGACAGAACAAAAATCAACCACTGATCTTGCAACTGCACACTACTTGATTGGCCAGAGATAAGATTAAAAGCAGTGATGATTGTGATGTACACACAGTGGAACAGCCCAGACTTTCAATGACTAATTTGATGCATGTAGACTGACTAATTTGACAATGTACAAAGGATTTTTCCCCTCCCTTACCCTCACCAAACCACAAAACTGTGCCCCAGTTTGGGTCAGCCTCAGGACAGAAAGTAAGTTTGAAGGAAAGGAGCATAAATGAAACTTCCCTACTTTCCTAGCAGCTGTAAATGAAAATTTCTCCGAAATATTTGTCCAATTTGCCTTGAAGATATCTAAACAACTTCCCCCGCACCCCATACTGTTTTCCTTAATAAGCTGTTCTGAAGACCTTTCACTGTCTCAAGTGATTTCCTGCAAGATGGAGGCTATTAAAGTCTGGCTCCAGAGGGTTCTGAACAGAAATTTAGATCAGTCCCAAGCCATATCCCACTGGATTTAAGCCCACACCACAAGTCTCCCTAGAATTCTGCACCCACTTGGCAGACTCAGAAAGGTTGGTGCAAGAGAGGAATGTTGTCACGTTAGAGTAGGGGCTGCTTCACTGGAGGTTAGGGATAAGGTGTGCCAATGGGAAATTTACTCCGCATTGAACCCATCAGAGGTCCTGACCTGGGAGTGCTTGATGCCATCATGACAAGCATCACAAGTTAACCCAGTCGAATTGGCTTGGAGCTGGGAGTGACCTCTACTGGACTGTGAAAACCACTTCCAATCTCTCAGTAGTATGCCGAGCATTTAAGCTTTTGAACATTAACTGTCTTAATCTAAAGCACCAGCTGTGTGTCTGTGGGTGCATAGGTTTATCTGTGTATTTAAGCACAGAGAGTGATTGAAGTTGAAAGGGGTGGGGGAGGAAAATCAGATAATGATTGTAATCAGAGTTTTAAGTGCATGTAAATAAACGCATTGTGTTCCAAGTCACTTCTGTAACTCCAGGGCTGTCCTGCAGCATTTTGAAATCTTTACTGCAGTTGGCCAATCTGAATTATTGAGGCATTATGCTGCTCAGTATTTTCCTTGAAGTGAATGTTTTGTTAACACTTTGGCACTCTTCATTGGACTATACTTTTGAGGAAGGGCCAAAACTCGAAGTGCAATGGTTACAGAAATCCACTGGCACACTGAGCTTATGCCATATTTACATTACAATGCTGCCACTGGTGCCAGCCCTGACGATCCAAATGACACAATACAGCTGGAGTGATGTGAAAATCAACGCCTGCTACTGTGGTCACTTCCTGTCACTTCAGTTTTTTTTTGTCAACCAGGAAAACCCTGCTCTTCCTGATATAAATTAATGACCAAGGTCTTGGTGTACAGGGTACAAGTTCAAAATTTGCAGATGATACAAAACGTGGAAATACTGTGAACTGTACGATGAAATTCAATGCAAAGAAGTGTGAAGTGATTCATTTTGATAAGAAGAATGTAGAGAAACAAAATATAGTGTACGATTCTAAAGAGAGTGCAGGAGCAGAGGGACCAGGATGTATATGTGCATACTCGGGCTGTACAGTTCACAATGAATGTATGCACTGAATACTAGTTGTATTGTAATTGAATTGAAGCACCTCAGAGTGCAACATGATGTATGTTGATAACTCCATTACCATTGTCTGACTGTCTGTAATGACCATATTGTAATATTCATTGATTGTACTGGAGCACTTCATGATCCATGTGTAAAAGTTGAATCTGATTGTACGTTCTGTGATGGTGATTTAGAAATGTTTTGTAATGTTCTTCCAGATATTTTATGAATAAAGTATATTTTTCAAAAAAAAAAACGTGCATAAGTCATTGAAGGTGACAGGACAGGTTGTGATTACAGTTAATAAAGCATACAGCATCTTGGGCTTTATCAGTGAAGGTAGAGGGTACAAAAGCAAAGGAATTATGTTAAACCTGCATAAAACACTGGTTCAGCCTCAACTGCAGTATTGCATCCAGTTCTGGGCTTCTCGCTTTTGGGGAGGATGTGAAGGAATAAGAAAGGATGCAGAAAAGATTCACAAGAATGGTTTCAGGGATGAGGAATTTCAATTACATAGGAAAATTGGAGATGTTGTGACTGTTCTCCTTAGAGACGGTTGAGCAGAGATTTGATAGAGGTATTCAAAATCATGATGGGTCTAGACAGAGTAGATATGGAGAAACTGTTGCCAAAGGTGGAAGGATCGAGAACCGGAGGGTAGAGATTTAAGGTGAACGGCATGAGAGAAAGCTTCTCTTACACAGTGAGTGGTTAGGATTTGGAATGCACTGCCAAGTATATATGGAGGAGGCATTGTGGTTTTCAAAGGGGAAGTGGATTATCATCCAGCACTATTTACAAAGACCCCGCAATAAAGCAAGACAGTAAACGGTCAAATAGTATGTTTGAAAATGTAACTGCATAAAGTCCCATTCTGAATTTCTGTTGTTGCAGATGGTCACAGGGAATGGTGCTGGCAAGCTGCATGAGATACACCTGGGGACCCTGTATTATTATTTAGTTTAATTCTCAAACTATGATACCTAGTTACAGCGAAGACAATGCCCAAATATTTCAAAAAACATAATTGGTGGTTTGGAACCCACCATTCTGCCTTCATACTTTCAGCTGGTGAGGACAGATCTGTCATCATATAACACTGGGGCACAGTCCTGGAGGGTATGGGTCTGTCACTATATAAAACCGAGGTGCAATATTTGTGGAGACCAGTCTGTTGCTGTAAAAACTGGGGTACAGTGCAGGTGGGAACAGGTCTGTCACTGTATAACACTGGGGTACAGGTCTGTCACTGAAGCGAGAACAATTTAAAGGAATTAAAGTCATCATACAAGACACATATCCAGAATAATAAAGGGTATCAGCTTCAATGAGAATTTCCTGATGTAATTCCTAACTTCATGGCAAAGTTCCCAGTGCATGACACAAACAAGGTCGATAAAAACAAAAAGGGGAATCTTGATTGTCAAGAGGCAACACCAAGCCTGGGTTTGAGAAAGCTGTGGATGATTGGAGGAAAATAGACACAGGGAAGTGAAGAGCTCCATCAATTCAAGGTCCAGGGAAAGAATCAGTTACACATTGTGAAGTTTCTTGATTTTAAAACAATACAATCTGCTAAATGACATAACCCAGTCAAAGCCATGCAACATAATGGCACAGAGCACTGGTAAGCTTCGTGCTACTTGACTAATTTAGAGCATCCTACAACATTTGAGTGTTAGCTTGAAATGAGAAGTATCCTTCCAGCCCTCAGACATGTTCCAGTAATGAGCCAGGCTAGCTGCTCAAGTACTCTGCAGTACTGCAAACGTGTCCGGTTCAGTGCATCATTGAAAATTGTGTCAGATCTAGGCTCCCATCACCAGGCGCATTACCTCGAAGCCATCTCAACTCCAAAGAGATCCCCCTCCTCAAAACAGGATAGGTCATTATTAAATAATGTAACAACCGACATGCCAGCAATAACAGCACAATAAACAACACCTACACAAACACAGCCACACTAACCTTGCCCTTGGAAATGGAGCATTCAGCTAGAAGTGTCCTGCAATTCTTGTGTACATTCACTGCACAGTCTGCAAAGAAACACACAACTGTCAACAGAATTGATCTCACCTTAATCAGCTTTTGCACTGATAACAACTACTTCAAGTGGTACTTATTTGCAATTTACTTTAAAGGTAGAACAGTATCAATGAACATCGACCATAAATTATGCATCACAAAACAGCTCAACTGCAAAGTTAACTCACCACCACCCCCACCACTTTTCTGAGGTTACTTTAAGGGGAGGGGGTACAGCTCCAGGAAGTCAACAACCTCACGTGGCCATTTTTCAGGAGTGAAGTCCGGACAGTGTCAGCAGGCTATTGAAAAGTGGGGTGGGAGAGCAGCAGAGGTGGCAAGTATGGTGCCTGTCCTGCTAGCCTGGCTGAGACCAGGGATAAAACCTGTCACTTTCCTGACCTGCATGGCTATAATCCATGCCACCACTTTCCCCCACCCACACTCCCATATGGCACTATTTAGCCAGTCATCAAGCCAGTAGATGAATTTTAAAAGATAGAATATGTAAAACTTCACATAAATAATGATGCTCTATTAACACACATTTGGATTCTCCAAGCAAGTGGCCGCAGAGAGCGATAGATACATGCATCTTGCTTACTCATACAACTCCACCCTTGGATGCTCCACATACCACACAGAGTTGCAGGCAAGGGAGAGAAGGGAGGGAACATCCTCAAGGAAGCAAGTTAAATGAGCAGCTAGTGCTTGATTCATCTACCAATAAATAATTGGCAATAAACTCCCAACAGCAAACACATACGAAAGAACAAACACTCAGAATTAAAGGTTTAATAAGCGTCACTGAAGCATGGTTAGAGTGAACATTGCACATGATTGCTGAAGGTGTGGAAACATCTCTCCAATTGGCGTTGATATTATTTATATAACATTAAGAAACCTCACTTGTCCGACCGCTTTGTACTACCCAGGTCACCCCTCACTGCACTACCAGTGGGATTCCCTTTGACGCAGTTAACGATCTCTAACTCTGGGCTTTATCACTATTGCATAGCCCGGAATATACCAACAACTTTCGGTTAGGAGAAACCAAAAATACCTGGATCTAAAAGCTGTGGTCAAAGTGGAGTTGCCTCCATGATAAGAGACAAAGTGAAGCCTCAATAGCATTATCAAAAAAAAAACAAATGTGCTTTATAGCTCTGTGGAGAATATCAAAGTAAAAATTACTGCTATAATTTTTTGCAAGGACAACAGTAGTCAGTTTAGGCCAGACAGTCACACATGGTTATGGATTTAAGCCCCACTTGAGCACAAAATAGGCTGAAACCTCAGTGCAATACAGAGGGAGTACTGTATTTTCAGAGATGCTACCATTTTGGATTAGACATTAAACCGAAGCCCCAAACTACCTGTTGAGGTGGATATAAAAAGGTCTTATTCAAAGCATTACTCAAAGTGGGGTAGGAAACATTCCCAGTGTCCTGGCCAAAGTTCCTCCCTCATTGACAAATAAACTAGTCACACATCTCATTCTGTACCTTGCTGTGTGCAAATTGGCTGTGGGAATTTCCGACCAAACAACAGTGAGAACACTTCAAAAATAATTCACAAGATGTAAAGGGCTTAGGGAGGGATCTGTATATAAACTAACTAACTTCTCACGCAATCTTAGCAAACCAAAAGTGTACTTTGAGCCTGTATAAAATGACTTGATGTTGATCCTTCATTTAAATGGCTCATTGCTGATAAATTGTGCTCCAAAGGAGATTTAATGGATCTTAGCACTAAAAGTATCAAGTGTTGCAAAAATCAAAACACAATAATAGAGGTAGTAAATATTTAGTTAAATTACAGACTGCTGTTAGCTGTCTCTTCATAGAAAGGTATTCCCAGCTTACACGACAGAGGAGTGTCAATAATCATTATTCTGCCCTGGCACAGTTTGTTTGCAACTAGGGTGACTGTAGTAGCACTGAACTTTAAACTGTGTTTACATGGCACCCCTGTTAAAAAGTTTAAAGGCCAGGATCAGACTTTAGACACAGAGTTAAAGTAGTATCATAAATGACAAATATCAGAATCTAACACTGGATTAACAAACTAAAATTCATTGTTTCGTTACAGATGTGAGCATTTCTACCTCTTCCCTCTAACAGTTTTTAAAATTCATTCGCGGTACACGGGTGTCGCTGGCTAGGCCAGCATTTATTGCCCATCCCTAATTGCCATCGAGAAGGTGGTGAGTTGCCTTCTTGAACCACTGCAGCCCAAGTGGTGCAGGTACACCCACAGTGCTGTTAGGAAAGAAGTTCCAGGATTTTGACCTAGCGACAGTGAAGGAACAGCAATATAGTTCCAAGTCAGGATGGTGAGTGACTTGGGAGAAAACCTGCGGGTGGTGGTGTTCCTATGCATGTGTTGCCCTTGTCCTTCTGGATGGTACATGCAGCTGCATGCTCAGGGTTGAACAGCTGCAACATCTCTCTATATCCCAGGAACTAGAAACCGATGAGTGTATTTAAGGCTGAGATGGACAGACTTTTGGTGTCTCAGGGAATCAAGGATAATGGGTAGTGGGTCGGAATGTGGAGTTGAGGTAAAAGATCAGCTATGGTTGTACTGAATGGCTAAGCAGGCTCAAGAGGGCTGAACAGCTGAGTCTTGCTCCTATTTCTTACATTCTTACAATCATGTGAACTGTAATGGTAATGTGACATGAAGTGACAACCTTCAAGTATAAATGCTTGTGTTACTTAATTTTTTTTAAAAAAGGGTGGATGTTTTAAATCGAGAGCGCACGGATTTGGCACTACTCCAAGCTCTGGGAATCCTGGCAGACAGGATTTTAATGTGGGATAGGAGCAGAAGAATGATATGTACAGTGACATAGGACACAAAACAGAAAAGGCATCTGACACAAATTAACTTGCATGTGACTACTTAAAATACAACAGCAATGTTTTTGCTACACGCCCACCAACACTGCAGAGTAATGACATGCAGTTGATTGTCCACTACAGTCGCACACCTGCATTATTTCTAAAACTATATACCAGATATTCCGCTTCAACACTCAAGATGTGGGTGTCCCTGATAAGGCCAGCACTCATTGCGCAACCTCAGTACAACCGAGTGACTTGTTAGACTGCTTTAGAGGGCAGTTGGGGGTCAACTGTTAAGGATTGGAGTCAAATACAGACCCAGTCTTGGCAAGGATAGATTTCCCTTTCTAAAAAGGGCATTCGTGAAGCAGCAGAGTTTTTACAACAGTCCAACAGCTTCATCTTCACTTTTACCAAGACCAGGTTTTTATTTACAGATTTTTAAAAAAACTCAAATTTTGCCATGGTGGGATTTGAACTTGCTCTCTGGGTGACAAGTCCAGGCTCCTGGATTACAAAGTCCAGTATCATGACCACGACACCATCATAACCATTAGATTCACAGATGTTAATTTTTTGTTGCCCAGAATATTTCTCCCCTTCCCGTTCACAACAGTAAGATTTCACTTGTACCCATTCTCCCATCCTTGCTGAGTTAATTAGCTTAGCCACATCACTGGTAATGCAAAGATTCAGACTTCCAAGTATCAGAAGTGATGCCCCAAAACAGCGTACCATATGTCTCATCCCAGATATGAGGGGACTCAAAGAGGTAAAAACAAAATATTTTCTGCCCACCTCAACCCCTGATGGAGAAACCTGTGAAATGTGAAAGTTCTCAATTAAAACTACTGGGCCCAAGTACATGATTGGAAGTCTGGCCCCTGGGATTCTGCCTGAGTCAATGGCCCTAGGAACATAGAACAGGAGGAGGCCACTCAGCCCCTCAAACCTGTTCCACCATTCAATGAGATCATGGTTGATCTGTGATCAGACTCTATGTACCACCTTTGTCTCATATCCCTTAATATCTTTGATTAACAAAAATCAGTCACAGATTTATAAGTAGCAATTTATTTAGCATCAACTGCCAATTGCAGAAAACTGCTTCAAGCTTCTACCAGGCTTTTGTACTTGGAAGTGTTCCCTAATTTCCTAAACTCCTAAAAGGTCTAGCTCTAATTTTTAGATTAAGCCCTTCAGTGCCAACTAGAGGAAACAGTTTCTCTCTACTACTCTACCCATTCACCCCCTTGAAAACTTTGAACAAATCATCCCTTAATCTTCCAAATTCCCAGCTGAAATTTTCCAACTAAACAGAGGCAGCAGATTAATACATTTGATAAATTAACAAAGCAGCCCTCCCAGCTTACATAGCATTCTAACCCCTAATCGTTCCCTCCCCACATTAGACTGATGACGGTCAAAGAAACATGTACCATTCATCGCTATAGTCTGGGTTACCCGTTACAGACCATACAGATAAAACAACTTAACTACAATTGGGAATCTCTTTTGCATGCAGAACTGTGTGTGAAATACACTTCAAGCAAGTGACCGAGACGCCATCCTTAAAAATGTGCAGTCAAGCTCTCAGTACAATGAATACCGGATGAATCAGTGATATATTCCAAATGCTGTTTGCTTAGCCTCCCGAGTACCAGAAAGCTTTTCCTGCGTAAATGAACATTACTCAATAGATTGCGTTCTTCAGTACACAGACAAATAAAAACTTTCATTAAAAATATGTTTAACTCTGTGCTTAGCAACAAAAGACAGTGACTATATAAATCTGGCAGCACTTGTCACCAGGTTGCTACTAAGATATATGGCTGCATTCATGAAATATTCACACTGTACCCAATTGTACAGTGAAACACATCCAGCAGTACAATTATAGATTCTGTCCTTCAAAACTCAAGATGTGTCTGAAGACAGTACTCTGAGCTGTAACACCAAGTCTGCTGCTGCCAATGGGAGCAGTGAAGTATTTTACACTTGACATTGGCTTGCTTGGAGAAGGACACCCTGTAAATATTAAGACTTTCCCAAAAAACTGATTTAATTCTCCATGATCCCCTACAAATAAAGACACATTCATGGGGACATTGTGCAAATACTGAGGAGCCTGGAGACATCTGCATGTACTTACACGCTCTCAGGTGCCTCCTGCAGATAACGAAACACTTTCAGGGACCCTCTGTGGAGATTAGAAAGCCTGCTAATATATAGACAACAGTACCAGTGCCCAAAAGAAAACAGTGCTTTCATTGCTACTACAATGTGTTTGAAAAGCAACTAATGCAGAAATCTGATGACTCTCTGGGATCTCCTCACGGACCATAATTAGTCCTGGGTCCCCAGTTAGAAAACTTAGTGCTCAAGTTTGATCTTTTCCCCTCTTCCAGTATTTGTACTGTAAGATACAGGGTGTGACAAACATAATATTGAAGAACAATCTGGACACATGGTGCACTGAAAATTATTGCTCATGGTTAAATCAGTGAGAACAGTGCCTCCATGACCACCTCTGAACTGAACCACGTTTTGTTGCACTTTGTACTGGCAGCAGGCAGCCCAACCCATAGGTACATAGGGGCAGGCCTAGGCCATTTGGCCCTTCTAGCCGTTCCGCCATTTAATAAGATCATGGCTGATCTGATTGTGGTCTCTGCTCCTCTTTTCTGTCTGTTCCCCTTAACCCTCGACTCCCTTGACTGACAAAAATCTATCCAACTCAGCGTTGAGTAAATTCAAGACCCAGCCTCCATTACTTTCTGGGGAAGAGAATTCCACATCCCAATAACCCTTTGAGAAAAAAAAATCTCCTAATCTGTGTCTTAAAAGGAGACCTCTTATTTTTAAACTATATCTGCTAGTTTTAGTCTCCCCACAAGAGGAAACATCCTCCAGATATCCACCCTATCAAGTCCCTAACATGTTTCAATAAGATCACCTACCATTCTTCTCAACTCCAATGGGTACAGGCCTAACCTGTTCAACCTTTCTTCAGAAGGTAAGCCCTTCATCCAAGGAACAAGTCGAGTGAATCTTCTCTGAACTGCTTGTAATGCATTTACATCCTTTTTCAAATAAGGAGACCAAAGCTGTACACAGTACTCCAGATGTGGTCTATCAAGACCCTGTACAGCTGCTGTAAAACTTCTCTACTTTTATATCCCATTCTCTTCACAATAAACACCAACATTCCATTTGCTTTACTAATCACTTACTGTACCTGCATACTAATTTTAGGTGATTCACGTGCCAGGACACCTAGATCCCTCTGTACCACTGAATTCTGCAATCTTTCTCCATTTAAATAGTATACTGCTATTCTATTCTTCCTGATGAATGTTTTTAGCGCCGTATCTTTGGTGGAGAGGAGCATTCAAAACATTTCTGGGTTCTGGGAGCTGCTTCTCGAGGCAGCTTGATTCAAGGATCCTAATCGTTGGTGCAATGCACAAAACCATCAGGGCAGTGGGACTCAAAACATCACTGCTTTTCACTCAAGTAAAGACAGTGCTGGTGCAGCAGATTGTAGGCTGCATGATATAGGGTCACCCTGGGTGCCCAAATGATCAGAATTCAAAAGTCCCTGGAGACTCCTCCGGACAATAAATGTCTTTCGCTATATGCTGCACCCTTCCAGAGCAGCTTCTGAGACTGAAGCAGACAGAATGAAAACATTGTCCCTATAAACAGTTCACAGCATGTCTTTAATCTAGCATCTTAACTCTAGGAAAAGAGGCACCAACACTATGAGGCACTGCAAGATGGAACAGCTATTTCTGCCCAGATCAAGCATCAAAGCGTCATCTGCAAAACCCTCTGAAGTACCAATGGGACACCTGCAGCAGTAGCCGCTGTTTAATACCAGATGGTTACTTCTCCCAGTGCCAACACCTGCTACTCAAATCAAACATCAATTAACCAGATGCCTACTGATTGCCCATTATTAGCATAGCTTTATATTATTTGCTACTCCCTCAAAGTCACCATATGGAATGTGATCCTACAGGAGGTTTCCCAATAGATAATGCAATCGCCCTTTGAGAATAAAGACCTGCAGTACTGTCTAATTATCTAGTGTTTACAGTAAAGCTCAACACTGTGGAAGAGAAGGGTGAGGTGGGTGTAAAAGGGAGAAACTCAGGTTGATAAGGCTGTAAAAAAAGTTAATAGTATTCTGGGGTTTCATCGCAAGAAGTGAAGAATATAAAAACCGATGAACCTACAAATTGTAATAAATTAAAAACTTACATAAAACCAGAGTGCTGTTTGCACTTTGAGCTCCGTGCTGTAACAAACATATCGAAGGTACAGTGGACATTCACTGTATATGTTTCCTCATATCATATCAAAGAAATGACAACAACTTGTATTTATATAGCATTTTTAACATAGTAAAATGTCCCTAGGCACTTCACAGGAGCATTAACAAATACATTTTGACACCAAGCCACATAAGAAGATATTAGGGAGGGTTGTTTTTAACTAACTTGTTTGAACTTTTTGATGAGGTAACAGCGAGGGCTGAGAAAGGTAATGCTATTGTGTACATGGACTTCCAAAAGGCATTTGACAAAGTGCCACACAACAGACTTGTAAACAAAGTTAGAACTCATGGAATAAAAGGGATAGTAACAACTTGGATACAAAATTGGCTGAGCGACAGAAAACAAAGAGCAGTGGTGAACAGCTGTTTTTCAGGCTGGTGGAAGCTTTATAGTGGATCAGTGTTAGGGCCCCAGCTCTTGCAGATATATATTAACGACACAGACCTTGGCATGCAGGAAACAATTTCAAAATTTACAGATGATAGAAAACTTGGAAATATTGTGAACCACAAGGAGGATAGTGTAGAACTTCAAAAGGACATAGATAGGTTGGTGGACAAGTGGCAGATGAAATTTAATGCAGAGAAGTGTGAAATGATTCATTTTGGTAGGAAGAATGCAGAGAGACAATATAAAATAAAGGCTACAATTATAAAGAGGGTTCAGAAGCAGAGGGATCTTTGTAATATATGTACATTAATCACTGAAGGTGGCAGGACAGTTGAAAGAGTGGTTAATAAAGTATATAGCATCCTGGGCTTTAGAAGTAAGGATGTAGAGTACAATAGCAAGGAACTATGTTAAACTTGTATAAAACACTGGTTCAGTCAGAATATTGCGTCCAGTGCTGGGTGCCACTCTTTAGGAAGGATGTGAAGGCATTAGAGAAGATACAGAAAAGAATTCACAAGAATGGTTCCAGGGATGAGGAAATTCAGTTACATAGCAAGATTGGAGAAGTTTAGGCTGTTCTCCTTGGAGAAGGTTGAGGAGAGATTTGATAGAGGCATTCAAAATGATGGGGGTGTCTGGACAGAATAATTAGGGAGAAAACTGTGCCCATTGGTGGAAGGATTGAGAACCAGGCAGCACAGATTTATGGTAATTGACAAAAGCAAGCAATGGCAACATGAGGGAAAACTTTTTCATGCAGCAAAGTGATTAGGGTCTCGAATGCACTACCTGAGAGTGTGGTGGAGGCAGGATCAATTGAGGCATTAAAAAGGGTATTGAATCATTATCCAAAAAGAGAAAAAAATGCAGGACTAGTTGGGAAAGGCAGAGGAATGGCAATAGGTGAATTATTTCTTCAGAGGGTCAGCACAGGCAAGAAATCCTTCTGTGCTGTAACCATTGTATGATTCTAAAACCTAAAACTTAGTCAAAGAGGTAGGTTTAAGGGAAATCTTAAAAGAAATGAGAGGGGTGGAGGGGTGGATAGGTTTAGGGAGGGAATTCCAGAGCTTAGGGGCTTGACAGCAGAAGGCACAGCTGCCAATGGTGAAGCATTTAAAATCAGAGATACACAAGAGGTCAGAGTTGGAGCAGAACAGATATATGAGGCTTGTAGAGCCAGAGATTTCAAGGATAGGGAAGGGAGAGGCCATGGAAGGATTTGAAAACAGGAATGAGAATTTTTTTTAAAAAAAAGGCTATACTTAACTAGCGATCAACGTAAGTTAATGAGCATAGGGGTGGTGGGTGGACAGGGCTTAGTGTAAGTTCATGAAGGGTTGAATGTGGAAAGCCAGCCAGGAGTTCATTCAAATAGTCAAATCTAGAGACAACAAAAGGCATTAATGAGGCAGGGGAAGAGTCAGGTGATGTTACGGAGATGGAAGTAGGCAACAGTCTTAGTGTTGGCTGATTTCAGTCGAGGCTGGAGTTGAGGGCTCGGCTGAGCGACAACTGGATTCAAGGCCAGAGTGTCACAAAATAACCCAAGTTATCAGCTTTTTGAATCGATATTCTGCAGGAAAGAGTGTGGACAGAATCAGGTTGTTGGCATTCATCCCTGGTGCTGGACTGAACCTCAGCAAAAATCAGCATCTTCACAGCGTAAGAGGGAAGACACTCGTGAAGAAACAGAAAAAGAGCAAGATTTTACCTTCAAAGGAAATGGTACATCTAAAATAAAACATCACTCACCTCCTTCCCAAAGCCTGTGACTCATGCTGGGATAGTCTTTCAAGGATGGAAGATAAACAAACAAGAGGTATACACATGTCAAGCAAGATCTGACAAGAGTAACAGCTCTTTAATGACTTCAGCCAAGAGAATGATATGTGCAACTAACCTCCGCCAGCTAAGCCCAGAATAAACCTCAACGGGAATGAATATTTATTCCTGAGCAAGCCTCTTTATGGTTATAAGGAATAATGAAGTGGCCCCAATAACACTTAATATTTTCCTTAATAAATGCATGCTGTATTCTGCCCTGAGGTAACCACTGACATGCAAAGAGCATTGTGAGCAAACTTTGCCAAAATGAGCAGAGTGATCAGCATGAAGGGTTGTGAGGAGTTTAAGTGCTGTGGCGAAGGCAGTGGGAAGGTCAAAGTCTTTCACTAGTTTTTTTACGGAGGTCTCAATCCACAACTTGCAAGCCTTTTAAGGATGCAATGCCAAAATATGTCTGGGTCGCCTGGACAGTATAGGTTGTATTAACCGCTTGTACAATACACAGCAGATAGGAAGCTACCTTTAATCTATGGATGTACTGTTGTTTGCCTTAACTAGCAGAATGGGGCTAGAAGAAAACACATTGAAACCTATGCATTGCAAGGCTCTGCTCCGGCAGTTGTCATTTGCAATTCTTAATTCATCCAGTCAAATTCTCCCATCACCAGCAACTGACCATGCTGCACCCCCAGTGGTACACAGCAGGAGACCAATACTGCACCCGCAGTGGTACACAGTGAGAGGCCAGTGCTGCACCCACAGTGGTACACAGTGAGGCCAGTACTGCACTCTAATGGGATAGGCCTATTCCCACTAGTACTGTACCCACAGTGTTACACACCTCAGAATGCTCTCTATACACAACATTCATATGGAACCCTCTGAATATACTAACACAATCCTAGGGACCCCGTGTTAGGGATTGTTTTCAGGGAAACTAGAGAATCAGCTCTCCAAATCAGCTCCATCAATCCACTTTCAATCAGCAAAGGTGTCATTGACAGTGCTATCAAGCAGCACTTAATCAGCAATAACCTGCTCACTGATGCTCAGTTAGGGGTCTGCCAGAGCCACTCAGCTTCTGACCTCATTACAGCCTTTGTACAAACATGAACAAAAGAGATGAACTTCAAAGGTGAGGCAAGAGTGACTACCTTTATCATCAAGAGAACATTTAAGTGCATGTGATAGAGGAGCCCTAGCAAAATTGAAATCAATGGAAATCGGGGAAAACTCTCCACTGGTTGGAGTCGTTCCTAGCACAAAAGGGAGATGGTTGGGGTTGTTGCAGGTCAATCATCTCAGCTCCAGGGCATCACTGCAGAGTTCCTCAGGGTAGTGTCTTAGGCCCAAGTATTTTCAGCTGCTTCATCAATGACCTTCCTTCCATTATAAGGTCAGAAGTGGAGTTATTCGCTGATGATTGCACAATGTTCAGCACAATTCGTGACTTCTCAGAAAGTGAAGCAGTCTGTGTTCATACGCAAGACCTGGGCAACGTTCAGGCTTGGACTGTAATATTCTTGCCACACAAGCGCCAGTCAATGACCATTTCCAACAAGATAGAATCCTACTATTCCCCTTGACCTTTACTGGATTACTGTTGCTGAATCCCCCATCTTCAACACCCTGGGGGTTACCATTGCCCAGAATCTGAACTGGGCCAGCCATACAAATAATATGGCTACAAGACCAGGTCAGATGCTGGGAATTCTGCAGTGAATAACTCATTTTCCCTAAAGCCTATCCACCACCAAAGGCACAAGTCAGGAGCATGATGGAATGCTGTCCACTTGCCTGAAATGAATGAAAAGCCAAAAACACTCAAGAAACACGACACTATCCAGATCAAAGCAGCCCTCTTAACTGGCACCCATCCACTATTGACACACAGTGACAGTGCACCATATGCAAGATACACTTACCAAGCCTCCTTCAACAGCATTTTCCAAACCTACCTCTACCACCTAAAAGGCCAAGGACAGCAGACACATGGGAATATCAACATCTGAAAGTTCCCCTCCAAGCTACACAGCACCCTGGCTTGGAAATATATCATCGTTCCTTCACTGTCGCTGGGTCAAAATCCTAGAACTCCCTAACAGCACTGGACTGAAATGGTTCGGGTGGTGGCTCACCAACTTCCTGACAAGGGCAATTAAGGATGTGCAACAAATGCTGGCCTTGCCAGCGATGCCCACATCCCATGAATGTATAAAAGCAAATTAATAAAAGCAGTGCCAATATCAGAAAGAATATTTTATTTGTAAATAGCAGCGGAAATAATGTGCTAAAATACAGGAAAGTACGGAAAGCTAATGGTGTAGGGGACCCCCTGGAGGACACCAATTAGAAAACCTACCGTCTAGGGAACAGTAACCTGGGGAAAGAGACCACGAAGAAATTAAAACCTGGTGAGTGGAAGTGAAAACAAGGCACTCAAACCAATAACATCTTCTCAGAACACTGTCTATTTAGCAGAGGAACAAACAGACAATTGTGTGTTTGGCTTTTGACATAATAGGCCTATCCACGGATGAATATTACATAAAAGCAAAACACTGCGGATGCTGGAAATCCAAAACAAAAATAAAAATACCTGGAAAAACTCAGCAGGTCTGACAGCATCTGCAGAGAGGAGCACAGTTAACTGTGAAGTTCTGTTGAAGAGTCATACGGACTCGAAACGTTAACTGTGCTCCTCTCCGCAGATGCTGTCAGACCTGCTGAGTTTTTCCAGGTATTTTTATTTTTGTTTTGTGATGAATATTAGATGTTGTCATAAGCAAAGGAGGAGCCTTTGACTTGAGGTGTTTTGCTTCTTAAATAAACACCCATTGCCCTTTTAAGCTGCTTTTCAGTTGCTGGTGACTCCTCCGTCATCAACTCAGTCGAGAGCATTGGTGAATCAGGGAGGGCTTTGCTTTCACGAAAGGGAATCAGGAACCGATGGCACTGGTCTAGTTAGCCACACAATATAAAGGTGGCTTTGAATGGACCAAATTGAGCCTGCTTCCCCAGGCTTTCTGGAGCAGTACGTTCCACCACCTCACAATGGATTCACCCGGCATGACTGCCATGCTCCACGAGACAATACTTCAAAAGCAGCAAATGCTCACAGTCAAAGAATTTCGTTCCTTCACTTTTCAACAAGGAGAGTTTCTTTTTGTGATGCTTTGCTTTGCCAGCAGTGAGCTTTTGCATAAACAAGATCCATCAAGTGTTTATACCAACAGCACTAAAGTAAACAGCCAGCTTTCAAGGGGAGTTACGGAAGGAGTTTGCTTTCTTGACATGACTGTAGATGACTCCACTGCAGCTAACTTTTGTTGACATGTTTTCGTTCCTCGAGCATTTGTTCTGTTAGAAGCCAAAATCTAGTCACATGACATTTACTAAAAGGGTGCAGAAAAATAGCGATTTTAATCACAATTCTTCAATCACAACAACCAAAATATTATTGTATCCTGAAAGATGCAAAAGCAAACATGATCACAATAACTATCTCCTGAGTCATCTATTTACATTCCAGAGTTGTCTCCCTTATCAAAGAGAAGCTGCTCAGTCCTATTACTAGAAGACCTCTGCACCAATCTTGTCTGGCGTGTACTTACCAAGCAGGAGTTCATTTATTTCAATTGGCTCATTTCCAGCAGTAGTGAGCACCAAAGAAGTGTGTCCAGAGCCCTGGTTGTTTGCCGCTCGTGTTCCATTGAAGGATCCGAATCCTTCACTCAGATCCTGTAAATATTTTCACATCAATAACTGGGCCTCAAATTTTAGGCTTTTGGATGGAGACTCCCTTGTCTAAACATGCTCACCACAGGTGTGCAATGGGCAGGAGCTATAGACACACCTCAATTTGTGTGATTAGACCAGTTTTAAAAAGAAAATTGCCAAATTGGCCCATCCATCCATCAAGCAGTCAAACCGGTTTCTATGCAGGCCACTGAGACACTGCACAAGTCAATCGAAAAGTCAGCTGTACAGTACAACATTGGAGGCAGTTCAAAAGAGGTTTACTAGATTGATACCTGGAATGAGTGGGTGTCTTATGAGGAAAGGTTGGACAGGCTGGGGTCATTTCCACTGGAGTTTAGAAGAGTGAGGGGTGTCTTGATTGAAGTATATAAGATCTTGACAAGATGGGTGTCGAAAGGACGTTTCCTCTTGTGGGTGAGTTCAGAACTAGGAAGCACTGCTTTGAAATTAGGGGTTGCCCTTATTGGAAGAAGAGAAATTTTTCCTCTCAGAGGGTTGTGCGACTTTGGAATTCTCTGCCTCAGAAGGTGGTGGAGGCGGGGTCATTGAATATTTTTAAGGCAGAGGTAGATAGATTCTTGTTAGGTAAGGGAATCAAAGGTGATCGGGGTAGATGGGAATGTGGAAATCGAAACACAAGATCTTATTGAATGGCAGAGCAGGATCAAGGGGCCTAATGGTCTACTCCTGTTCCTATTTATGTTTTTAAGTACACACAGGTTATTCCTTTCCTATCCCATTTTCTCCACTAACCCCTCCCCAATGTGTCATTAAAGGCACTAACTCAGTCTATAGCCTCTACCCTCAGCAATCCTACTGAGCTATTTGACCAAGAGGGGCCATCCCATCTGCACTGAAGAGCGAATGAGCAGTCATTTCCTGCTTTGGGGGCTCTGTTCAACCCTGAGCTCCAAATGCCACGGTCACAGAGGTCACTCCTATCTTCACATTGTTGTCAGCCATATGCCCCAACACTGAAAATCTTTGATCAGAGCTCTGCCCTGGCAGTGGTCAGAACCAATAATGTGGAACTCTTCTGTTCCTCCTCTTGTGCCTGACAGATCAAATGTGTTCCACTCGTATTTTCTAGTACTTGCAACTGTTTCACCCATCGTTCAGTTGTACACACTTCTTGCACCCTCTTATCCTCCATTAGTGCACTTCTTCTGCTCTTTCTGTATTGTCCATCATTTCACTGATGATCTTTTCTCATCATCTGATGAAAGGTTAACTACCTGTAACGTTAACCGTCCCTCTTTCCAGTGCCCCTCTCCTCTGTTAGACCTAAGAGTTTCCAGCATTTTAATTTACATTCAGACTTCCAGCATCTGCAGTATTTTATAACCACCTGACTGCTTTCTATGAATCAGTTTGCAAGTAAATTGACCCATTAACTATCTCCATGCTTCATGTATCTTTCCCCTCTCTCCTCCTTGCTCAATTTTTCAAAAAATTAACCTGCTAGCCTACAGCTGGAGGGAGGGGAGGGTGGTTCCATGGCACAGTGGTAGCATCCCTACCTCTGGGCCAAAAGCTCCAGGTTCAAGTCCCACTCTTCAGAACTGGATGGCCTTGGAAGGTGTGTGGATAGTCAACCTGTTTGGCCATATTATCAGCCTGTAAATCCTTCCAATACGCACAATGGCAGGCAGTAAGAGCGGGTGAGTTTCCTGGCCAGCCATACTGCAGAAGGCAACGACAAACCACTGCAGTACTTTGCCAAGCATAATCATGGACCAATCCAATGGAAGTCCATGGTCACCACTGTCCTCTTAGGGCATGGTACCTGGAGGAGAGGGAGAAGCCTTCAGCTAAAGAAAAGACTGCAGATGCTGGAAATCTACAAGTGGTTGTAAGCACACAGTAGTGTAGAGAGGCTGTCTTTGCCCCTTGCAGTTGCTAAACTGGTGTTTTCCCAGATTTCCAAAACATTAGCCTTGCTTTTTAGTTCAATACAGGCAACCCTTTTTATATACTCACAAATGTAAAAACACAGCTGGAATTGAAGTTATTGGTGGCAGTCCAGTTCAGTGTCAGCACTCTCTCTACATACAAATGAGGAGGAGTAGGCCACTCGGCCCTTCGAGCCTAATCTGCCATTCAGTAAGATCACGGCTGACCTGATTGTAACCTCAACTCTACATTCCTGCCTATCCCCAATAACCTTTCACCCGCTTGCTCATCAAGAATCTACCTCTGCCTTAAAAATAGTCAAAGATTCTGCCTCCACCGCCTTTTGAGGAAGAGTGTTCCAAAGACTCAGGACCCGCAGAGAAAAAAAAAGATAGAATGCTGAAAGTTCAGGTCCAGCCATTCAATTAAGCAGTAATCCAGGCTGCTACTCCAGTGCGAGGTCCCCTGTATATTTCTTTTCTATTGTGTGCAGCTTGTTCAATTCAGTGCAGCGTACCTTTAATTTCTTTTAGGCAGTCGCGCAGGCTTGGTATCTTAAAGGGGACTGCTTGTGAATAGCCTGTGCAGTACCTTCCGTATGCAGCTGAGAGGAAACATTGGGGTCGATGAGGCAGAGCAAAGATTAAACTAGAAGCCTGCTTTACGTTTGGGTGGATGTGAAAGATCCTGCCGCACTATTTGAAGAACAGCAGAATGTCCTCCAAGTGTCTTGGCTAACATTTTTCCCTCAACCAACACCAAAAGCTGATTAACTGGTCACCTCATTTATAAAATAATATCTTAAGGTACAGTGTATGAGTAATTTGAGATATTGATGAGTGTAATGTGGCTTGGCAAAACAGGTATTTTGCATTCCTAAAGCTCTCCCACCATTGGGAAATTTTCCTTGCCCTCTTGTCTGGGTTTGTAGTATATCAACTGACTGGTGAAATTTATCAACAACTCCATTATCGCTGTATCATGCAGCTCCCATGATGGTGGAAGGAGAACTAGATGGCCCTTGGTCTTTCTTCATCCAGTTCTTCCTATCTCATTGCAACTTTTAGACTTTGTTAGGAAAAAAAGGCTACCATGCTCATTCCCATGATGACAGCAATTGCAATATTACCTTCCGTGTATGTGAAGCACAGGATTTCTGAAAGCCGTATTAAGGTTTTATGCAAGTAAAAGCATTTCTTTACCCAGATTCTAGGGGCTCTGGTCTCTGCAGTTTGTACTGGTTATAGGGGGGGTGGGGATGTGAGATTCGTGCTGTCAACTGCCCCCATTGGCCCAGGCTGCAGCACACAACAACAGACATGATAGGAAGTGAGCTGCACTTAGAAACTCTCCCCTCCAGGAAACAAAGCTGTCAGCAGACTGCACGGATTTGCAAGCACAAGTGTTCAGTGATCTGTGTGGATCACCCACTACCTGGGGTAGAACTTGCCTCTCACGATTGGTCTCTTCAGCCATCAGCAAAAGTGCTGTATATGAAGCTATCCCCGTCCCCAATGGATTTGCTGCATTTGTATTATCTTGCATAGATGGAAGGGTGCCAAAGATGGGGATAGCAAGATCCAGATCAATGCTGTTCCTTTCAGCTGCGCTCGTTTCTAACTAAATCTTGTTCTGCCTCTTAAAGCGGTGGCGCCTCTCCCATCCCTTAAGCTGCACCAAGATCCTTTGTGCAGTGCCAGCTGACAGCACAAATCTCTCTGCCCCCTATAGCCCCCATTAAAGCTGGCAGCTGGGAAGAACTGCTCATCTCTGCTTCCTTCAAGTAGCCATTCAGCAAGTCTGAACCCAGATCATGAGTACCTGCTGCTATTTACCCATGCAGCATCACAGCTAAGACTAATCCTCTCCTCCCAACATCCACATACATACAGAGAGCACATATTACACAGAAGTATTCACAGCTGGCATACTGCATAGGAGTAGCCAGTGTATATTACTCACATTGATATAGTGCCTTTAGCATAGAACATCCCAAAGCACTTCAGGGGGCATAATAAAACATGATCTAGAGTCAGTGTATGATATATAACAGCAATGCTTACAGATCACAGTATGCTATCACCATAATAAAATTAATACATTTTGAAGAAAAAGGCAGGTAAAAAAGCAAAATATTAAAAGTGCAGAAACTGTCAGTCCTGACAAGATATTGAAGAATTCCTAAGGCATTCACCTGACACACAATAACATTACCACTTTTTGGCACAATAATAATATAAGAGCGTCAGCGCTGGCTCAGTGAGTAGCACTCCTACCTGAGCCAGAATGTTGTGGGTTTGAGTCACACTTTACAAACGTGGGCACAAAAATCTAGACTGGCTCTCCCAGTGCAGTACTGAAGGAATAATGCATTGTCAGGTGAGCTAGCTTTAAGATTAGACATTAAACTAAGGCTCCAGGAATTTGTAAAAGATCCCACGGCACTATTTTGAAGAGGAGGGGAGTTTACCTTGATATCCTGGCAAATGTCTAACCTCCAACCAACATCATTAAAAACAGATTATCTAGTCATCATCACCTTGTTTGTGGGAGCTTGCTGTGCATAAATTGGCTGCTGTTTCCTACATTATAACATGACTACACTTCAAAAGAACTTTTAATTGGCCCCAAAGCATATTAAAAGAATATGACCTGCACTGATATAGCACCTTCCATGGCTTGAAAACCATGACTTTGACATCTCAAAGCACTTTACAGCCAATTAAGTCCTTTTGAATCACAGTTACTTTTTTATTCTTTTATGCGCCAGCGCTTGTTCTCTAGTTGCCCTTGAACTGAACTGAGTAGTTTGCTCAGACATTGCAGAGGGCAATTGAGAGTCAACTACACTGCTGTGGGTCTGGAGTCACATGTAGGTCAGACCAGGCAAGGATAGCAGATTTCCTTCCCTAAAGGGCATTAGTGAAGCCAATGGGTTTTACAAGAACCTTTGATAGTTGTCATGGTCACCATTACTGAGACTGGCTTTCAATTCCAGATTTTATTAATTGAACTTAAACTGCCAAGATGGGATTTTGTAACCCCACAGCAATAGCCTGGGCCTCTGGATTACTATTCCAGTGACATTACCTCGACACCACTGTCTCCCCAGCATTTTAACACTGAGGTGGCAGCTCCACATGTATTGCCATCCTCAATGATGGGGGAGCCCAGCACATCAGTGCAAAAGACAAGGCTGAAGCATTTTCAACAATCTGCAGCCAGAAGTGCTGAGTGAATGATCCAACTCGGCCTCCTCCTGAGATCCCCAGCATCATAGATGCCTGTCTTCAGCCAAATGGATTCACACCACGAGATATCAAGACACTGGATACTGCAAAGGCTAAAGGCCCTGACAACGTTCCAGTAATAGTACTGAAGACTTGAGCTCTAGAACGAGGTGCACACTTAGCCAAGCTGTTCCAGGACAGCTATAACACTGGCATCTACCCAGCAATGTGGAAAACTGCCCAGGAATGCCCTATCTACAAAAAGCAGGACAAATCTAATGTGGCTAATTATCGCCCCACCAGTCCACTCTCCATCATCAGCAAAGTGATGGAAGGTGTCACCAAGTGCTATTAAATAGCACTTATTCAACAATAACCTGCTCACTGACACTCAGTTTGGGTTTTGCCAGGACCACTCAGCTGCTGATGTCATTACAGCTTAGTCCAAACATGGTCAAAGGAGCTGAACTCCCAAGGTGAGGTGCGAATGACTGCCCTTGACATCAAGGCAGCATTTGACAGAGTGTGACATCAAGAAGCCCTAACAAAACTGGAGTCAATGGGAATCAGGGGACACTCTCTACTGGCTGGAGTCATACCTCGCACAAAGGAAGATGGTTGTGGTTGTTGGAGGTCATTGCAGGAGTTCCTCAGGGTAGTGTCCTAGGCCCAACCATCTTCAGCTGCTTCATCAATGACCTTCCCTCCATTATAAGGTCAGAAGTGGGAAGGTTCACTAATGATTGCACAGTATTCAGCACTATCACAGCTCCTCAGATACTGAAGCAGTCTGTGCCCTTTTGCAGCAAGACCTGGACAACATTCAGGCTTGGCTGACAAGTAACATTGTGTCTAGGGGCATAGTGACAAATGCCAGGCATTGACCATCTCCAACAAAAGAGAATCTAACCATCTACCCTTGACATTCAATGGCATTACCACAGCTGAATCCCCCACTATGAACATCCTGGGCTTACCACTGACCAGAAACTGAACTGGACTAGCCATATAAATACTGAAGCTACAAGAGCAGGTCAGGGGTTGGAAATTCTGTGGTGAGTAACTCACCTCTTGACTCCCCAAAGCCTGTCCACCATCTACAAGCACAAGTAAGAAGTGCGATGGAATACTCACCGCTTGCCTGGATGAGTGCAGCTCCAGCAACACTTAAGAATCATAGAAAGGTTACAGCACAGAAAGAAGCCGCTTGGCCCATCGTGTCTGCACTGGCCGAAAAACAAGCCATCCGGCCTAATCCCACTTTTCAGCGTTTAGCCCACAGCCTTGCAGATTACGGCACTTGGAGTGCAAATGCAGAGACTTTTGAGTTGAGCGTTTCTGCCTCTACTGCCCTTGGGTGAAAACATTTTTTTCCACATTTCCCCTCTACTCCTTCTACCAATCACTAAATCTATGCCCCTAGTCACTGACCTCTCTGCTAAAGTAAATTGGCCCTTCCTGTCCACTCTATTCAGTCCTCTTGATTTTGTACATCTCAATTAAATCTTCCCCCAGCTTCCTCTGTTCCAAGGGGAACAACCCCAGCCTAACCAAAATAAAAACAGAAAATGCTGGAAAAACTCAGCAGGTCTGACGGCCTCTGTGAAGAGAGAAACAGAGTTAATGTTTCAAGTCTGTTAATGCTCTTCTTCAGAGCCCTCATGGCTGCAATTTTCCAGTCCTGGCAACATCCTTGTAAATCTCCTCTGTATCCCCTCTAACGCAATTACATCCTTTCTGTAATGAAGTGACCAGAAATGCACACAGTACTCAACTTGTAGCCTAACCAATGTTTTATACAGTTGCAGCATAAACTCTCTGTTCTTATATTCTATGCCTTGGGGAATAAATGAAAGGATTCCATATGGCTTCTTAACCACCTTATCAACCTGTCATACAGACTCGAAACGTTAACTCTGTTTCTTTCTCCACAGATGCTGACAGGCCTGCTGAGATTTTCCAGCATTTTCTGTTTTTATTTCAGATTTCCAGCATTGGCAGTATTTTGCTTTTATCCTAGCCTATCCAATCTTTCCTCATGCAATTTTCCAGTCTTGGCAACATCCTCGTAAATCTCCTCTGTACCCTCATGAATGCAATTACATCCTTTCTTAATGAGGTGACTAGAACTGCGCACAGTACTCAACTTGTGGCCTAACTAACGTTTTATACAGTTCCAGCATAACCTCCCTACTCTTGTATTCTATGCTTAGCTAATAAATGAAAGGATTCCATATGGCTTCTCAACCACCTTATCAACCTGTCCTGCTATCTTCAGGGATCTGTGGACATTTACTCCAAGGTTTCTCACTTCCTCTACACCTCTCAGTCTCCTCCTATTTACTGTAATCCTTCACCTTGTTTGACATACCCAAATGCATCACCTCACACTTCTCTGGGTTGGATTCCATTTGCCATTTTTCTGCCTTTCTGACCAGTCCAACAATATCTTCCTGCAGTCTACAGCAAGCTTCCTGGCTATCAACCACCCGGCCAAGTCATGAATACATACCGCAAGAAAGCAGGGGTTCTAGTACCGAGCCCTGCGGAATCCTACAGGAAACAGTCTTCCAGCCACAAAACACCCATTAATAATTACCCTTTGTATCCTGGCACTGAGCCAATTTTGTATCCAGTTTGCTACATTCCCGTGAATCCCATGGGCTATTTTTTTTAAATCAGTCTTATGGGACCTTGTCAAAAGCCTTGCTAAAATCCATGTAGACCACATCAACTGAACTACCCTCACCAATCCACATTAATTTGATTGCATTTTTTGCAGAAGTAGTCAGACACGACCTTCCCTTAAATCCATGCTGACTGTCCTTGATTAATCCTTGCCTTTCTAAGTGACAGCTTATCCTGTCTCTCAGAATTGATTCCAATAATTTGCCCCACTAACAAGGTAAAACAGACTGGCCTGTAATTATTCAGCGTATCGCTCGCTCTCTTTTTAAACAAAGGTACAACATTAGCTGTTCTCCAATATTCTGGCACCTCACCTGTATCCAGTGAGGATTGGAAAATCGTGGTCAGATCCTCCACAATTTCCTCCCTGGCTTCTTTTAACAGCCTAGGGTACATTTCATCTGGCCCTGGAGATTTATCCACTTAGAACCTCAACATCATCCAGGACAAAGCATTGATTAGCACCCCATCCAACACCTATTCCCTCCACCACGGACACACAGTGAAAAAAGTGTGTACCACCTACAAGATCCACTACAAGGAACTCACAAGGCTCTTTAAACAGTACCTTCCAAATCTCCAACCTCCACCACCTGGAAGGACAAGGGCAGCACATGCATGGAAGCATCACCACCTGCAAGTTTCCCTCCAAGTCACTCGCCATCTTGACTTGGAAATATATCGCTGTTCCTTCACTGCCACTGGGTCAAAATCCTGGAACTCCCTCACTAACAGCACTGTGGGTGTACCTACACCACAAGGACTGCAGCAGTTCAAGTTGGCAGTTCACCTTCTCAAGGGCAATTGGTGATGGACCATAAAAATGCTGGACTAGCCAGTGATACCCACATCCCATGAAGCCATAAAAAAAATAAACACAGCAACCAACTTGCACAGAGTGAACTCCTACAAACAGCGATGTGATAACTGACTAGATAATCTGGTCTTGTGATGATGATCAAGGGTTAAATATTGTCCAGCACACTGGGAGAAACCCCCTACTCTTCTTCTTCAAAATAAGGAGCTCTTACTGCTACCAGAGGGGTCAGACTGGGCCTTAATATCTCAACTGAAAAATGACACCTCTGGCAGTGCAGCACTCCCTCGGCAGTGCCTGGAGAGTGTCAACTTGGATTTTTGGACAAGTTCCTGGAAAGGGGATTTAAAAGCAGAACTTTCTGACTCAGTCGAGAGTGGTACTTACTAAGCCACAGCTGCCACTTGGCACCGGGGCATCCTGAGGCTGTGAAAGGTGATATATCAATGCAAGCAGGTTTGAGTGTTTGTGACAAGAGAGGCTTGCTCGCTGGTCACAGCTCTTAACTTCCCCCCCCCTCCCGCAGGGGTTAAGGACAAAGACAGTAAGAGCTGCCCCTCCGTCTCCTAGAGATCAGAATTGGGGGGGAGGGGAGAGGAGGGGGGACCGCGATTACAGTTGCACCCACCGCCCTCTAAGCTAAGCGGAACCAAGTCCCCCGGTTGAAGGGGCACTCGGCGCCCCTGACCCGCGGCCGGCGGCCAGAGGCCGAGCGCCGAGCCTGGCTGGCTGGCTGGACGGACGGACGGACGGACAGCCGGGCGCCGCCCTTTCCCTTCTGCTTACCTGGGCGGGCAGCGGCCTGAGGTTCGGGGAAGCCGAGTGGGACGCTGTCTCTCGCGCTCTCTCTACCCGGCCGGCCGGCCACAGGCCCTGCAGCGGCTCCTAGACTCGGTCCCTCGGCTCCTCCAACAACGGATCCTGCCCCGTGGGATTCTGGGAACCGCGGCTCATTTGCATAATATCTGCATATCACAACATTCCATCACTTCCAGGGCTTAAAGGGGCAGTCTACCATGAAGTGTCAGAAAGGATTTAAAGGGGAAGGCACAGTACAGTGGGTCATTAAGGAGGCAAATGCAAAGTTGGCCTTTATTGCAAGGCGAACTCATTTAATTCAGCACTCCAAGGAAAATCTGTTGAAATTATTTAATTATCAACCATCACTGTGCAGCTCCTGCGAAAATTTCCTGATGGAAGACTGAGGAGGGAAACCTTTCCAAGTACCCGGGATAGGGTACAAATTAGGAAAGGCTTACTCCACCTGTACTGTGCGTTGGTGAGACCTCACCCACAGCACTACCTACGGTTTTGGTCATTTTACTTAAGGAGCGGCATACATGCATTGGAAACAGTTCAGAGAAGGTTCACTTGGCTGATTCCTGGATGAAGGGGTTCTCTTATCAGGAAGAGTTGATAGGGTTGCCAATTTTCGAGGACTGGCCTGGAGTCCCCAGCAATTTAAGATCAATTTCCAGGACTGTGTGCAATCCTGGAGAAAAATTATCAGGACATGAAAAAAAGTCTTTCATCATTTTCTTTGAACATTTTTCTTCACCAGATATAAATATATTTAAAATGGGGAAAAGGCTGTTTGGCTGACAGTCAAGTATCATCCAACAGGGTAATGAATGTTTCTGCTTTCCAATTGGCGTGGGAAGGCAGTACATCACAAGGATGGATGTGTTGGCTGACTAATGGCTAGAGCATAGCAGCAAGTCATGAGAAAACCTCCAGGAATACATTTAATCACAGTTGACAACCCTAAGGTTAAGCAGCTGAGCCTATACTCTTTGAAGTTTAGAAGAGTGAGAGGCGCCCTTATTGAAACATATACGATTCTGAGGAGGCTTGACAGGGCAGATGCTGACAGGATATTTCCTTTGTGGGGGAATCCAGAACTAGACAGAACTGTTTCAAAGTAAGGGATTGCCCATTTAAGACAAAGCTGAAGAGGGATTTCATCTCTCAGAGGATCGATGGTGTTTGGAATTCTCTCTCCCAGCAAGCACTGGAGGCTGGGTCGTTGAATATATTCAAGGCTAAGTAGATAAATTTTTGATAGACAAGGGAACTGAGGGTTATGGGGACAGACAGGAAAGTGGAGTTGAGAGTACAATCAGATCAGCCATGATCTTATCGAAGGGTAGAGCAGGCTCGAGGGCCCAAAAGGCCTACTCCTGCTCCTGTTTCTTGAATTCTTATGTAACACAGAAAGTGGGAGATGGTGCGGCAGTGGTAATGTCACTGGACTAGTAATGCAGAGGCCCAGCCTAACGCATTGGGAACATGGGTTCAAATCCCAGCATGGCAGAATTTAAATTTAGGCCAGAATCTTACAGCCCACGGGTAGGAGCGTGCCCGACCTATCCGGCCACGAAATAGTGTGAGATGACGTCAGGCGAGCGTCCCAACATCATCACACACTTGTGCAATATCTCGCTCAGTAGGCACACGGGGTAGTCAGAAGTGTGCCCGCCGACAATTAAGGAGGCAATTAAGTCCATTAAGGAGGCAATTGAAAGCGATTTTTCGTGGCCCGTCCACTCTGACAGTTGGCAGCTGGGCAAATTGGCCAGACACAGCATTTACATTTTAGCTCAAACCTCGGTCCAGGGTGGGATGAAATCTCTTGTCAGGAAATAAAATAAAAAGAGATATCTGGGGACTTTTTTTTTATATGAGGTGTGCTTTCAGATGCTTGATTGTGCTGCATGGACATGTTTTGCAGCATTTTTGTTGTTTCATTTATTCTGTGGAGGTCTGCAGCTCCCTGAAGCAGCTGCCTGCCTTCAGGGAGCTCAGTGGAAGTGCTCACCAGCACCCGGGATGATGCTGGTGACTGCCCTCCTCCCGGCCCCACTGGCACTGCTGATCCTTTCTCAACATCAAATTGTAGTCAGGGTCCCATCGTGGCCAAGGGCCTGTTTCCCATTGACTCCCGGGCCCGCCGATCTCGCGTGTCTGGCCAGCGAAAAATTCAGGCCTTAGATACAATACGTTTCCCAAATATACTATCTCCCCACAAATTTACAAATTTCCCCAAATGTATTATTTTTCCTTGATATATTTCAACTTTTCCATATTTTGGATTTTTACTGATTAAACAAAACTTAAAAGAAGTCCTTATTTTTAAATTTTCAGATCTCCATCCCTGATTTGTTTTGGGTGTTTAGTTCCAATGATGCCTCACCTAAATTTGAACTTTGCACCCAGGGTCGCCTGAGTGACGTTTTTCACCCAACCACTTTCCACTCAGTGGTTCAGTGGCCAGTTGTAGTACTGCAAGCTGCTACCCCCAGCACTGTTGCCTCAGAACAAGCCGCTGATAGTCCTTTGGACATTCCTGGGCTCTGCTTTCATCAGAAGACAATGGACATTTTAAATTAACTGTCAAGGCACTAGGACGGGGGGGTGGGGGTTGCGGCGTGGTGGTGCAGGGAGATTTATCAGAATGGTACCAAAGTTGAGAGACGTCAGTTATGTGTAGAGACTGTAGAGCTGGAATTGTTCTCCATAAAACAGAGAAAGTTGAGGGGAGATTTAATAGAAGTATTCAGAGGGGTTTTGAAAAGGCTAAACGAGGAGAAACTGTTTCCAGTGGCAATTAGTTTGGTAACCAGAGGACTCACATTTAAAATAATTGGTAAAAGAACCAGAGAGGGAGATGAGGAGTAAAGATTTGCTTTAGCGAGGCGTTCTGATCTGGAATGCACTGCCTGAAAGTGTGGTGGAAGCAGATTCAATAGTAACTTTCAACAGTGAATTGGATAAACTCTTGAACAGGAAAAAAATCTGCAGGGCTATGGAGAAAGAACAGGGAGAATGGGACTAATTGAATAACCCTTTCAAAGAGTCAGCACCAACATGAGAAGCCAAATGGCTGTATTCTGTGCTGTATCATTTTAATGACATTTAAATGTGGCGGGGGAGGAGGAATATACTCAGGAAGCTAACCCAGGTAATAACCCAGGTTCTTTGGAATGAAAGTGAATGCAGAGGACAGTAATATCCATTAGTTTACAACCTAATCCTTTGAATGCCAACTCACGGTAATAACCATCTGGTGCCGCAGAATACTGATCCTTCATCGCTTCCGAATACTCGCACATACTGAGCACAGGGGTATAGTATTGTATTTCTGGGATGATAATCAAGAACCCTTGGGACTAATGATCTGGAGGCATGAATTCAGACCCTACCATTCCAGCTGAGGAATTTAAATACAATTAATTTACATGAAAAGTACTTTTAAATTTTATTAAATAAATCTGGAATAAAAAGCTAGTCTCAGTGATGGTGACTACAAAACTATCATGGATTGTTGTAAAAACCTTTCTGTTTCACGAACGTTCTTGAGGGAAGGAAATCTGCCATCCGTACCCGGTCTGGCCTACATATGATTCCAGACCCACAGCAATGTGGTTGACTCTTAACTGCCCTCTGAAATGGCCAAACAAGCCACTCAGTTGTACCCAACTCTACCTCACCGGAACCTCTCTTCACCTCTCCGTTGCCTGTGTACTGGCAGACTGTTTGTCCAATATTCAGCCACAGATGAACCACAATTCCAGTCATACTTTGGGAAGACCAAAACCACTCCCTTTGGTCCCAGCCACAGATTACATCCCTTCCCTTGACCACATATCAGGCTGAAACAGAACAGTTTGTAACCTCAGCATCCTATTTGGTCTTGAGCTGAGCTTCAACTCTCCTCCATCCCAAAGACCACCCAGTTCCAGCTTTGTATCATCATTGGTTCTTTTCCCATCTCTGTCTTGCTGCTGAAACTTTCCCCAAGGATTTGTAAAATGCAGACTCAAATATTTTCTGGCCATGCTCCCATTTTCTATGCTCTGTTATCTTCAGCTCATATAAAACCCTGCTGTGCTTATTCCATTCCAAGCCAAGTTCCACTCATCCATCACCCTTGTTGCCAATGACCTACATTGGCTCCCATCCTCCAGTGTTTAATATTCCCAACCTCGTCTTTAAATGCCTCCATGTTTCATCCCTCCCTAGCTCTGTAACCTCTTCCGCCCTATAATACCTCACCTAACTCTCCATTCCTCTAATCTCTTGTGCACCCCCTCCCCTCCTTGTGGCTCCAGCTGCTTAGACCCCTTGTTCTGGAATTCACTCCCTACCTCCCCATCCTCCTTTATCCCTCTTCTAAAACATACAAAAATATGAATTAGGAGCAGGAGTAGGCCACTCGGCCCCTCAAGCCTGCTCCCCCATTCAATAAGATCATGCCTGATCAGATTGTAACCTCAACCCCACATTCCTGCCTCCCCCTGATACCCTTCCACCCCCTTGTTAATCAAGAATCTATCCAGCTCTGCCTTAAAAATATTCAAAGACTCTGCTTTCACCACCTTTTGGGGAAGAGACTTCCAAAGACTCATGACCCTCTGAGAGAAAAAATTCTCCTCATCTCTGTCTTAAATGACCGACCCCTTATTTTTAAACAGTGACCCCCAGTTCTAGTTTCTTCCACAAGAGGAAACATCCTCTCCACATCCACCCTGTCAAGACCCCTCAGGATCTTAAAGGTTTCAATTAAGTCACCTCTTACTCTTCTAAATTCCAGTGGATACAAGTCTAACCTGTTGAGCCTTTCCTCATAAGGCAACCCACCCATTTCTGGTATTAGTCTAGTAAACCTTCTCTGAACTGATTCTAACATATTTACATCTTTCCTTAAATAAGGAGACCAATGCTGTACATAGTACTCCAGATGTGGTCTCACCAGTGCCCTGTATAACTGAGGCATAACCTCCCTACATTTGTGTTCAATTCCCCTCACAATAAACAATAACATTCTATTAGCTTTCCTAATTACCTGCTGTACCTGCATACTAACCTTTTGTGATTCATGCACTAGGACACCCAGATCCCTCTAAATCTCAGAGCTCTGCAATCTCTCACCATTTAGATAATAAGCTTCTTTTTTATTCTTCCTGCCAAAATGAGCAATTTCACATTTGCCCGCATTATACTCCATTTGCCAGATCTTTGCCCACTCACTTAATCTATCTATGTCATTTTGTAGCCTCCTTACATCCTCTTCACAATTTACTTTTCTACCTATCTTTGTGTCGTCAGTAAATTTAGCCACCATTCCTTCAGTCCCTTCATCCAAGTCATTTATATAAATTGTAAAAGTTGAGGCCCCAGCACTGATCCCTGTGACACACCACTTGTTGCATCCCACCAACCAGAAAAAGACCCATTTATGCCAACTCTCTGTTTTCTGTTAGCTAACCAATCTTCAATCCATGCCAATATTTTACCCCTATACCATGAGCTTTTATTTTCTGCAATAACCTCTGATGTGGCACTTTATCACCTCCTCCAACAAGTCCCCCTACAATGGGCCAAATGGCCTCCTTCTGTGTTGTAAACATTCTAATAACTCCTTCCTTGGTTTGCTGTCCACTTTCTTTCTGATAGTGCTACTGCGAAACAGCTTATGGCATTTTTGTGATGTTAAATATATTACAATATTGCAAGTTATTATTTTGAAGGTGGAAACAGACAAAGTTTGGGAAGACTTTGACGTCTCAGTGAGTTGGACTAAGATGATTGAAGCCTCTCAAAGAATAGAGGACACTTGGGGGTTGGGGGAAGTGATGAGGGTGAAGATGAGAACATAAGGGCTAGAGGAGACTGTATAGTATGAAGGGGGTAGAAATTAAAGTGAGAGGTCACGAAGGATGATGACGTAAGATGAGGATTCATAGGAAATTCTCTTTAAATGTACTTGTGTTGCGGAATGAGCTGTGTGTTGACCAGCGGCTGGATTTAAAGAAGAATTATGATTTTGCTCTCAAGTTGCACTGGGGAGATGGTGGTCCTTCTTTTTGAATTGCTTGTTGATTGAATTGCTGGGATCCTCCAAAGGGCTGTTCACAGGGCATTCTTCCCAGTGCCCTGGTCAATATTTACCCCTCAACTGACATCACTAAAACGGATTATCTGGCCACTGTCACATTGCTGTTTGTGGGATCTTGCCCTGTACAAATTGGCTGCTGTGCTTCCTACATTAAATCAGTGACTGCACTTCAAAAGTACTTCATTGGTGTAAAGCACTTCCTCAAAAGAGTTGCCGTGGGTTCTTTTACATTCATCAGAGAGGGCAGAGGGAGTCTCGGACTACGACTCCAAGCACAAGGGGACAAGTAATGTGTTTAATAGATAATGGCATTCACAGTAAATGTTTTAATATTAGGCTTTAATGGGCTTAATAGCCCGAAAACCTGAAAGCTGAAAAGAGGTGAGAAACTGCTACCAAGCATCAGAGCCAGACCTGAAAAACCATTAAGAAAAAATTAGCAGTGAAAAACTATTTTAGAATGAAAGAGATGGAAATCTGTGGTCTGAATATGTTTGGATAAAAGATTGCAGCTGCAGCCCATTTTCAATGAATCTGGCTTTAGTAACAGTACCAGCAGAGGGAGATGCAATCTGTGTGAGCGTGCCTCTCGTGTCGAAATTTAAATATCTCTCATTCTCAGCAGCCGGGTATTCAAAACACTATTGAGAGCCACTGTCGTTACCTGAGTATCTGCTGTAGCCAATTTGTTCAAAGGGTGGGAGCTGGGAAAAGGGGAGAGGTGAGGCAGGCAGAATGAGAAGAGAGGAGCTGCTCCATAAGTCACAGTGCAGGAAGAATTTGAGGGGCAGGTCATCTATATACTCTCCCATAGACCACCTTGTGGCTGGCAACAGCGCAGCATTGGCAGAGAACTGTAAGTCTAACTCTCGGTCAGATCAGATCTTGTAAATCAGGGGCAGGGTTTAAGATAACAACAACAACAACTTGTATTTATAGAGCACCTTAAACATAACAAAGCATCCCTGTGAGGCAAAACCGGACACTGACCGGACAGTTACAGAAGAGTCAGGGAGAGTGACTGAAGATAGAATCACACAATCATACAGCACATGTGCCTGTTTGACCCAGTGTGCCTTTGCTATGTAACTTTCTCCTTTTCCAGCTCCCTTTTGAAAGTTACTCTGGAAAGTGCTTCCACTACCCATTCAGTCAGTGGATTCCAGATCATTATAATTCACTGTGTCCTCCAGTTATTCAGAGTCAAAGAGCTGGGGTTTGAGGATGCTATTGAAGGAGAGGTGCAAGGTGGTGAGGCAGAGGGAAGTTTAAACAGTGGTTGTGATCAAAATGGGTAGAGATACACAGAGAGAGAGAGATGGAGAGACAGACACACAGGGAGAGATATAAAGCCTTGGTGAGACCACACCTGGAGTATTGTGTGCAGTTTTGGTCTCCGTACCTAAGAAAGGATATACTTGCCGTGGAGGGAATGCAGCGAAGGTTCACTAGGCTGATACCGGGGATAGCAGGACTGTCTTTTAAGGAGAAGAGATTGGTTCAACTGGGCCTGTATTCACTAGAGTTTAGAAGAATGAGAGGGGATCTGATTGAAACATATAAAATTCTAACAGGGCTAGACTGACTAGATGCAGGGAGGATATTTCCCATGGCATGCGGGGTGGGGGCTGGGGGTGGTCTAGAACCAGGGGCCACAGTCTCAGAATACAGGGCAGGCCATTTAGGACTGAGATGAGGAAAAATCTCTTCACTCAGAGGGTGGTCAACCTGTGGAATTCTCTACCACGGAAGGCTATGGAGGCCGGGTCACTGAGCATATTCAAGAAAGAAATTGATAATTTTTTGGATATTAGGGGCATCAAGGGGTATGGGGAGAAAGTGGGAATACGGCGTTGAGATAGAGGATCAGCCATGATCATATGGAATGGTGGAGCAGGCCCTCGAAGGGCCGATTGGCCTACTCCTGCTCCTAGTTTCTACGGGCAGAATTTTTCCGTCGGCGATTTGGGGGCGGGGCCTGCTCGCCGACAGGAAAATGACGCAGGTTGATGTCGGGAGGAACCCCCGACATCATCCCAGTCCAGTTAAATATTCAGGAAGGCAGGCGGACAGTGCAATTAGCTGTCCACCCGCCGACCTGTCAATGGCCAATTAAGGCCATTGACAGGATAATTAAACTTGTTAAATGCCCTGCCCGTCCAACCTTAAGGCTGACGGACAGGCCAGGAGCCCCGGCAGGCTTCTGATAATACATGAAACCTCATCCACTGGCGGGATGAGGGCTTCATGTCTGTTTCAATAAAGTTTATGTCGTTTTTATTAACGTGTCCCATCTCGTGTGACATTTTAATAATTTTAATAGTTTTCTATTTTTAAAGATTTTTATACTGTCAGTAATCTCCCAGAGACAGCACTTAGTCTCAGGGAGCAGTGCGCGCACTTTGACATATCGGCAATCCCTCCCCCCCCACCGCACAAGAAGTGACTTCCTGTCGGGCAGGCCGCTGGGTGGGCCTTAATAGGCCTGCCCCCTTAAAATGGCAGTGGCGGAGTTCGGCTGCCCACCTACTGCCGAGCCGGTGGGGCCCGCCTGCCTATCAAGGTAAAAATTCTGGCCTATGTTTCTATGTAGACAGAGAGAGAGAGAAAGACACACAGAAAGACAGAGATGGAGAGATAGTCACGCAGAGGGAGATAGACAGAGAGAGATAGACACAGAGGGAAGAAAAAGTGATATGGAGAAATAGACAAAGAGATGGACACAGGGTAAGATATAAATATATTAGATAGAGAGTTATGGAGTCTATCAATAGAGAGAAAGAGAAGTAGAGATATAGAGACACACACACACACAAACACACACAAACATTCAACTCAAGGAAGGAAAATCCACTCATCAGCTCAGGAAAACGAACCCTTGAATCTGGACAATTTAATCCAGTACCTTGACACCCTGAGAGGACAGGCTGGGCTTGAATGTTTAATGTTGTTGAAACGTCAGCAGGTTCATGGCAGGGACGGGAGCCTATATATCAAAGCCAACTGTTTAACAGCATGTCAACCGCCAACGGAGATGTAAACGTTTTGCACAAGGTTGTGTCTGCTCAATGATAGATGACGAGTCTGGATTTTGTCTCTCACCAGTTTTCTACTAAAAATTTGAGATGTGAATAAAGATGTGAATAAACCATTCTCGGGAAAAAGGCTAACAGTAAGTGGCCTGACTGCAGCAGTGATTAGCTGTGGCTCGGTGGGTAGCACTCTCACCTTCCAATTCAGAGGTACCACGGTGACATGGCAGCAGGAGATTGGGGGTGCGATGGCAGAAAAGTGGTGAGATGGTGGCATGGTGGCTGAGCATGGAGCCTGTGGAGGGCACGTGCCCCTCATGATGGAAATGAGACTTTGGTGGCTTACTGGGCACGGTAAGCAGCAGACTTGGCCAGACATGCAGTACTTGCTGTGTGAGGATGAACAGTTCTTGAGACACAATCCCCAATTTAAAACTCGGATGCCACATTACTGACTAGATAACAAAGGAAAGAGTAATGTACAAATAAGGCTTCTTCCTCAGTGATGGCAGTAAAAGGCGATTTAGGGAAAAGCAGTCGCCAAATATGCAAGTCCAGAAAATTGGTAAGGGCCACACATTGTGCCTATCCAGGCTCCCTAATCTGAGCTCCCAGGGACTCCCATGGCAGTGGGTGAACTGTGATAGGTTTACTGACCAGCAGATAGATACAGCCCAGGGAGGCCATTCAGCCCAACCAACCAGAAAGATCTGACTGCCACCCCTCCCAACCGTCACAACATCTGGAATTTATTAAACACTGTATTTCCTGCCAGCGCATTGGTGGCGCAAGATGACCACCGAAGCCAGTCTGCGCATGCACACTTGACATGCCTGCGCAGAATCCAAAGACGTCGTTTGCAGGAGACGCAGATCCACCCACAGAAATGGTTACAGCTTCTTATTGGCAGCCTTCAAACTTTTAACAATGAATCTTATTTCATTGCCCACGTATCCCCAAAATGATTTACACCACACACACACAAAAAAAAACTCAACAAGGGGGCCATCCCTCTGAACTAATTAAATGGCTGATCTGAAATTTCAATCAATTCCACACTCCCTGAGCCCTGCGGACGGTGGACACTTGGGGCACGGCCATTTCCCTGTCTCTGTCTCTTCCCCCTTTCTCTCTCTCTCCCCAGCCATTTCTTTCGATATTTCATCTTTGAATACATTTCTAAAAAGACACCAACGTTGATGTGTCATTTTAATTGGGGGTTGGGGGTGAGGATGGGCGGATGGTGTGGGTCCCATTTGTCACTTGCTCTTTCCAGCCCTGTTGGTGGGGTTTGGGGTGAGCTGTGGGTGGAAGGGATTGTTAAAAGTGTTAGCCTGACGCTGCCAGCGCTATAACATTTGCGTTTTCAAGGCCAGTGACAACTGCCCATGCAATGGGGGTGATGACTGCACATTGCCCCCTATAAAGATGGCGACCACACATACAACTGCACATTGCCCCCTATAAAGATCGCGACCACACATACAACTGCACATTGCCCCCTATAAAGATGGCGACCACACATACAACTGCACATTGCCCCCTATAAAGATGGCGACCACACATACATGTGCACAGGCACGGCATTGGCAGCAAACGCGGCCTTAATTAAACCATCGCCTCCTCTTTCCTCCCCAAGTATCCGTTCCACATTTTGATCACTCTTTATGTGAAGACAACAACAAGTTGCATTTATGTAGTGCCTTTAATGTAGGAAAACATTTCAAGGTGCTTCACACAAATTTTGACACCGAGCCACGTCAGGGCATATTAGGATAGGTGACCAATATCCGGGCTGAAGAGGTAGCTTTGAAGCAGCGTCTTAAAGGAGGAGAGGGAGGTGGAGAGGAGGAGGGATGTAGGGAAGGAATTCGAAGGCCAGAATTTTACGCTCCCGCTCTGGCGGGGTTTTAGGTGGCGGGGTGGGGGGGCCGTGAAACCAAAACCAAGGGATTCTTCTGGGTTCTCGCCCGCCCGATCACACAGCAATTTTACGCTGGGCTGGGCAAGGCCTCGTACGGGAAGCCCACAATCACTCCAATTTAGGCCCTTAAGTGGCCGATTATTGGCCACGTAAGGGCCGTTTCCGGCCCAGCCTCAATGTTTCGGCTGGTGGAAGGACTGGCCTTGCATAGGGGAAGCCCGAAAATCAACAGACTTAGATCTTGGGAAGGAAGATGGGAGGGCGCCTCCATCAGAAGCCCCCTTCTGAAGTCGGGTGACCCCTGCCTCTCCCCCGCTTAAGGTCCAATGGCCTCCGGACCTCTTCCCCCCCCCCACCCCTCAGCTTCTCCCGAGACCCCAATCACCCTCTTCGCACCCCACTCCCCACTTCACCCCCCCCCAAATAGTTCCCTACCCTCCCTGCCCTGGGACTCCTTGAAATTACCTAGGCTTCCCGTGCCCAGTCTTAGTCTCAGGTGTCCTCATGCAATTCCTCTTCAATCCACTGCAGCTTTTCCTGTTGCAGGGACTGGAGAGCCACCAGCCAATCTGATTGGCCAGCAGCTCTCTAAAGCAGGACTTCCTCCAGGGTGAGGGGTGGAAGCCTCCCCCCCCCCCCACCACCCCCACCCCTGCAGCCACTTCACGCTCATTTGAGTGTGAAATAGCTGCGGGATAGGCAGTGTCGGCGGGGGTGTGTTCCCGCCAATTCTTCAGGTGGTGGGAAGCGAGACCCCGCCATCCGAAAAATTCAGGCCTAGGGTTTAGGGCCCACGCAGATGAGCCCCGCCCATGGCAGACCAATTGAAGTCGGGGATGCTCAAGAAGCCAGGATCGGAGGAGAGCAGTGCTCTCAGAAAGTTGGAGAAATGGAGGAGGTTAAAGAAATAGGGAGAGGAGAAGCCAGGGAGGGACCTGAACACAAGGATAAGAAGTGTAAAACCGAGGCACTGCCGAACTAGGAGTCAACGTAAATCAGTGAGCACAAGGGTGATGAGTGAAAGGAACTTGGTGCAAGTTTTTGCATGAACTCAAGTTAATGGAGGGTGGACAGATGCTGGCCAGAGGTGCATTAGAATAGTCATGACTAGAGGTAACAAAGGCAATGATGCAGGTTTCAGCCACAGCTAAACTGAGGCAGGGACAGAGTCCGACGATGTTATGGAGGTGATAGTAGATGGTCTTGATGAAATGTGGTCAGAAGTTCAAGTCAGTGTTAAATATCCTATTATTAAGTATATTAATCATGGATGACATTAATCTCCATGTAGATTGGGAAAATCAAATTGGCAGAGGTAGCCATGAGCAAGAGTTCATAGAGTGTCTTTGGGACAGATTCCTAGAACAATATGTTGTGGATCCAACCAGGGATCAGGCTATTTTGGATCTGGTAATGTGTCATGAGGCAAGTTTAATAAATGATCTCAGAGTAAAAGATCCCCTAGGAAACAATGACCATAACATGGTGGAATTTAACATTCAGTTTGAGAGTGAGAAACTTAATTCGGAAACATCTGTGTTAAACTTAAATAAGGGTAATTATAAAGAAATGAGGGCAGAGTTGGCTGAAGTGGACTGGGAATGGAGTTTAGCAGAAAAGATGGTTGACGAACAATGGCAGACGTTTAAGACGTTCATGGGCAGAGTCTTCTGATTGGCATGCAGGAGCGGGCCCCACACGCCAACATGTAAAATGACGCGCGGTGACGTCGGGTGTGCATCATTTTCAGTTCGGCGCGCACGCACCCACCGAATTGTCGAAGGCCTCTTAAGGCCATTAATTAGCTAATTGAGGTACTTGTCAGGGCTGCCTGTCCAACCTTAAGGTTTGGCGGGCTGGCAAAGAGCTCAGGCGGCCTTCGCATTTTTCATGGAACGTGGATGAGGTTTCACGGAGGGTTTATTAATTTAATAAAATGTTTCGTGAAAATTCATAAACATGTCCCAGCTCATGTGACAATGTCGGAATAATTTTATTTTTATTTCACATCTTTATGACTTTTCTTAACCTCCCTGAGGCACGGACCCGCTTTCACTGGCATGCGCGAAACAGCACAGGCCCCGACTCTCCCTCTTCCCTCCACCCCCGCCCGCCCCCCTCCCAACCCCCACCCCCCCCACAGGCAGCGTTGAGCACTTCCAGGTGCGCGACACGTTGGGCGGGCCTTAATTGGCCCACCCGCGTAAAATGATGGCGCACAGCTGATCGCAGGCGGCAATCGGCTGTGTGCCCACCTGCGCCCACTCCTGCCCAGCCCGCCCAACGGGGAGAAAATTCTCCCCCCATGACTCACGCCAATGATATATCCCAGTGAGGAAGAAGGATTGTAAGAAGGGGATAAACCAACCATGGTTAACCAAGGAAGTTAAGGATAGTATCAAAGTGGAAGAAAAAACATATAGTGTGGCAAAGATTAGTGGTAAGCCAGAGGGTTGGGAAAGTTTTAAGAAGCAACAGAAGATGACCAAAAAAATAATAAAGAGGGAGAAAATAAACTTTGAGGGTAAACAAACAAGTAATATAAAAACGGACAGTAAGAGCTTCTTTAAGTATATAAAAAGGAAGAGAGAGGCCAAAGTCAATATAGGCCCCTTAGAGAATGAGGTGGGGAAATAATAATGGGGAACCAGGAAATGCCAGAGGAGTTGAATAAACACTTTGCATCAATCTTCACGGTAGAAAACACTAATAGTATACCAAAAATACTAAATAATCATGGGGCTAAAGGTGGGGAAGGAAATAAATACAATAACTATCACTAGAGAGAAAGTACTAGGGAAACTAATGGGGCCAAAGGCTGATAAGTCATCTGGACCTGATGGGTTCCATCCTAGGATATTAAATGAAATAGCTGCAGAGATGGTGGATGCACTGGTAGTAATCTTCCAAGAATCCCAAGATTCTGGAAAATCCCAGAGGATTGGAAAACTGCCAATGTAACACCCTTATTCAAAAAGGGAGGGAGACAAGAAACAGGTAACTATAGGCCAGTTAGCTTAACATCCGTCATTGGGAAAATGTTGGAGTCTATTATAAAGGATGTAATAGCAGAGCATTTAAAAATGCATAATATAATCAAGCAGAGTCAGCATGGCTTCATGAAGGGGAAATCATGCTTGAAAAGTTTATAAGAATTCTTTGAGGAAGTAAGAAGCAGGCTAGATAAGAGGGAACCAGCAGATGTAAGATATTTGGATTTCCAAAAGGCGTTCAGTAAGGTACCACACATAAGGCTACTTAATAAGATAAGAGCCCATGGTGTTGGGGGTAGTATATTAGCATGGATAGAGGACTGGCTAACTAATAGAAGACAGAGAGTTGGGATACGGGGTGGGGAGGGGGCATTTTCTGGATGGCAACCTGTAACTAGTGGAGTGCCATAGGGATCAGTGCTGGGACCACAATTATTTACAATATATATTAATGACTTAGATGGGGGAAGTGAATGTACTATCACCAAGTTTGCAGATGACACAAAAATAGTTGGGAACACAAATGGTCAGAATGACACAAAGAGTCTACGGAGAGATATAGACAGGTTAAGTGAGTGGGCAAACACTTGGCAGATGGAATATAATGTGGGAAAGTGTGAGGTTATGCATTTTGACAGGAAGAATAGAGGAGCTGAATATTATCTGAACTGAGAAAGACTGCAGAAAGCTGCAGCACAGAGGGATTTGGGGGTCCTCGAGCATGAATCCCAAAAAGCTAGCGTACAAGTTCAGCCGGTAATAGGTAAGGCAAATGGAATGCTGGCCTTTATTTCAAAGGGAATGGAGTTTAAAATTGGGAAGTCTTGCTAAAACTATACAAGGCACTAGTTAGACCACACCTAGAGTATTGTGAACAATTTTTTAAAACTCATTCATGGGATGTGGGCTTTACTGGCTGGGCCAGCATTTACTGCCCATCCCTAGTTGCCCTTGAGGAGGTGGTGGTGAGCTGCCTTCTTGAACCGCTGCAGTCAATGTGCTGTGGGTACACGCACAGTGCTGTTAGGGAGGGAGTTCCAGGATTTTGACCCAGCGAAAGTGAAGGAACAGCAATATATTTCCAAATCAGGATGGTGAGTGACTTGGAGGGGAACTTCCAGGCGGTGGTGTTCCCATCTATCTGCTGCCCGTGTCCTTCTAGGTAGTAGTGGTTGTGGGTTTGGAAGGTGCTGTCGAAGGAGCCTTGGTGAATTCCTGCAGCGCATTTTGTAGATGGTACACACTGCTGCTACTGTGCGTTGGTGGTGGAGGGAGTGAATGTTTGCGGATGTGGTGCCAATCAAGTTGGCTGCTTTGTCCTGGATGGTGTCAAGCTTCTTCAGTGTTGTAGGAGCTGCACTCATCCAGGCAAGTGGGAAGTATTACATCACACTCCTGACTTGTGCCTTATAGATGGTGGACAGGCTTTGGGGAGCCAGCAGGCGAGTTACTCGTCACACGATTCCTAGCCTCTGACCTGCTCTTGTAGCCACAGAATTTATATAACTAGTCCAGCTCAGTTTCTGGTCAATGGTAACCCCCAGGATGTTGATAGTGGGGGATTCAGTGATGGTAATGCCATTGAACATCAAAGGGCATTGGTTGGATTCTCTCTTGTTGGAGATGGCCATTGCCTGACACTTGTGTGGCGTGAATGTTACTTGCCACTTGTCAGCCCAAGCCTGGATATTGGACATGGACTGCTTCAGTATCTGAGGAGTCATGAATGGTGCTGAACATTGTGCAATCATCAGCGAACATCCCCACTTCTGACCTTATGATGGAAGGAAGGTCATTGATGAAGCAGCTGAAGATGGTTGGACCTAGGACACTAACCTGAAGAACTCCTGCAGTGATGTCCTGGAGCTGAGATGACTGACCTCCAACAACCACAACCATCTTCCTTTTGTGCTAGGCATGACTCCAACCAGTGGAGAGTTTTCCCCCTGATTCCAAGTTGGTCCCCTTACTGAGCAAAGATATATTCGCACTGGAGGCAGTCCAGAGAAGGTTCATTAGGTTGATCCCAGGGATGGAGGGATTTTGTTATGAGGAGAGGCTAAGTAGGTTGGGCATGTATTCATTAGAGTTTAGAAGAATGAGAGGCGACCTTATTGATCATATAAGATTTTAGGGGGCTTGGCAGAGTAGATGCTGAGAGTTTGTTTCACCTTGCGGGAGAGTCTAGGACCAGAGGGCATAATCTCAGAGTAAGGAGGCACCCACTTAAAACATAGATGAGGAGGAATTTCTTCCCAGAGGGTGGTGAATTTGTGGAATTCTTTACCGCAGAGGGCTGTAGATGTTGGGTCGTTAAGTATATTCAAGGCTGAGATAGATATTTGAATCAGTAAGAGAATGAAGGGTTATGGGGAAAAGGTAGGAAAGTGGAGTTGAGGATTATCAGATCAGCCATGATCTCATTGAATGGTGGAGCAGACTCTATGGGCCGAATGGCCTAGTTCTGCTCCTACGTCTTATGGTCTTAAATACAACTCCAAAGTTGCAATCATTGTAGTTCAAACACAGACAGTTGCCAGAGAGAGACCTCCTTTGAATCTACAGAATCATCAGTGAACGCTATAGAATCCTCCAGGATATTTTGGCAGAAAATCTTACCTTTTCACAATAATTGTGACATCAACTTTTTTTGATGCCAATTGCAGTATTTATTGTAAGGATTCCCCCTTACACTGCAGGGTCATGAAGACAGTTCTATTTCTTTCTTCCTCATGTGCTTATCTCGCGTCCCCATGAACGCATCTACAACAGCTCATAGTCTGGAAACCATTCCGCTGCTCCTCCACCATCTCACACCCCCATGCCCCGCCTCCTCCAACTCCATTTAGGAAGCACCGGGCTAGCTTTGCGCTGCTTCACTGCAAATATTAGCCAAAGGGATAGATTGAAGCAAGCGTGCAAAGCAGCGTGATGGCGATACTCACTCATACACTGATAACCGGTTTTACCACTCAGCGGTTTGCTGCACAGGGAACAGCTGGTAGAACTGGAAAATGTTCCTGGCACCAATTGGTGGCCATTGTTATACTTTCTCTTTTCTTTTGGACTTTCCTTTTCTTTCTCTTTAGTCCTAACCTGGGGAAAAGGAAAGATATACAAAAAAAACGGTTCACTTCAAAGGGTCAAAGGAACAGGATGAGGCCATTTGGCCCCTCTCAAGCCTGCCCCACTATTCAATGCCTGATCTGCACCTTCACTGTATTTACCCACCTGGGTTCTGTAACGCATAATCCCCAAAATCTTAACTATCTTATTTTTGACATTTTTCAATTAACCCAGCAGCCACAACAGCTTTGTAGGAGGAAGAGTGTTTCAGATTTCCACTGTCCTTTGTGTAACAAATTGTTTCCTGATATTGCCCCTGAACAGGCTACTAGCTACCAATAAGTAACCATCTCATGAGGACCTTGGCAGGTATGCATCTCAAATGGGCTTGACTGGCAAAGCACACAATTCAGATGGGTCCTCTTGGCAAGTATAGGTCTCAGGTGAGCTTTCTTGTAAATACCCATCTCAGTTTCATCTGGTTAAGTACCGATCTGGGATGGATTCTGGGAGTAAGCACCTATTTCCTATTTAGCAGATTCTTGCTAATATAATGAGAAGCCATCCAATCCACCCCATTTTCAGCACAAGATTGACAAAGCCTGTAAAGGTTTACCCTCCAAACCATCATTCAGCCAATTCCCTCCTGGTACATTTGACAACAAAATAAGCTACCCTTCTTACCTTATCCTTAAAGGAGCCGGTCACTCTGTTCTTGAGAGAACTTAATGTTCTTTTCACTTTAGTTCCTTTCTCAGGTCTGTCACATTTCTCAACATCCTCCTTTCTTTAAACAGAAGGAAGAGAAAGTTGCAAACTTAAATAATCAAACTTAACAGACAATTTGCCGAGTTGTGTTGGAACGAAAGACAAGCTTCAAAAAAACTGCAAAAATATTGTCCCAAATGTAAGTAAATTTTCCTTAAAGTACTTATTTTTGCTGACTTAATTTTTCTCCTCTTGGTACTGATCTGGGCAATGCCTTAGCCCAATAACTCATCGAGCACTGGCTTTAAGCTTGAGTCCCAGGTCCCAGTTTCTCTACTGAGCGCCATTTTTTGGATGTGACGTTAAACCAAGAACCTCTCAGGTTAATATAAAAGATCCCCAGAGGAACTATTTTGAATAGTTCTCCCCTGTGCCTGAGCCAACATCTATCTTGCAACCAATATGACTAACACAGATTATCTGGTCATTATCACATTGTTGTTTATGGGAGCTTGCCATGTATAAGTTGGCTCCGCATTTCCTACATTGCAATAGTGACCACTCTTCAAAAGTACTTCATTTGTTCGGAAGCGTTTTGGGATATCCCAAGGTCATGAGAGGTGCTATACAAATGCAATCTGTTTTTTCTTTATTTTATAATTTTATTTTAACCTTTGATAATAATGTGGAGTGGGCGATGCTGGATCAACCACCTGTTCTTCAACCTCTCCTCGAGTTTCTTTCTAATGGATCATAGGTGGGAGTTTTGGTCAATTTGTTTCCTCTGCTCTCCTGGGTCCAGGAATGCATTCACTTGAATGGATGGAAGGTCAGGCAGGTTCTCCTGTTGCCATGTCAGTCCAACAGCCACTTACACAGCAATGGGAACATCTACCCGAGAAGAGTGGATAAACACATGAGGGTGAAGGAATAGAAGCATCTGCCGATAGGGTGAGATGAAGTAGGGATGGAAAGAGGCTTGTGTGGAGGGTAAACAACGGCATGGACCAGAATGGCATGTTTCAGTGCTAAAGACCCAAAGTGACGCAATGTGGCTTTCAAAATCACATAGATCATATGAAGCAACAACACAGTTCTAGAAACTTACTCTGCAAGAAATTCCATCCAGGTGAGATTGTGCGGGGAGGCGGAACGGAGCAGCTCGCCAGGTCCTGACACTGTTCTTGCACTGTGGAGAGAATGCCCAATCAGAACAAGGTACACACAATAGACACATGTAACATGATTCCTTTAAATAATGCCTCCAAATCTCCGCTATTCCACGACAGGAAGATGCACAAAAAATCTGGTTCCAGAGAAGGATTTGGAAACTCACCACAGCTTCGGATACACAATCTGAGCAACTATGCAGGAGTGGTTTACAGGGAATAATATATGTTATATGGAAATTCAGTAAATGAATACCAACTGCCCTACATTAGCTCTCTTGTCATTAGAGAGAGAGTGAGAAAGACAAGTGGTTATATCACTTGAGGGGCTTCATTCCACATCAAGCATGGGGCAAGGCAAGGAGGCAGGCCCCCATGAACCACCAGAACCAGAACAGGAACTGAACCTGCACTGTTGGCCACATACTAACCAGATGGATTACACCCCAGAGTTCTGAAGGAGATAGCTGAAGAGATAGCGGAGGCGTTAGTGGCGATCTTTCAGGGATCACTGGAGTCAGGGAGGATCCCAGAGGACTGGAAAATCGCTAATGTAACCCCCCTGTTTAAGAAGGGAGTGAGGCAAAAGACGGGAAATTACAGGCCTATTAGCCTGACCTCGGTCATTGGTAAGATTTTAGAGTCTATTATTAAGGATGAGATTTCAGAATACTTGGAAGTTCATGGTAAAATCGAGCAAAGTCAGAATGGTTTTATCAAGGGGAGGTCATGCCTGACAAATCTGTTAGAATTCTTTGAGGAGGTAACAAGTAGGTTAGACAAAGGAGAGCCAATGGATGTTATCTACTTGGACTTCCAGAAGGCCTTTGACAAGGTGCCGCACAGGAGGCTGCTCAGTAAGATAGGAGCCCATGGTGTTAGAGGCAAGGTACTAGCATGGATAGAAGATTGGCTGTCTGGCAGGAGGCAGAGAGTGGGGATAAGGGGGTCCTTCTCAGGATGGCGGCCAGTGACTAGTGGAATTCCACAGGGGTCAGTGTTGGGACCACAACTTTTCACTTTATACATTAATGATCTAGATGAAGGAACTGAGGGCATCCTGGCTAAGTTTGCAGATGATACAAAGATAGGTGCAGGGACAGGTAGTATTGAGGAGGCGGGGAGGCTGCAGAAGGATTTGGACAGGTTAGAAGAATGGGCAAAGAAGTGGCAGATGGAATACAAAGTGGGGAAGTGTGAGGTCATGCACTTTGGTAGGAAGAATAGAGCCATAGATTATTTTCTAAATGGGGAGAGAATTCAGAAATCTGGAGTGCAAAGGGACTTGGGAGTCCTAGTCCAGGATTCTCTTAAGGTTAACTTGCAGGTTGAGTCAGTATTTAGGAAGGCAAATGCAATGTTGGCATTTATTTCAAGAGGTCTAGAATATAACAGCAGGGATGTGCTGCTGAGGCTTTATAAGGCTCTGGTCAGACCACATTTAGAATATTGTGAGCAATTTTGGGCCCCATAACTCAGGAAGGATGTGCTGGCCCTGGAGAGGGTCCAGAGGAGGTTCACGAGAATGATCCTAGGAATGAAAGGCTTAAGATATGAGGAACATTTGAGGACTCTGGGTCTATACTCAATGGAGTTTAGAATGATGAGGGGGGATCTGATTGAAACTTACAGAATACTGATAGGCCTGGATAGAGTGGATGTGGGGAAGATGTTTCCATTAGTAGGAGAGACTAGGACCCGAGGGCACAGCCTCAGAGTAACGGGAAGACCTTTTAGAACAGAGATAAGGTGAAACTTCTTTAGGCAGAGAGTGGTGAATCTATGGAATTCATTGCCACAGAAGGCTGTGGAGGCCAGGTCATTGAATGTATTTAAGACTGAGATAGATAGGTTCTTGATTGGTAAGGGGATCAAAGGTTACGGGGAGAAGGCGGGAGAATGGGGTTGAGAAACTTATCAGCCATGATTGAATGGTGGAGCAGACTCGATGGGTCAAAGGCCTAATTTCTGCTCCTATGTCTTATGGTCTTATGGTCTAACCATCCAACCAACTGAGCTAACTCCACATCAAGCATGGGGCAAGGTGAGGAGGCAGACCTCCATGAAGTACCACAGTCAGGTTAGAATCTGCACATACAAGAGTCGACACTTAGATATACAAAATAGTCAGTCCTTAGTAACCCACTCCCAATATAGAGAGCAACACGGGGTCATGTATACATGGCGTCAAATCTACACCATGTTGTTCTTTAGTCAGTGATTGGCTCAAAAATTAGTAGAGTGGATTTATTAGACTTCCTAATCCTAACTTGCTTCCCTGCTCTCCTGAAGGCACTAACTCATGCTGGGGCAAAAACAGGGAATACTGAAAAAAACTCAGCAGGTCTAACAGCATCTGTGGAGAGAAAAAAAACAGAGTTAACATTTCGAGCCTTTATGACTCTTCTTCAGAGCTAAAGAGAAATAAAAATGTAATGAAATTTAGACTTTTTATGGGAGGTGGAGCACGTGAAGCTGGATAGAAGGCCAGTGATAGTTGGAGGCAAAGGAGAGATTGCCAGAGATGTAGGACAAAAGGACAAAGGGGTGTGAATGATAGTGATACTGGCGAAAGGAGGTGCTGATGGTGGCATTAAGGTAAGGAAGCAGAATGTGATAATAGCAAGACAAGGTTAAGTACTCTGGAAAGAACAACATGAACAAGTGACAGATGGCCCTTGTGGAGGTGGGGTGGGGGAAGAGGACGGTGGTGGAAAAAAGATTGATAATAGGATAAACGGTGAGGATAAAACAATGAATAAAAATGAAAATAAATAAAAATAAGTGGATAAAAAATAAAAATGAAAAAATAGGAGTTTAAAAATGAAAATGAATATTGTAAAAAGAGAATAAAAAAGGGGGTGAGGATGGAGGAGACAGTTCATGGTCTGAAGTTGTTGAGTCCGGAAGGTTGTAAAGTGCCTAAACAGAAGATGAGGTGCTGTTCCTTCAGTTTGCGTTGGGCTTCACTGGAACATTGCAGCAGGCCAAGAATGGACATGTGGGTATGAGACCAGGATGGGGTACTGAAATGACAAATAACAGGAAGATCTGGTCATGCTTGCAGACAGTCTCAAGGTGTTTCGAAAAGCAGTCACCCAGTCTGCGTTTGGTCTCTCCAATGTAGAGGAGACCTCATTGGGAGCAGCGAAAGCAGTAGATCAAATTGAAGGAGATGCAAGTGAAGCGCTGCTCCACCTGCACCTTAAACACTATAAATTTCATTACATTTTTACTTCTCTTTAGCTCTGAAGAAGTCATAAAGACGCGAAACATTAACTTGTTTTTTTTCTCTTCACAGATGCTGTTAGAACTTCTGAGTTTTTCTAGCATTTTCTGTTTTTGTTTCAGATTTCCAGCATCCGCAGTATTTTGCTTTTGTCACTCAGGGACAAACCTGCTTGGGGTTTGCTTCCTGCTCCTTCAACTTGGACAGCTCACCCAAGTAGCCGTTCTTTATGTGATTGGCCTTAATACTGGACATCAGAAGAATAGTTTAAGTAAGCGTCAGTCATGGCTCACTGGGTAACATTTTCAAACCTTAGTCAGGAAAGGTTGGGAGTTCAAGTCCCATCCCAGTGCAACATTTCAGCTGACACTAGTGCCAAGGGTGTGCTACACTGCTGCCAGACAAGGTAACAAAGGGCCTGTCTACCCTCTTCAGTGGATCCCATAGACTCATTCTGAAGGAGAGCATGACTCTTCTCCCTGGTGTCTTGGCCAATACTTAACCCACAACCCAACACCTAAAACAGATTATCTAGTTATCTCCTGGCTATTTGTGGGACTTTGCTGTTGCACTTCCCTGCACAATGCTGATCTCTAAAACAATGCTGAAGTTGTGAAAGGCACTATATAAATGCAAGTCTTTCCTGTCTCAAGGGGGATCCAAAATCTAATGTGTACATCAGTCCACATTCTGGCATGGGTTACTGGTTGGCGATCAGGACAAGAATCCCAGCTGAATTTTTGCGCTTATCCTAGGCACGCCAGTGAATTTAAGACCAACTAGCAGAGCGGCTGCATTCAACCAAATCCAGAGAAACTCAGAAGACTGTTGTGGGGGCGGTGTCAGTAATGTACCAAAAGCTGAACTTTACTCTGAGCCAACAGATCAAATCGCTTGTAAAAATAAAACTTTTAAATGGCTTCAACATTCCTTTAACTGAGAAAAAAGGCAGAACACTGGCTGAGAAACAGAGAGACCAAGAATAAAACAAGAGCATATTGGCGATGGCTAGGAACTGGATCACAAAGCAACACAAGGAGTGAGATGCACATTGGAACATGCTCACCTGCTCCCTGCATCGTTGCAGTGTTTGGAGTGGGGGGCGGGGGTGGCACTGGGTTTGTGGGGGGCGTGGAGATTGGAAACAGAATTATCAATAGACTGAACCATTTTTACAGCAGCTCTGTCCTCCCTCTCTGGGACTTAAGGGGCAAAGACACTGTCACATTAAATCAAACAACTGCTTTATTTATCAATCTAGGCAATGAAATGGAGAAATTGCTGGATAAGAAAAGCCAGGGTCCTAATCGATCAACTTCTCTCAATTATTCCACAAGGGACCCAGACATGAGGGACAAGGTGGAAAGGTTTGGAAACACGGACCACAGTCATCTCTTCTTCCCAAGCTCACTTCACACATCATCTCACATTAATCTTACGTCTGTTACTCATAGTTTGGGGGTGTCATTTGTTGAGTTTATTAAGATTTTTCAATGACTTTTCATCACCAATGAAGCCGGCATAAAAAACATAGATAATGAAAACAGAAAGTGCTGGAAAAATTCAGCAGATCTGGCAGCATCTGTGAAGAGAGAAACAGAGTTAACGCTTCAAGTCCAATATGACTCCTCTTCTCCCCTAGCCTGGCCGCTAGTGAGTTCTGAACATCAGCGTCAGTGTTAAAGAGATGTGCGAGAGGGAAACAGAGAAAGAGAGAAAAAGGGAACAGGGAGGAAGCAATTCTAGTGAGAATGATACATCCGTATATAGAAGTTTGAGTATCCATTTGAGAAGATGGTCTGGTTTGGCAGGGGGGGGGTGGGGATTGTATCTAATCTTTCTCATGATCCTGTGGGAAGGAGTTCCATTGGGAAGGGTGAAGAGAGGGGCATATTGGGAGGGGGGAGGTATCCATGTGACAGTGTGCAGGGGTGGAAGGAGAGGGGTGTCCAGTCCTACGAATGTGATGACGGCACACGTCTTATGCATTACTACCATTGGGATCCAATCATTGAGGGTGTTGCTTATCCAAAGAAGTTCATGGGGAGGCAGGTATCTGTGTTCCTAGAAGGACAAGGGAGGTTCCAGCAGCAAATATTGAGTTCACAATTTGCTTTTGAACCATGCTGCACAGGAGGAGGCCATTCGGCCTTTGAAATCGCTATCTAATTCGCCCCAGTTGCTCTTGCTTTTCCCCAGAGCAAAAGTTTCCTTTTCAAGTTTTTTTTTACTCATTCACAGGATGTGGGCTTCGCTGGCTGGGCCAGCATTTATTGCCTATCCCTAGTTGCCCTTGAGAAGGTGGTGGTGAGCTGCCTTCTTGAACCGCTGCAGTCCATGCAGCGTAGGTACACCCGCAGTGCTGTTAGGGAGGGAGTCCCAGGATTTTGACCCAGCGACAGTGAAGGAACGGCGATATATTTCCAAGTCAGGATGGTGAGTGGCTTGGAGGAGAACTTGCAGGTGGTGTGTTCCCATGAATCCGCTGCCCTTGTCCTTCTGGATGGTAGTGGTCATGGGTTTGGGAGGTGCTGTCAAAGAAGCTTTGGAGAATTCCTGCAGTGCATCTTGTAGATGGTACACACTGCTCCTACTGTGTGTCAGTGGTGGAGGGAGTGAATGTTTGTGGATGTGATGCCAATCAAGTGGGCTGCTTTGTCCTGGATGATGTCAAGCCTCTTGAGTGTTGTGCACTCATCCAGGCAAGTGGAGAGTATTCCATCACATTCCTGACTTGTGCCTTGTAGATGGTGGACAGGTTATGGGGAGTCAGGAGGTGAGTTACTCGTCACACAATTCCCAGCCTCTGACTTGCTCTTGTAGCCACAGTATTTACATAGCTAGTCCAGTTCAGTTTCTGGTCAGTGGTAACCCCCAGAATGTTGATGGTGGGGGATTCAGCGATGGTAATGCCATTGAATGTCAAGGAGCGATAGTTGGATTCTCTGTATTGCCTGACACTTGTGTGGTGCGAATGTTACTTGCTACATGTCAGCCCAAGCCTGGATATTGTCCAGGTCTTGCTTCATTTGGACATGGGCTGCTATAGATCTAATTTCCCTTTGGATTCAATTTTCTAAATAAATTTTCAAGACTGCTGAATCTTCTTGGAGTCAGGTGTTAAAATGATAAATGAAATATGACTAACCCATGAAAGGTCTTCAGTTCATGCAGCACTTGTTGAACCAGCCTGAAAGACAAGAAAACAGAAACAACTTCAGTCAACATCTCTGTTCAATTGACATTAACGGCAACCATGTTGCTTCTGTTGTCAAATTCCCTGACTGTAGCCCCACCTGGAGGCTCAGCTGAATCACACAGATCAGGAAGGTTGTAGGTTCGATCCTCGGTCTAGGCTGATTTAGCGGTCTTCAGACAGGGCAGTGAGAGTGGGGGTTGGGGAGGCTTGCTAGAATTGGCCTCAGAACCCTTGGCACTGCACTCGAGGCGGGTGGCAGCTGGTGTTAGAAACAGGTGATAGAGAGCCGCCTACAGTCACCTTCACTATTGCAATGTGATTGGTGGAGTCATTTTCAGAACATCTAATTATGGGTCAGCAGAGACTAAAAAAAAAACAAATCCCAAAATCGGAGCACACTCACCCCTTTTTGGCAGGGGTCAGATGGAGAGGAGGGGTGCAGATTGATGCCAAAAAGAGTCTTTTCCATTAAAAAAAAGGTATTTGCCACTTTGCTCTGCAAGTTTATACCCAGTGAGCACAATTATCCTCTTGGTCTTTACCGATTTTCTATTGGTAATGGGATTGACAGAGTTGAGATACCAGATCCATTCTCCTTTCTGCACCAGTAGAAAACCTTTAACATAACTTCCCAAGCATGTGTGGGCTACGTAGGACTGCAGTTGAGGAACAGGCCTGAGGTTGTGAAAGGTGCTAATTGCGTGAAAGCTCTTTCTTCTTTCCATCCTGCATACTAAAACCTGTCAATAAATGTCAGTGAGGGGGGAGAACTGTTAACTCTGAGGTTAACTGAATAGATTCTCACCCACAATCTGGGACTGGAGTCTATGAGCAGGTGGTTGTAGGAGAAAGGGGTAATTGTTGTGATCGTGTGAGGGGTTAAGGAGAGGGACAAAGCAAAGAGCATGGGAACGGGAGGAGGCCATTTAGCCCATCGAGCTTGTTCTGCCGTTCATAAGGTTATAGAATTATTACAGCACAGAAGGAGGCCATTCGGCCCATCAAGTCCATGCAAGCTCTCTGTAGAACAATCCAATCAGTCCCATTCCTCCTTAGACCTGTGGGTTTACTTTTCTCAAGTGTCCATCCAATTTCCTTTTGAAATCACTCATCGTCTCCGCTTCCAACGCCCTCTAAGCAGTAACTTCCAGGCCATTATCACTCAATGCATAAAAAAGTTTTTCCTCACACTTCCCCTGCATCTCTTGCCCAAAACCTTAAATGCGTGTCCCCTAGTCCCTGTGTCATCAGCTAATGGGCACATTTTTCTTTGTTCATCTTAGCTAAACTTGTCAGAATCTTGTACCCCTCCATCAAATCTATCCTCAATCTCCTTTGCTCTAAGGAGGACAACCCCAGCTTCTTCATAAGATCATGGTTGATCTGCGACCTGATTTTATATACCTGCCTTTGCCCCATACCCCTGAAAGAAGCAAGGACTAAACTACCCACACAACAGTCTCCAAACCACCCTTTTAATAAAAGATCTGATTATAGCCAAACCACTGGCCGATTCATTAACACAGAGGCTCTTCAGTCTGGTCCTTTCATACATACAAGTGGTTGGGCTCCTGATTTTCCTTTTCCTCTTGAATCTCCAGGGAGGTTTCAGCTTCTGAAGTGGAGGAAAAGAACCAAATTAATAAAATTGTAGGGATTCTGGACTGATTGCTAAAAATTCCAGTTACAGCCCATAAGACACACGAAGAGTTGCTCTGAAACTGCAAGGGCAAAAAAAACTCAAAAAAGTGACACACTGCAAAGAAAATTTCAGTCAAAAGAGGGGTCAACCTAGGTTTGGTTGGATACTTATTCATTCCAGAAATGAATAAAACAACAATGCCCACATTCCATGAATGAATTTTAAAAAGTAGGCCATTCGGCCCCTCTAGCCTGCTCCGCCTTTCAACAAGATCATGGCGGATCTGATCGTGGCCCCAACTCTAGATTCCTGCCTAATAGCCTTTGACTCCCTTGTTAGTCAAAAATCTATCTACCTCTGCCTTAAAAATATTTACTGACCACTCTCCACCACTCTCCGAGTAGGAGAGTTCCAAAGGCTCACGACCGTCTGATAGAATGTCCGTTATCCAACTACTGGCCCCTTTATGGAATGTGGGTGTCGCTGGCTGGGCCAGCATTTATTGCCCATCCCTAATTGCCCCTGAGAAGGTGGTGGTGAGCTGCCTTCTTAAACCGCTGCAGTCCATGTGGTGTAGGTACACCCACAGTGCTGTTAGGGAGGGAGTTCCAGGATTTTGACCCAGCGACAGTGAAGGAGCAGTGATACAGCGCTGAGTTTGCCATAGTCATTTCCGGGGATGAGGTAGGCCCCGACTCTAGATTCCTACCTAGGCCAATGCCAGGTGGGCCGTCCAGTTTCATTCCTTTTAGACTTCATAGCTGTTTGATGCAACTGAGTGGCTGGCTAGCCCATTTCAGAGGGCATTTAAGAGTCATACGAACAAGGAGCAGGAGTAGGCCAAACGACCCCTCAAGCCTGCTCCGCCATTTAATAAAATCGTGGGCTGATCTGATGGCAACTTCAAATCTGCTTCCCCCCTACCCCCCGATAGCCTATCACCCCCTTGCTTACCAAGAATTTATCCACTTCTGCTCTAAAATATTCAAAGACTCTGCTTCCACTGCCTTTTCAGGAACAGAGTACCGGACTCAAAACCCTCTGAGAGAAAAAATTTCATCTCATCTCCATTTTAAATGGGCAACCCTTATTTTTAAACAGTGACCCCTAGTTTTAGATTCTCCCACAAGAGGAAACATCCTCTCTGCATCCACCCTGCCAAGACCCCTCAAGATCTTCTATGTTTCAGTCAAGTCGCCTCTTAAACTACTAAACTTCAGCGGTACAAGCCTAGTCTGTCCAACCTTTCCTCATGAGACAACCTGCCCATTCCAGGTATTAGTCTGGTAAACCTTCTCTCAACTGCTTCCAACACATTTACATCCCCCCCTAAATTAGTGAACCAGATGGTTCTTACAACAATCAGTGGTTCCATGGCCTTCACACCAGCTTTTTATTCCACATTTACCAATAAACTGAATTTAAATTCTCCCAGTTGCTTTGGTGGAATTTGAACTCACATTCCTGGAGCATTAGTCTAGGCTTCTAGATTACTAGTCCAGGAACATAACCAACGTGCTGCCATACTCCTGAAGGCCTTGACCCAGGTTGAGAAACCTGCCCCACCAAGTTAGGCCTGGTCTCACAAAACGTGGGCCTCAGATTATCCTCACTTTGAAGGCATGGGCACCAAACATGAGGTAAAATGGGAGGAGAAATAATCCAGACGACAAAGGAATTCAAAATCTGCTTATACTGAACCTCTCTGCAAGTGTGAATAGTTCACATGGTAGGGACTGTTCTTGCTCCCAATTTTCCACCTTTTTTCTCCTGGAGGTGTTGTTCCTGGCTGGGGTACAGCATCCCACACCCAGACAGGCTCTGCAGTGTCAGATGAAATTCAATGCAGAGAGGTGTGAGGTGATCCATTTTGGCAGGAAGCATATGGTGAGACAGTACAAAATAAAGGCAGAGCCTCTAAAGGAGATGCAGGAACAGATGGACCATGGTGTGGATGCACAAATGTCATTGAAGATGGCAAGTCATGTTGAGAGAGCAGTTAATAAAGCATATTGTATTTTAGGCTTTATTAATAGGATCGTTGAGTACAAGAGTGAGGAGGTCATATTGAACTTGTACAAGACACTAGTTAGGCCTCATCTGGAGTACTGCATCCAGTTCTGAGCACCAGACTCGAGGAAGGATGTGAAGGCATGAGAGGGTGGACAGAGGAGATTCACAAGAATGATTCCAGGGGTAAAGAATTGTAGCTATGAGGATAGATTGGAGAGGTTGTGGCCGTTTTCCTTGGAGAAAAGAAGTTTGGGAAGAGACTTGATAGAGGTATTCAAGATCCTGAGGGGTATGGACAGGGTAAATAGTGAGAAACTGTTCCCACTCAAAAGAACATCAAGAACTAGAGGGCACAGATTCAAAATAATTGGCAAAAGGCATAAATGTGATGTGAGGAAAAGTTTAATCATCCAGATTGTGGTTAGAGCCTGGAACAAACTTCCTGATAGGGTGATGGAGGCAGGTTCGATCGAGGGCTTCAAAAGGGAATTGGAGTGCTTTCTGAAAAGCAATAATGTGCAAGGTTATGGGTTATAGCAGGGGAGTGGGACTAGGTGGAATGCTCTTTCGGAGAGCCAGTGCAGACTCGATGGGCAGAATGGCCTCCTTCTGGACTGTAAAGATTCTGTGATTCAGTGCTATCTCACCCAACCGACCATTCTTCATGTGTCGGACGAGGCAGTGAGGATCAGCGGGCTTTTTGGTCAGTGCAGGCCTCATCGCTATTTCTAATCCTTTTCTTGGCCTTCACTGTCCAGCTTCATTGGGCAGCCATCAAGTTGGAGAACTGTGGGTTGATTTTGCATCCTTTTGCAGCCAATGGTGATGAGGCCAATCCTTGGAGAACAACAGCCGCCTGTCATGCAGTCAGCTCTCTTCATCTGTAGGACAAAAGATCAGGATTTTCACCCCCACCCCACCACCGGTCACCAACCAATGTGCCAGCTCCCCTTCTCCATCGTGCCTCTGGGCGAAGGTGGAATTGGGGTTGGCAGAGCTACCAGCCCGCACATGGTGACCAGCCACCAGGGCGCATTAAGAGCCTAAATGAGGCCAATTAAAGGAAGCTGACTGGCATGTTCCAGTCGCTTACTCTGCCTGCCTGGCTGTCACAGGCCACCTATTAGAGGGCTCTACCTCCCCCTGCAACCCCACCCCTCCACCACCCCTGACCCACCCAGTTGAATCTATTTGGTAATTTAAGATTCAATAGAGTCGGTGAGAGTGTGCCTCCATTTTGAAGCACCCTCTCTCTTAATTACCTTCCACTGCAGCCTACTGGTCCCTTCAAGCTGGAAGTTCTCTGATTGCACCCCCCCCCCCCTCCCACCTTCAGGAGTTTGCCCACTGCCCATTGCCCTTAGTTAGATGGCAAACCTGTCTCTGGGTCATTAATTGGCCACTTCAGGGAAATTCACAGGTGAGTGACTATTTTCCCCTGGGCAGTTGTTGGGGGGGGGTGGGGGGGGGGTGGGTGGGTGGGGTTGGGGGTGGGGGGGTGGGGAAGGGGGAAAGGATGGGGTAGGCTGAGTTCAGCCCCCTTCCCAATCTCTATTTCCCACCCCCAGAGGGAAAATCCAGCCCATGGAATTGTTCTACTGGTCAATACCATACCTGGTAGTTTATTCATCCATTGTGAGCGGAGGGGACTCAGAGATGGACCTGTTAGTCTATTGAGTGCTTCACTCACCTGTCTCTCTGGATTGGGATGCAGCCCGACTCCGGGAAGTGCAGCACTGAGCTCCCTTGAAGGAACCAGAATAGCCTGTCTCTAATCGTGGCCGCATCTTTGTACCCGCTTTCATCTGGAGACAACAAGCAAGAACATCATTAACCAAATGGTTGGAATTCACTTTTGGTAACCACTGCTCTCAATGTCCCTCAATTGTCCCTCTCAATCACACAGGAACTTATCTCATTGTTCCTTCATTATCATTAGATTCAAGTCCTATTCTAGAGCCTTGAACATAAAAACCCTGGACTGACACTCCAGTGTAGGATTGCTGCACTGTTGGCAGAGCATTCTTGCAGATGAGACATTAAACTAGGGTCTATCTGCCCTCTCAGGTGGATATAAAAGATCCCACGGCACTATTTTGAAGAAGTCCCCTGGCCAATATTGAAACCTCAATCAGCATCACAAAAAGCAGATTATCTAGTCATTGTCACGTTGCTGTCTGTGGGGTCTTGATTTGTGCAAATTGATTGCCGTGTTTCCTACCTTACAACAGTGACGGCACCGCTAAAGTATTCCGTTGGCTGTTAAGTGCTTTGGGAGCTATAGAAAGGAGCTATAGAAATGCAAGTGTTTCTTTTTCCTTTCCTGGAACTCCCTAACTTTTAGAACTTCACTTTTGAGGTGTGGGCATCACTGGCAAGGCTGCCATTTACGGCTCATCCCTGGATCCAGGAGCACCTTCACCACTCAGTGGGGGCAGAATAAGAGGAAGACTCAGCAGCATCTTCTCAATGGGACACAGGAGATGGGCAATAAGTCACAAACCTGACCAGGGATGGCCACATTCTGAGAAGTAATTCAACAAAAGAACTCCCGCACTGCAGAGCAAGTGGTGAAAGGATGGCCCCGTGACAAGAACTTGCGTTTATCGTAGTTCTTTAAGGTAGCAAAATGTCTTACGGTGTTCCCCAGGAGCAATTTGTCCAAAAAAACTTTGACACCAAAAATGAAGAGAGAGACTTGCATTTATTTCGCACTTTTCAAGGCCACAAGCCATGAAGTACTTTTTCAAGTATAGGACTATGGGGAGATAGCAGGGGACTGGCACTAGGTAAATTACTCCTATGGAGAACCAGCACAGATGAAATGGGCAGACCGGCCTCCTTCTGTGCTGTAACAATTCAATTCAATGCTGTAAAAATACAATTCTGTTGAATGTAGGAGACACAGCAGTCAACTTGCACACAGCAAGATCCCATGAACAGCAATGTAATAATGGCCAGAAAATGTCTTTTCTGTGATGTTGATCAAGGGATAAACATTGGCCATGACAACGGGAATAACTCCCCTGCTCTTCTCCGAAATAGTTCCATAGGATCTTATTCATCCACCCGAGCAGAAAAGGCCTCAGTTTAACGTATCACCCAAAAGATGACAACTCCAACAGTGCAACGCTTCCCTCAGGAACAAGCCACACAGAAAGAGAAAGTAGGTCAGGTGATTAAAAGCTTGGTCAAAGAGGCCCGGTTTTAAGGAGCGTATTAAAGGAAGAGAGAGAGAGGTAAAGGGACAAAAATGGATAGGGAAAGAATTACAGAGCTTAGGGCCTAGGCAGCTGAAGGCATGGCAACCAAGCAATGGAAATTGGGGATGTACAAAAGGCCAGAATTGGAGGAGCACAAATATCTCAAAGGGTTGTAAGGCTGGAGGCAATGACAGTGATAGGGAGGGGCAAGCCCTTGGAGACAATAGAAGACAAGGATTTAAAATCAAGGCATTGCCAAACCTGGAGCCAGTACAGGTCAGTGAGCACAGTGAGTGATGAGTGAACAGAATTTGATGCAAGTTGGCAGCAGAGTTTTGGGTGAGCTCAAGTTTATGGAAGGTAGGAGGACAGGCAGACTAGCCCGGAATGAAGGCCTAGCAGACCTTGCAAGAACTCTCCAAAGGGCTGACAGGCTGGGCTGTACTAGAGTGTCAATGCACACAGGCCTGGTTCCAGGACTACACTTTGAGTGAAAAGGAACCACACCCTGGTGTGGTAAAACTGAGAGAGTTTTGATGACTGGGGGTCTAACCCTTGCATTACTGTAAAACAATGTAGTCTTTAACAAATAGCTACACGTTTTGTGTTACCTAGGAACACTGGAGTAGGCTATTTGGACCCCCCGAGCCTGCCTAGCCATTTAACTAGATCATGGCTGATCTTAGCACTTCAGTGAGCCAGAGGCAGTTCCAAACAAACAGATTGAAGGGCTCTATATGCAATTTGAGCACATGATTGATAACAGATGTGGCAGAAAGATCTAGATTATTGCCATTGTGTGAAATTATCTTTAATATAAAATGCCTGCGGGGAATTAAACTTGTTTCCAGTCGGGTTGGACCCATTGCTATTAGAGTTTCCTCATTCCTTCCCTTTTTTAAGATGCTTACAACATCTTGCATTTATATAGTGCTTTTAGTAATACTTCCAAAGACGCTTCACACAGGGTCATTCTCAAACAAAATTGGACACTGGGCTCTGGGGGGTGGGGGAAGGCAACCAAAAGCTTGGTCAAAGAGATTTTTAAGGAGCTTCTTAAATGAGGAGAGAAAGGCTGAGAGGTTTACGGAGGGAAACCAGGGCCCTGGCAGCTGAAGACACAGTGGTGGAGCCAAGGAAATCAGGGATTCTCAGGACAGAATTGGAGAAGCACCTACATCTCAAAGGTTTGTAGCGTTGGGGGAGGTTGCAAATGCAGGGAGGGAGCAGACTATGACCAAATGTGGAAGCAAGGATGAGAATTTTGTGGAAACAAGATGTTGATCAGCCATTGTAGGACGGTGAATGGAGGAGAAATGGGTGAATAGGACTGGGTGCAAATTAGGAAGCAGAGTTAGGATGAGCTGAAGTTTACGGTTCAATCAAGAGGTCTAGATTCGAGCCCGGCTCTGTCCTCACTCAACATCCAGAGACACTCAACTTTCAGCAATGAGGGCCGTGAACAAGTCTTAGGAAGGAAAACTCTCCTTCCCCGAACTCAGGAAGACAGAGGCCAGTGGCAAAACCCATGCTCCCATTCCCGATCTTCTAAATGAGATCGACAAACTCTGCAAAGGTAGGGATTGAACCTGGGGGCATCGGTTTTTGATGGGGCAATGCAGAGTGATGGAGCAGTTTAGGGAGAAATGGTGGCATAATGGTAATGTCATGAGACTAGTAATCCAGTAGACCCAGGCTAATGCTCTGTGGACACTGGTCCAAATCCTGCCATGGTAGCTGGTGGAATTTAAATTATTTTTTTTATTAATTCGCGGGACGTGGGCATCGCTGGCTAGGCCAGCATTTATTGCCCGTCCCTAGTTGCCTTTGAGAAGGTGGTGGTGAGCTGCCACCTTGAACCGCTGGAGTCCATGTGGTGTAGGTACACCCACAGTGCTGTTAGGGAGGGAGTTCCAGGATTTTGACCCAGTGACAATGAAGGAATGACGAAATATTTCCAAGCCAGGATGGTGAGTGACTTGGAGGGGAACTTCCAGGTAGTGATGTTCCCATCTACCTGCTGCCCTTCTCTTTCTAGATGGTAGTGGGTTTGGAAGGTGCTGTCTAAGGAGCCTTGGTGAATTCCTGCAGTGCATCTTGTAGATGGTACACACTGCTGCTATTATGTGTCGGTGGTGGAGGGAGTGAATGTTTGTGGATGTGGTGCCAATCAAGCGGACTGCTTTGTCCTGGACAGTGTCCAGCTTCTTCAGTGTTGTAGGAGCTGCATTCATCCAGGCAAGTGAGCAGTATTCCATCGCATTCCTGACTTGTGCCTTGTAGATGGTGGACAGGCTTTGGGGAGTCAGGAGGTGAGTTACTCACTGCAGAATTCCCAGCCTCTGACTTGCTCTTATAGCCACTGTATTTATATGGCTAGTCCAGTCCAGTTTCATTTTTGAGAAAAAAAAATCTGGATTTGAAAGCTAGTGTCAGTAACAGTAATCATGAAAGTATCATCAATTGTCAATGCCCTTTAGAGAAATAAATATACTGTCTTTACATGGTCTGGCCTAACTCTTAACTGCTCTTGTGGGCATTTAGGGATGGGCAACAAATGCTGGCCTTGCCAGTGATGCTCACAACCCATGAACAAATGAAAAAAAATACCCTTCAGCCAAAACCTGTCCCTTCAGTCTGGGAAGGTTGAATTTCTACTCTCCTTGGGGTGGGCATAATTGATCAGCTGGGATGGACGGAGTAGTTGGAGGTCAGTGGACTGGTCAAGAGCGGGGGTAGAGGTTTGAAGGTAGTGAGAGGCGTTGGCAGGTCGTGAGGGCTGTATGGGTGTGTGGGGTGGTTGGGCTGAACTGCCTATCACCCACAGGAAATCCCCATGCTCAGGGTTTACCTCTGCCCACCACCGCCACCCCCCACCGTATGTCCCCGTATCTACCTCTGGTGGGTGTGGGGTGTCTGTGCTTCCTCTAGACAGCCCCCCACTTTTACAAACCAAAACCAAAGGAAGTTGAAACATACATTGAGGACCTGCTGGTCTCTTAACATCTCCCAGCCATAAGGTCTGACCACAAGATGAGCTGCATCTGGGCCCAAGAGGCGACACCATCACCAGTGCCACCCCCTCTGCTGGTTGGGAGGATTTCTGGATGTTTACCATTGCCAATTGTTAACGAGAAACAACAACAAATTGCATTTTTTTAGCACCTTTAACCCAGTAAAATGTCCCCAGCCGCTCCACAAAGGAGCATTGATCAGACAAAAGACTGTCAGTAAGCCATATATTAGGACAGGTGGTCAAAAGCTTTGTCAATTAGGTAGGTTTTAATTAGCATCTTAAAGGGAGGGAGAGAGAAATGGGGAGGTTTAGGGTGGCAGTTGCGGAGCTTAGGGCCCGAGAAACTCAAGGCACAGCTGCCAATGGTGGGACAATTAAAATTAGGGATGTTCAAGTGGCCAGAATTGGAGGATCTCACTGGGGTAGGACCTTGACAGTGATTTTGTAGCTATTCATCCACATCTAGCATCACAGTTCAACTCAGTTCAAATCTTACATGGGATTGAATTACAGTCATATTCCTGCAGATGTTACTGGGCAGCGATTATTGGTAAGAAGATTTAGCCTGATGCTAAAGAATGGTTCAGAGTGGCAGGGAATGAGGCCTCTTACTGCAGCTGGTGCAGCTACTGGGGGAGTGGGAATAATAGCAAACAGCATCCTCGCCTTCCATACAATAAATAAAGCACAAGGCTCAAGGTAAGCGTGGATGAATAAGACGATTCAATCTATTCTTCTAGAGAAACCTGCAGCACCCCCACCCACTGCCCTTCAAGCAAAACATTGCGGCCAATCTTTCCTCTGTCATGTTTGAGTTCACACGGTCACCACAGTGAGGATAATTGAACTGGGAGAATTAAAATGTCTTGAATTTAAAAGTCTCATCCATTTTTTTCGAATGTTGTCATGGCTTCCTCCCCCCCGCACCCCAACACCCAACACATACAATTTCCTCAGCCCTGTAACTCTCTGATATCTCCTGATCCCTCCATTTCCAGCCTCTTGTGTCCTCCTAATTTTCTTCACACCACCATCGTCCCTTCAGTTGCCTAGGCCGTAAGCATGAGGCAGACAGACCTCACAAGTACCTATGTCTGTTTCCGTAAGTAGATATTTCTAGAACACCTCGGCAGCCTGGAGCTTGAGGCACGCCACTCCACATCAAGGATGGCTGACCAGGAGACTCTCCCACTCTTACCGCCTGCCAAAGGAGTATTGGAAGGATTTGCAGGTTGATACTTAACTTGTCTGGCCATGTTATGAGCACACATAACTTGGCTGTCAACTCATGGGCTGGGACTTGAACCCACAGCTTCTGACTCAGAGACGCTACCCACTCCATCACAAGACCTCCTCTTCCTCCTTTAAGACAATCCTCGAAACCTACCTCTTTGATCATAGCTTTTGGTCACCTATCCTCATTGCACTTTGTGTCAAATGTTGTTTGATAATATTTCTGCGTGAAGCATCTTGGGGTATTTTACAGTGTTAAAAGCACCATATAAATGCGAGTCGTTGTTGTTACTTGTAAGAAGATTAACAGGAAAAATCCATCTTATTGATTGTATAGTAGCCCTTAAAACAAGATTAATAGTACTCGGTTACAATATAGTCCTTGAATAGTCCATTCCATATCAGGTGATACCATTCTCCCTGCACTATCGTCCCTTCTCTCAAAACCCAGGCAGAACCCCAGCAAGTTACCTGCTCGGTCAGTTCGTCCTCAGACATGCTTGAGCTGGCTTTCCCCTGAGCTCTGGTTGCCTGCAGATCATTCTCCGTGCTGACTATGGCGGAGCTGAGCGTTTCTGTTAATTCATACGCTGACCGGTCCTGTGACAGGTCCGACTGATCTTCATCCTCTCTATCGCCTTCTCCATCACTGTCGATACCTAACATATCGAGGCTGAGCCTGTGTAGACAGAGGGAGGTAGGTGATTAGGGCACAGGTCCAAAATAAGTGGCAGATGGAGCAAGATGAGAAGTTTTTTTTAGCGCAAAGGATTTTTAGGACCTGGAATTCACTGAAAAGAACGGTGGAAGCAAACCCAACAGTAACTTTCAAAAAGGAATGGGATAAATGTATGAAAAGTACGTTAAACTGAGGCTCCTTCTGTTCTTAGGTAGTTGTAAACGATCCTATGCCACTATTTCAAACAAGAGCAGGTGAGTTCTCCCTCAACCAACATCACTAAAAAGATTACCTGGTCATTATTACAACACTGTTTGTGGGAGCTTGCTGTGTGCAAATTGGTTGACACTTTTCCTACATTGCAGTGGTAATTACACTTTAAGAGTGCTTCATTGGCCCTATAGTGCTTCGGAACAGCTTGAGGTTGTGAAAGGTGCTATATAAATGCAAGGATTCTACGGTGCTTCTGGGAAAATAAGGAACAAACTCTTCCATCCCACTTCAGCTTACCCAGTGAGTACGCAAGTAGTTGGACATTGAGTAGGGGGAAGAATGGACTGTGATGCCCTCCCTGGATAAATAGCCAGCTGGTGCACACGGCCACGGCCATTTGGGAAAGGTCCTGTATCCCAGAAATGAAGCAATGCCGTCCAAAGAGGGGGTGATAGGGAGGAAGGAAAATATTCCTCCCAATTCTATTCCAGCCCCTTGCAGGAAAGGGCAATGCTTGTAGTTGTACAGGAGCTCCTAGTGATTGCCGTACCTGGAAACAACACTTGTCAGATCTTGCCTATCAGAGGACCACTCTTATTAACACTTACACCCCTTGTAGATACCTATACACAATGAAAGAAAAGGAAGACTTTTTAGAGCCTATCACAACCTCGGCACATTAAAGCCAATGAAGTACTTTTGAAGTGTAGTCTGTTGTAAACTAGGAAACGTAGCAGCCAATTTGTGCATAGCAAGCTCCCACAAACAGTAAAGTGATAATTTTGTGTTGTTGGCCGAGGGATAAATATTGGCCAGACACCTGGGGGAATTCCCCTGCTCTTCTTGGAATGTGCTGTAGAATCTTTTACTTCTACCTCAGAGAGCAAACAGGGTCTTGATTTAACGTCTCATCCGAAAGACAGAACATACAACAGTATGCAGTACCCTCTCAGTACTGCACAGACAAAGAGTGACAAATAAGCCACAAAGGTTGAGAGAGAATGAGTGAGCGGAATACAAAAAGACAGGCAGGAAGATGCTGCAACTTCAAATCAGTATAGCTGATGAAATCCAGTGTATATATTTCCAGTTGCAGACACATCACCATCAAATGGATCCAAAAACTGACAAGTCAAATATCTCAAGGTTAGTTAATAACAGATTTTAGCAAAGTTATTTACACAAATATTTTTGGTGAATTGACCTGTCTTCATCAAGATGAGTTATGTTGGCACTGAGAGATAGACCTGCAGTGTACACCAGCTAATTCCTGGAAAATGTAACATAGCTCAATGCACAGCAAACCTTGACTCTTGGACTACCTAAATAAAAAAAAAACAAAAACGGAAAATGCTGGAAAAACTCAGCAGGTCTAACAGCATCTGTGGAGAGAAAAACAGAGTTAACATTTCAAGTCCGTATGGCTCTCCTTCAGAGCTAAAGAGAGGTAAAAACATGATGAAATTTATACTGTTTGGGGAGGTGGGTGGAGCAGGTGAAGCTGGATAGAAGGCCAGTGATAGGTGGGGGCAAAGGAGAGATTGACAAAGATGTCATGAACAAAAGGAAAAAGGGAGTGTTACGGGTAGTGGTACGGACTAAAGGAGGTGCAGATGGTGGCATTAAGGTAAGAAAACAGATTGTGATAAAAGCAGGGCAAGGGTGAGCACTCTGGAAAGAATAACATGAACTAGTGACAGATGGCCCTTGTGGGGGTGGGGTGGGGGGAGGGGATGGTGGTGGGAAAAAAGATCGAAAATAGGGTAAAAGGTGGGGATAAAACACTGAATAAAAATGAAAATAAATAAAAATAAAAATAAGTGGATAAAAAATAAAAAATTAAAATTAAAAAATAAAAATGAACATTGAAAAAAGGGATAAAAAAGGGGGTGGGGATGGAGGAGAAAGTTCATCATCTGAAATTGTTGAACTCAATATTAAGTCTGGAAGGCTGTAAAGTGCCTAATCGGAAGATGAGGTGCTGTTCCTCCAGTTTGCGTTGGGCTTCACTGGAACATTGCAGCAGGGCAAGGATGGACATGTGGGCATGAGAGCAGGGTGGTGTGTTGAAATGGCAAGCAACAGGGAGGTCTGGGTCATGCTTGCAGACAGACCGAAGGTGTTCTGTGAAGCGCTCACTCGGTCTGCATTTGGCAGTGTATAGGAAACCACATTGGTGGCAGTGAATGTAGTAGGCCAAATTGATGCTGTAAGACCTGTTGAGTTTTTCCAGCATTTTCTGTTTTTGCTCTGTTCTGTTTTTGCGCATCCGCAGCATTTTGCTTTTAAATAAGAAATGAATTGCTTTATGTTTAAAAGAGGTAAAAATTATTGTTCAAGACTTTAACCTTAATTGTGGTTTTATTTTATCTGATTGAAGGAGTTGATAGGGTAGACAGGGAGAAACCATTTCCTCTGTTGGGGAGACTCCAGAACAAGGGGCAGAGCCTTAAAATTAGATCCAGTTGTTGTAGGGGTGATGTCAGGAAACAATGAGTTGTGGAAAACTGGAACTCTCTCCCCTTGAAAAGCTGCTGAGGCTGGGATTGTAAACTGAAAATTTAAAAACCATTGATAGATTTTTGTTAGCTAAAAGGATGAAGGAATATGAAACCAAGATGGGTAAATGGCACTGAGATACAAAACAGCCATGATCTAAACTTTTTTAAATCATTTATGGAATTTGAGCATAGCTGGCTAGGCCAGCATTTGTTGCCTATTCCTAATTGCCCCTGAGAAGGTTGTGGTGAGCCGCTTCCTCGAACCATAGCAACCCATTTGGTGTAGGTGCACCCACAGTTCTGTTAAAGAGGGAGTTCCAGGATTTTGACCCAGCGACAGTGAAGGAACAATGATATAGTTCCAAGTCAGGATGGTGTGTGGCTTAGAAGGGAACTTGCAGGCATCTGCTGCCCTTGTCCTTCTTGGTGGTAGAGGTCGCGGCTTTGGAAGGTGCATAGGAGGCTTAGTGAGTTGCTGCAGTGCATCTTGTAGATGGTACACACTGCTGACACTGCTGTACCAGGCTTCTTGAGTGTTGTTGGAGCTGCACTCATCTAGGCAAGCGGAGGGTCTGCCACATAAAGGGTTAACTTGGGACTGAGTACAGTACCACCCACACAGTGACGTAAGAAAACACCTGACCTGCACCTAGGGGTCAGTGTAGTGTTGAACAGAGCCATGTTTAGAAACAATCATGGAGGCGGCTTCCAGTTTCGACCTTTACTACGAATACCTTAATAAGACCTAACGAACCAGACCCAACACTTTACAACAGAGAGTACTCCATCACACTCCTGACTTGTGCCTTGTAGATGGTGGGCAGGCTTTGTGGAGTCAGGAGATGTGTTACTTGCTGCAGAATTCCTAGCCTCCAACCTGCTCTTGTAGCCACAGTATTTATACGGTTGGTCAGTTTCAGTTTCTGGTTAAAGGTGGCCCCTAGGCTGATGATGATGGTGGGGGACTTAGCAATGCGAATGGACCATCAAAGGGAGATGGTTAGATTCTCTCTTGTTGGAGATGGTCATTGCCTAGGACTTGTGTGGCACAAATGTGACTTGCCACCTACCAGCCCAAGCCTGAACGTTGCCCAGGTCTTGCTGCATGTGGACACAAACCGTATCTGAGTTACAAACAATATGCAGAATTGTGCAATCATCAGCGAGCATCCCCACTTTTGACCTTTTATTTGAACGGTGGAAGAGGTTCAAGCGAGTGAATGGCGTCATCCTATCCTTGCGTGGCTAATACAACAAATGGTGTTCAAGGGCTAAATGAATTGATCGTAACATTGGGAAGTTGCATTACTTTGAAACTTAGAAGGAAAAACGGAGTGTTGCACATTTCAGAAATTCTGTGATCTGGCATCCAACATTCTCACACAAATTGTCCCCCAATGTTAATGGCTGTCTATGTTTATTTTGCCAGTCTGAACAGGAAAGTATTGACGCAGAGATAATTTTTGCAGAAGGAGGATGCTAAGTTACACAGAAGTTTCCATCGGTGTGTTTGTGTTCCTGTGGCTGTGCTGATCCATATCTCTGAGCAGGCAGAGTCTGTACCCTCAGTGTAAGACCCAAGAACAAATGGTTCAATAACCAACACATATGGCCAAGAAACAGCAATATATCCACCAGAAAAGAGTTTAAATCATATTATACAGAAATTAATCCCTGTGTATATTCTAAGGAGTCGCAGGTCTTGTGTCTATTGTAGGGATTAGCAGACCCTGTGTGTGATATATAAAATAACATATCCTATGGGTACTATGGAGAATAACAGCTTCTGTGTCTATCGTAGGGAATAGCTGCCCCTGTGAATATAACAGGGAATAGGAGATTCTTGAAAGCGAGTCTCCCAACAAAACTAAAAGACTCCCAAGAATTAAACCTCCACTAAACACAATAGTGAGAGGCCAGTATGCATGTAAGCAGGATCTTCATGTACACAAATCTGGAGATTCCTGTACACAAAATACTATATTCTCCAAAAGATAGAAAAAAACAGGCCATTGCACTCACCAAAAACCAGGACTCTACACACACATAAAAAGCTACATTCCTTCTTTTATACTCAGCCTCTCCCCGTTTTCATCTTATCTTCTTCCACTTCCCCTCTCATCCCTTCTCTCCATGCCCCATCCCCTTCCCCAAAAGTGAAAACTCAGAAGTTTTAGCTCTGTAAAATTCCTGTGCCTGGACAACAAATAAAGGCTTTCTCACTGATAGGCTATTATCCACCCATCCTTTTCCTGGGAAGGTTAGAGTTAAAGTCCTCGGCTGCTGAGATTGGCTTCATGCTTGGAAGTACTGGGTGCTCTATGAGCCATGTCATGAATGCTGCAGATCCAGTCTGTGCCACAGATGCACCTGGTTTACAGTATAAGCAAAGACTTTGACATTATACAGCACCTCTCATGGCCTCAGGGCATCCCAAAGCACTTTACAGCCTTTGTGAAGTGTAGTCACTATTGTAATATAGAAAAAACAACACCCATTTTGCACACAACAAGATCCCACAAACAGCAATGTGATAGTGACCAAATAATCTGTTGGCCAGCGAACTGTTTTTGAGATAATAGTTGCCCAAGTCAGCACGGAAAACTCCGCTGCTCATCATCCAAAAGACAGCGCCTCTGACAATGCAACACTCCGTCAGTGCTGCACTGGAGTATCTGCTCTAATCACTTGGAGCAGGACCAGAACCTTCATGACTCAGAAGTGAGAGCGCTTGCCTCAACAGGCCACAACTACACATTTGGAGCAGCACTTTGAAATGAGAATCTCAAGTGTACTCACTGACACAGCTCTCTCTGTTGAAAGGGCTCAGCCATGAACTGCTGGCATGGGCAGTGCTTCATTGTGCGGGGCTGGACCTGGTGTGACTACGTTGTGGAAAATTCCTGTTTCAGATATTGCCGTTGACATCTCAATCCTGAGAATTCATGACAGCCTGGATTGAATGTCCTTTTACTATGGCTCCATTCATGTGTCATGAATATTAAGTCAGAAATAAAGAAGCCAATTTCTTAACACAAGACAATTGAAGGAATGGACATACACCCCAACCACAGCTTACAATTGTCTCCCTCATCTCGCCAAGCTGCTGACTGCCAGTAAGGTACAGCAGCAGTTCCGCTACCTCATCCAACTGGTTGTCTTAAAAAAGTAATAAAAAGAGAAAATGCTGGAAAAAAAAACGCAGCAGGTCTGACAGCATCTGTGGCGAGAGAAAAACAAAGTTAACGTTTCGAGTCTGTATGACTCTTTTTCGGAGATCCGATAGACTTCAGAGCTCTGAAGAAGGGTCATACGGATTCAAAACCCTAACTTTGCTTTCCTCTCTCCACAGATGCTGTCAGACCCGCTGCGTTTTCTGTTTTTGTTTCAAATTTCCGGCGTCCGCAATATTTTGCTTTTGTCTTAAAAATGTAAATTGCTATTCCGCTGCTGAGGCATCAATCTGTCAATCTTCTCCTCACTCAACCTGCACATGTGCCCGCTTTCCAGCAGGAGTTTCGGTGGTGGGGGAGTGGGGTGACGCTGATTCCATTTCCCCACATCCCCCCCCACCGTACAGCCCAACATACACCCTGCACCCCCTCCCTCCCTGCCCCAAGGCACTGAGGTGCTGCAACTGAAACCCAGGCTAGGATCGATCAGCTAGGCCTAGACACGGAGAAAGTGTACCTCACACCTTCCAAACCAATAGCATTTTAACCAAACTTAAAATAAACACTTTTTTTTCACTGGCCTGATTAAAAAAAATCTTCCACTTTGCAAAAAGATGACAAAATTGGACGGAAAACCACAGACTGCGACTGTAAGTCCCTGAGGTACTCTTGGAGTGTATTCTGGAGCTGCCAAAGATGAAAATCTCCCCTAAAGTCATTTTCTCCTGCATAATTTGGCTTCATCTATTAATTTTCGTCCTAACACATTTGCTATTTAGGACTTGGCACCTTATGATGTACTTGTCCCTTTTGCTTACAATTTCACAATTAGACTGGTTCATGTTACAAATAAAAAATCATTTTTTCCCCTCTCTCTCTCCAATTCTGGAAAAGGGAAGGTGGGAGTTGTCAGACACATCACTTGGGCCAGTAACACGCTGGCTATGTTGGATGGAAGACTCGGCTTTTGGCATCTCCATGCAGAGGCTAATATTTCCCAAGTGGGACATTTGCTCTTTTGCTAATAGATTCCTTAAGTAGAGCAATCAAGTGGAAACTCTTCAGCCTGCGACGTTAGAGAGGGGCGGTGTTAGGGCAGTGTTAATCCAGGCACTTGCGCAGCTGACTCAGGGAGAGGGATCTTACGCAGTGGTAACTGTTGAGCCCTGATCTACTGCTCTTTATATTGCCTTGTGCAAAAACTGTCCCCCATTGCCTTCTCAAGGGCAACTAGGGTTGGGCAATAAATACTAGCCCAGCCAATGAGGTCCACATCCTCACAATGAATAGAACAAGCAAGCCTTCTCACAATTGTATGTATTCAATTGAGGGAGGTGGTGGCGTAGTGGTATTGTCATTGGACTAGTGATCCAGAGATGCAGGGCAATGCTCTGGTGACCTGAGTGTGAATCTGGAATTAAAAGTCTAATGCTGACCATTGTCAACTGCTGTAAAAAGCCTTCTCGTTCACTAATGTCCTTTAGGGAAGGAAATTTGGCATTCTTACCTAGTCTGGCCTACATGTGACTCCAGACCCACAGTAAAATGTCCTCTGAAATGGCCTTGCAATCCACTCAGTTGTATCAAACTGCTAAAAAGTCAATAAAAAGGAATAAAACTGGATGAACCACCCGGCATCGACCTAGGCATCAGAAACAACAATAGCAAACCCAACACTGTCGACCCTGAGGGCTAGTGCCAAAATTGAGAGAGCTGTCTCACAGACTAGTCAAGCAACAGACATAGTCATGCTCATGGAACCATACCTTACCGATCATGTCCCACACACCACCATCACCATCCCTGTCCCACCAGCAGGACAGACCCAGCAGAGGTGGTAGCATGGTGTTATACAGTCAGGAGGCAGTTGCCCTGGGAGTCCTCAACATTGACTCTGGACCCCATGATGCCTCATGGCATCAGGTCAAACATGGGCAAGGAAACCTCCTACTGATTACCATGTACCACTCCTCCCCCCTCAGTTGATGAATCATTAGTTCTCCATGTTGAACACCGCTTGGAGGAAGGACTAGGTGGCAAGGGTGCAGAATGTAAACTGGGTGGGGGACTTCAATGTCCATCACCATCAGCTCATTTGCACCACCACAGACAGAGCTGGCCAAGTCCTAAAGGACCTAGCTGCTAGACTATGTCTGCAGCAGGTGATGAGGGAACCAACAAGAGGGAAAAACACACTTGACCTCATCCTCAGCAACCTGCCTGCCGCAGGTGCATTTACGATAATATCGGTAGGAGTGACCACTGCACAGTCCTTGTGGAAACATCTTCACATTGAGGATGTCCTCCATTGTATTGTGTGGCACTACCATTGTGCTAAATGGAATGTATTTCAAACAAAACAGCAACTCAAGACCAGGCAACCATGAGGTGCTGTGGGCTATCAGCAGCAATAGAACTGCACTCAACCATAATCTATAACCTCATGGTCCAGCATATCTCCTACTCTACCATTACCACCAAGCTAGGGGATCAACCCTGGTTCAATGTAAAGCACAGGAGGGCATGTCATTGGAATTTAGAAGAATGAGTGGCGACCTTTTTGAAACATAAGATTCTTAGGGGGTTTGACAGGATCGATGCTAAGAGGTTGTTTCCCCTTGCGGGAAAGTCTAGGACCAGAGGGCATAATCTCAGAGTAAGAGGGCCCCCATTTCAAACAGAGATGAGGAGGAATTTCTTCTCTCAGGGGGTAGGGAATCTGTGGAATTTTTTATCGCAGAGGGCTGTAGAAGCTGGGTTATTAAGTATATTCAAGGCTGAGATAGACAGATTTTTATTCAGTGAGGGAATCAGGGATTATGGGGAAAAGGCAGGAAAGTGGAATTGAGGATTATCAGATCAACCATGATCACATTGAATGGCAGAGCAGATTCGATGAACCGAATTGCCTACTTCTGCTCCTACGTCTTATGGTCAAGAGCAATATCAGGCATACCTAAAAATGAGGTGTCAACCTGGTGAAGCTACAACACAAGACTAGTTGCATGCCAAACAGCATGAGCAGCAAGTAATAGAGCTAAGCGATTCCACAACGGAGTGTAGAGATAGAGTTGGGAGTTGAAAGCACATGTGTAGCTACTGCTGAGCATATTGTAAATAAACTTAATGTTTCCACTCAAGAAGTGTCTGCAGATCAATTCTATCATTAATAGCACAACTCAGCCACCCTACAACAAACTGGTGACAAGGATAAAACAGGATTGAACAGAAGAAATCAAGTTAGAAAGAAAGTGGTACTGTACCTCACCCTGATTGTAAGTAGCAAGCTCCGTTAGAATTGAAGAAGCTAGCTTCTCTCAAAATGCCACAATTTGGGGAAATTGATCCTTTTGAACCTGCAACAGGCCATTGGTCTAAATACCTAGAATGTCTCACATTCTTTTTTCAAGCGAACGAGATTATGGGGGAAGAGAAGAGGCGAGCAATCCTCTTGAGTACTTGTGGGAGCAAAGCCTACAGTCTGATTAGAAGTTTGATGACACCCAGTGCCCCAGATTTGAAGAATTTCGATGAGTTGGTAGGCCTCATGAAGTGTCACTTTCAACCAAAGCCCTCAGTCATGATGCAGAGGTTCAGTTTCAATTCAATTTGAAGCAGTTATTGGAACACTGTGAGTTCGTTACAACACTAAATGACATGCTCAGAGATCATTTAGTATGTGGTGTGTAAGAGGACACTATTTATAAAAGATTATTGTCCAAAGTGAATCTGGATTTCAAGAAGGTGCTAGAGATAGCGCTGACCATGGAAAGCACAGTAAGAGATTAAAAAGCAATGTAGGGTGCACAAAATGGCACCATCCTCCACAACGGGTGGGAAACCTCAGCTGAAAGAGGCGCGAAATAGTGAGACTCCACCGAGAGGTAGGGGACAGCCCCCGCTAGTCGAAGAATAAAGAAAAGTAACTTAGCAGCGAAATCGAAGGATAATTTTGATAGAGGTGGATACAATCAGTCTTTTAGCGATAGGCAGTTTAGAAAATCGAATGCTAATATTGTCACAGAAATGGACATATGATGAGGCAGTGCAAGGAAAGAGTCAAGCAAACAAAAGAAGAACCCCAATGAAATCTACAATGTAGACGAGCCTGAAACGACAAATTCAGACATTTACTCATTGTTTAACCTGAAATTTAGAAAGTCAGAACCAATATTTGTCACAGTGAAAGTAAATGGCAAACCTGTTAGAATGGAAGTGGACATGGGAACTTCCACTACAGTAATTAGGGAAGATACCATTGGATATTTGAATAATGATGAAGCTCAATTAAGTTTAGAAGAAACAGATACCAAACTCAAAACATATACTGGTGAAGACATTCAAATAAAAGGCATAAGCAGAGTAACTGTCCATTATGGAAGCCAATCAGCAAAGTTACCCTTCATGGTGGTAGCAGGTGAAGGGCCAAGCCTCCTGGGACGAAATTGATTAAACGAGATTAAGTTAGAATGGTCTGAAATTTTCCAGTTGAGAGCAGGTGGGCTACCAGAGCTACTTAGAAAATATTCCACAGTCTTTAAGGACACTCTGGGGAAAATCCAGGGCTTGCAGGCCAAGATTCATATAAATCCAGACCCAATCCCTCGCTTCGTGGGCAAGACCGGTGCCATATACCCCGCGAGAAAAAGTTGACGTTGAACTGAACAGACTAGAGAAACTGGGCATTATACAACCTGTTCAGTTCTCGGAAAGGGCAGCACCCATAGTCCATGTCCTTCAACCCGACCAAAGCATTTGAATTTGTGGAGACTACAAACTGATGGTTAATAAAGTAGCTAAGGTGGACAGGCACCCCATTCCAAAAATTGAAGACCTGTGTACCAAGCTGGCAGGGGGGCAATGTACACAAAGCTTGACATGAGTCATGCTTATCAACAACTAGAATTGGATAATGCCTCCTGGGAATTTGTCACAATTAATACCCACAACGCATTGTACCAATATACATTATTGCCTTTCGGTGTCTCCTCAGCTTGTGCCATCTTTCAGACAACAATAGAAAGCTTACTGCAGGGACAGATCCAGGTTAGACAATGTATTGGTGACAGGATACACTGAAAAAGAGCGTTTGGCAAACTTAGAAGAAGTCTTAAAATGTCTTGCAAGCTGGAGTGCATTGTTTTAAAAAGTGCATGTTCCAAGTGAGGAAGGTAATCTATTTGGGTCACTGGGTAGATTCACAGGGCCTTCACCCGGTTGAGGAGAAAGTGAGAGCCATAAGAGAGGCATCTGACCAAAGAACGCCTCAGAGCTCAAACCATTCCTAGGAATGATCAACTATTATGGATGGTTCTTACCCAATTTGTCTATAGTGCTGGCCCCCCTGCATTCTCTATTCAAAAAGAACCAACGTTGGTCTTGGGAGGTGCTCCAGAAAGAAGCTTTCATAAAGGTGAAACAATTATTGCACTCGTCTACTCTATTAGTGCATTATGACCAGACAAAAGAATTGGTGCTCACATGTAACGCACCTCCCTGTGGAGTGGGAACAGTGCTCTCTCATCGGATGGACAACAGCACAGAACAACCAATAGCTTACGTATTAAGAACGCTCATCACAGTGGAAAAGGAATACTCGCAGATAGCAAAAGAAGGCCTGTCCATCATCTTTGGTGGGAAGAAATTTCACCAGTACATACACAGCCGCCATTTTATAATCATTTCAGACCATAAACCATTGCTAGGATTGTTTAGTGAGGATAAGGCTATACCACCCATAGCCTCAGCAAGAATGCAATGATGGGCCTTAATTCTGACAGCACACGAATACACTTTCATACATAGGCCTGGAAATCAAATCGTAAACACTGATGCCATTAGTCGTTTGCCTTTACGAGAAAACGATGAGCATGTCCCAGTTCCACAGGAACTTGTTTTACTGTTAAATTTCTTAGCTTCCTCGCCGGTATGTGCTCGACAGATCAGAGCCTGGACAAGTCGGGACCCAGTCCTATCTCAGGTACGAGAACAAGTGCTACATGGTTGGTCCCAGGAGCCCATACCTGATGAAATGAAACCGTACTTCAACAGAAGACATGAAATAACCAGCCAGGATGGTATCTTATTGTGGGGAGCATGAGTGATAATTCCTCCAAAGGGAAAGGAACCACTTTTAATTGAACTACACAGTGCCCATCCAGGAATTTCCCGAATGAAGACCATAGCACGCAGCTATTTATGGTGGCCTGGGAAGGATGGTGAAATAGAGAGTTTAGTAAAGCACTGTGTGCATTGTTAGCAACTGCAAAAGTTGCCAGTGACAGCTCTGTTACACCCATGGGAGTGGCCAGGTAGACCCTGGGTACGATTACATATTGACTACGTTCAACCTTTCCTGGGAACAATGTTTCTGCTCGTTGTCGATGGCCATTCAAAATGGTTGGATGTATATGGGGTGAAGTCACCAATGTCGGCTGCTACAATTGTGAAACTACGTCAGAGTTTTGCCATTCATGGACTACCAGAAGTAGTCGTTTCCGATAACAGCACAGCATTTACGAATGCTGAGTTTCAACGGTTTATCAGCCTCAACGGTATTACTCATGCGAAAACTGCACCGCGCCACCCTTCCTCAAACGGACTGACCGAAATGGCGGTTCAAACGTTCAAGGCAGGAATGAAAACGTTAACTGACAATTGTTTATCAACCAAGCTAGCACGCTTTCTTTTTCATTACAGGGCTACCCCTCACACAACAACAGGTGTCACACCTGCGGAGTTATTGTTGAAATGCCGTCTCAGGGTGAGATTGAGCTTAATAATACCGAATTTAGAGGGGAAGGTGGAAAGGAGTCAGGGAAGCCAGAAAACTGGACACAACTAGCATAGTTCGTGAGAGGAAATTTTTGTAAGAGAGCTGGTATATGTGAAGAACTTCGGGGAAGGACCAAAGTGGTCACCGAGTGAAATAAGTGCAGTGACTGGACCTCTACCTTACCATGTGGAGGTGGGAGGCCAGATCATTCATAAACGTGTGGACCATTTAAGGAAAAGAGAGAAAAATCACCAAATTTTAATTCCACCAGTGATCATGACCCAGTCTACATTTTCTGTTAAAGATACTTCATCCAGGACTGACATGTGCCCATGTTCCTGTAAGAGTTCAGGATACAGAACTGCAGAACTGCAAGTGCCCATCGAAGCACCTGATGTTCAGGCAACTCTGGAAAAGGAGGTTCCTGACAAAGAATCTGAAGTTGTGGAGATGCGACATTCCACATGTACCAGGAAACCACCTGAAAGAATGAACTTGTAAATTCCTTACCCAGTGTAAATATTATGTTGTCTTGAAAAATATGTACTTGTAAATAAAATATGTATAGCCAAGTTAAAGGGGAGGAATGTAGTAATTATGGTTTTATTTAGTGTGTAATGTACCTTTAAGAATAATACTTATTAAGGAAGATCACATGATCTGTAGTAACATATAGCAGAGTAGTGGAGCTACCTCAGCAGTCAGTGTGGAAATAGAGTTGGAGTTGAAAGCAGACGTATAGTTGCTGCTGTGTATACTGTAAATAAACTTAAAGTTTCCACCCAAGAAGTGTCTGCAGATCATCTCTATCATTAATAGCACAACTCAGCCACCCTACAACATGGACAAGATGCGCAGCAGAAACCCGCCAAGGCTCCTTAGGCAACATCTTCCAAACCCACAACTGCTACCATCTAGAAGGACAAGGGCAGCAGGCACATGGGAACACTAGCACCCTGAGGTTCCCCTGCAAGCCACTCACCATCCTGGCTTGGAAATATATCGTTTTTCTTTCACTGCTGCCGGGTCAAAATCCTGGAACTCCATCCCTAACAGTGCTGTGGGTGTACCCACACCATATGGACTGCAGCGGTTCAAGAAGGAAGCTCACCACCACCTTCTCAAGGGAAATTCAGATGGGCAATAAATGTTAGCTTAGCCAGTGATGCCCACATCCCGTAAACGAATAATGAAAAAAAAAGTTTACATGGGGATTAAGTAGGTGGTATGTCCCCATTACAAACCCTGTTCCCCCATCACCAATTCCTTTCCCATCCTGGGGCTCTATCATAGGCTGATCCAGATTGTTTGCAACCTTAGCTTCCAATCTAACCCTAAGCTGAGCTTCCAACCGCAATTCCTCTCCAGCACCAAGACCAGCTACTTCCACCTCCAGCCTATTACCTGCCCGCCTCTACCCCACCTCAGCCCATCAGTTGTGGAAAGTCCCATCCAAGCTTTTGTAACCTTCGGACTTGAATAACCCAATGCTCATGCCCCATCTTCCACCTTTCAAAAACTTTAGGTCATACAAAACTCTGGTGCCCAAACCTAAATCACACTAAATCCTATAAACTCCTGTTCTCACTGAGCCACATTAGCTCCTGGTTGATCAATGCCTCAGATTTAAAGCTCCCATCCTTGCATTCAAATCCTTCTGTTCCTTCCTCCAGCTCTACAACCTCCAAAAATACTCTACATTTCCCCAACTCTGGCCCCTTAATCTCCCATTGCCTAACCATTGCTGGTCGTGCATTCTTTTTGCTTTATTTTATTCATTATATCCCTAAAACTGTCTATCCCTCCACCTCCTTCTCCCTTCTTTTTAACTCTTCCTTCAAGCCTATCTCATTCATCAAGCTTTTTGTCACCTGTCCTAGTACTTCCGTCTGTAGTGTTTCCTATATTACAGCAGTGACTACCCTTCAAGAGCACGTCATTGCCTATGAAATGCTTTGGGATGTCCTGAGGTCATGGAAGGTGCTATATAAATGCAAATTTGTCTTTTCTTTGACTTACTTAAAATTATGTCTGATCACTTTCCTGTGGTTCACCTTGGGATGTTTTCCTAGGTTAACAGGCCTATATAAATGCAAGTTGTCCTGTAAGTTTTTTATGTTCATTAGTTTTAGGGTTTTTTTTTTGCTATCCAAAACTGACTGGAAAAGGAATAACTTTATTCAGGTTTCAAAATTGTCCATTGCAGCTCAACCTTTGCTTGAAAACGCCATCTTACCAAGTCTGAGCTAGTGAGCAAGGTATCAATTGCTTGCCTAATTACAGCATTGTCAGGTATTGACCATTGGGAGAACATTGTTAACTTGCTACTGAAAGGTTTGTGGGAAACAGTGATACTGAAAGTAAGGGCAAATCTGGATCATATATCATGATATATCTATGTCATAAATATGTCTACATCATCACAGTCAATTGTCTAGTATTCAATAAATTTACCTTCTTCTTGTGTCTCCAAGTGCTGAAGGGGATAAAGGTCCTTCCCAGCTGTGCCTTCTGGAGCTGGACATGGACCTGATTAGCAAAGGAAATGAATCTTGATCGCTGTCTGTTGCATTCTCAAGATCAGACGCACTGTTATTCTGATCCTCTCCAGCTCCATCCACCAACCCACACTCACCAGCCTTTTGCATCAGGGAAAGCCTTTTGGCTCCTGTAGTTTTTTGTAAAGGACAGTAGGTCACAAGCTGAGCAACAACATTATGTTTCCCAATGTTGCTGAGTTGCTCTGGGCAGGTTGAAACAGTGTCTGCGCTGGTGATATCTTCTAAACTACTAGTAACTGGAAGCCGAGGAAGCTCTCCAAAGGGCATTGAACTTAGATGCAGTGATGAATCCAAGGAGGCGATATCTTCTAGGCTGCTGGTGGCATCTGTCGCAGAGTCATCATAATCCTGGAAGGGATCATCCTGCAGATAAATCAGTGGAAGAAGCAAATCAGAATTGTGGCAGGAATGTTGGCCAGGACACAGGGATAATCTTACTATCATTACGCACAAAACGAGGCCATCCAGCCTTTAAAAATGTCTTTGTTAGACCAGAAGGACTTAATGATTACAACTTACAGCCAAATATCTTTACACTCCACCAACTGGACTCAGTTTTAGAACACTGTACAATCTAATACTTGTATAAAACACATGTCGACCATTTATAGCGTGTCAGAGAAAAAGGATGAACATCTGTATTGTATTTTTTATCAATCTCGTATCCAATCTCAATGTTAGATGCAGGAAGCAGTAATGATAGTGAAAACTGCCCTTAGATAAGATAGACAATCCTTCCATTTTTTCTTATATTTATGTTAAAATATATATTTATAAATATATTACATTTCTCTTGTTGAAAAGTGCCTATTTGTGCAGAATTAAATAAATCTGGGCCCAAAAAAAAAAATAATCTCTCGAGTTCTGTTCCTGGTCTGGCCAGATCCTGGACAATACTGGGGCTGTGTTTCTGAACACACCGTATGTTCTGGCAGCTCCTACAGTCTTTTCCTTTTCATAACAATTCACCACATGCAAACGTGGATAGTTCCTTGGACAGCAGCCCAGCCTCAGACTGAGCTGCACTCTGGAACCGTGTTTATAATGGACAAGTACTCTTCTCAAATCCCTACAAATGGGGAAACCCTTGTGCCCAGAAACAGGAGAAGGTCATTCAGCCCATCGTCTGTTCTGAAATTCATTTAGGTGATGGTCGATCTGTATCTTAAAACTCCATTTTACCTGCCATGCTTCTTGATGTCATCCCTGAGTGGCCCAACTCTAATTTCAAGATTATGCCCCCTTGTTTCTGGACTCCTCCTATCACCAGAGATAATAGTTTCTCTTTATCTACCCTATTAACCTCTTCAATCATCTTAAACACGGAGCATTTTTACTTCTCTCCTTCCCAATTTGCCTTCAGAGTCTGTTATTTCGCTGCAGATACTACCAAACCAAAGACAAGGACATAATGTAAGACTTTGAGGAGAGGTTGTGTCAGCTCAACCTATATTCCTTAGAACTTAGTTGATTGAAAGGTGATCCCATCGAAATGTATAAAATTCTTAGAGGGCTTGACAGGATAGAGGCTGGGAGAATGTTTTCCCTGGCTGGAAAGTCTAGGACCAAGGGTTGCAATCTCAGAATAAGGGGTCACCCATTTAGGACTGAGGTGAGAGAAATTTTTTCACTCAGATGGTTGTGAATCTTTGAAATTCTCTACCCTGGAAAGCTGTGAATGCTCGGTCATTGAATATATTCAAGACAGAGGTTGGTATATTTTTGGATACTATGAAAAGGGATGGGGGGATAGGGCAGGAAGGTGGAGTTGGGGTAGAAGATCAGCTATAATCTTACTGAATGTCAGAGCAGAATCGAAGGGCCGAATGGCCTACTCCTACTCCTATTTTTTACTTTCTTTTGTTTAACACCGAGGACTGAATTCTGTTTGTAGACCTGATCCAAATATCCTTCACCCTCTAACTGCACTTAATGTGAAGGCTACACTTGTTCTTTCCTGCCCATGTGCAACTCCATTTTAGGCCACAAAAGTGCTGTGCAAAATGGTAAGTGCTAAGCCCTGGCTCAGTAGCTAGCACTCTCACCTCTATGACACAAGGTTGTGGGGTCAAGTCCCAATCCAGAAACATGAGCACATAATTCAGACTAACGCCCCCAGTGCCATACCGAGGGTGTGCAGCATTGTCAAATGTGTTGTCACTTGGATGAAACATTAAACTGAGACCCCACTTTCTGTCTCATTTGGGTGTACAAAAATCCCCTGTCAAATGAAGAATAGCAAGGGAGTTGGTGTCCAAGCCAATATTTATTCCTCAATCAACATCACTAAAAAAGATTTATCTGATTGCTGTTTTCTGAGTGCTTTCTGTGTGAAACTTGGCTGCCTCAATTCCTACATTGCAACATTAAATTTATTCCAAAAGTAAAGTGCTTTGGAAAGACTTAATAAAAGATGGTGTACAAATTCAAGTTCTGTCTTTCTTTGCGGCTGTAAACAAATTTGGTAAACAATGATTTTTGAGCATCAAGACTTAGCATTACTAAGCATTTAGTGTCCAAGGGTTTAATTACTTGAGTGATACTTGCCTTGCCCTCAGCCATCCTGTTGAAGTACATCTCCTCTATCTCACTTGGCGAGTTCGACTGATTATCAACATTTACACAAGCTGGGAGAGATTGCTCCTGGACTGGGGGAAACTCGTGTGGGCATTGCTTACATTCTGCAGAAAGTGAATTTTTAAAAATAAGATAACATAAACCAAATAAAATATTTGCATTTACAGAGATGGAGTGAATTTATTTCCGCAATGGCTTCTTGTGATCTGGAAATGCATTGCCCAAAAGGTGGTGGAAGCAGATTCAATAACAGTTTTCAAAAGGAGAATGGGATAAATATTTGAAAAGAGCTCGCACAGACTTGATGGGCCAAATGGTCTCCTCCTGTGCTGTACTATCCTGTGATTGTATGAAGAGGAATGTTTTGCAAGGCTTTCAGGGAAAGAGTAAGGGAGAGAGATTAATTGGGTCGCTTTTTCAAAGAGCTAGCATAAGCATGGAGAGCCAAGTGGCCTTCTTTGATGCTGTATAATTCTATGATTCTATCGATTGTCATATAGCTGAACACCCCAAACAGCCTCACCTGGAAAATTAAACCTTAATCCAGCAAGTAACATGGCTGTCATGTGACAGCTCTCTACAAGAGTGAACCACTGAGGCCCAAGCTCTGGCCCTTTCCCCGTAACACTGCATTTTTTTTTCTCTTCAGGCCCTTATCCCATTTCCTTTTGAAAGCCTTGATTGACTCTCGCTCCACCACCCTGTCAGGGAATGCATTCCATATCCTAACCACGTGCTGTGTGAAAAACTTTTTCCCCATGTTGCCATTGCTTCTTTTACCATTCACCTTAAATCCGTGTCCTCTGGTTCTCGACCCTCTGGTTTTTGACCCTGTCGCCAGTGGGAACAGTTCCTGCCTGTCTACTTCACCTAGGCCGCTCATGATTTTGAACGCCTCTATCAATTCTCTGCTTAACCTTCTCTTCTCCATGGAAAACAGTCCCAATTTCTCCAATCCATCATGGAACTGAAGCCCCTCATCCTTGGAACCATTCTTGCAAATCTTTTCGGCACCCTCTCCAATGCTTTCACATCCTTCCCAAAGTGTGGTGCCTATAATTCAACACAATACTCCAGTTGAAGGCAGACTAGTATTTTATCAAGGTTCGCCATGTCTTCCTTGCTTTTGTACTCTATATCTCTATTTATAAAACTCAAGATCTGCCATGTCGCCTTCAATGATTTGTACACATATACCTCCTGGTCCCTCTAATCCTGCACTCTTTCCTCTTTCTTCCTACCAAACTGTATCACTTCACATTTCTCTGTATTAAATTTCATCTGGCAATATGTCATCCCAATTAATTCGCCTTCTTTGAAATAATGTCATGGGATCATTGGTCTGAGAGGGCAGGCAGAGCCTTGTGTTCACCATCTCATTCAAAAGGCAACAGCTCCAACAATGCAGCATGCCCTCAGTACTGGACTGGAGTGTTAGCCTAAATTTAGTGCTCAATTCTCTTCAGTGGGATTGAAACCCGTAACCCTTCTGCATCAGGGGTGAGGGAGGTATCCCAGAGGACACCAGCCGCTCTCCAAGCTCTCGGGGTCTTGACATAATTTTGAAAGAAATCAATCGTTTGTACAATGAATTGTCGCAAAACTTCCAACTTACTTTGACCTCTATGTCTGTGTTTCTCTTTGTATAGTTTATTTCTGTTTAATTATTGAAAAAAAAGTTGAGGGCTCTGTCCTGGAAGAGCTAACGAGAGAGCAGGAATTGAATAGATACAGCCAGGTAAAGATAATAGAGCCCTGCATTACTGACTGTATTTCTACTGATGTTAATGCAGCTCCCTCACACTGTCACTCACTATCACCTCTCCCTCCCCAGTGCCCTGTGTTACTGACTGTATCTCTACTGATGTTAACCTAGCTCCCTCATACTGTCACTCAGTAACCCCTCTCCCTCCCCAGCGCCCTCTGTCACTGACTATATTTCTACTGATGTTAATCCAGCTCCCTCACACTGTCACTCAGTAACCCCTCTCCCTCCCCAGCGCCCTGCGTTACTGACTGTATATCTATTGATGTTAATCTAGCTCCCTCACAACGTCAGTCAGTATTACCTTTCCCTCCTCAGTGCCCTGTGTTACTGACTGTATCACTACTGATGTTAATCCAGCTCCCTCACACTGTCACTCAGTAACACCTCTCCCTCCCCAGTGCCCTGTGTTACTGACCGTATCTCTACTGATGTCAATCCAGCTGTCTTGCAGTTTAAAATATTTTGCTGCAAAATGGAACATTATGTTTCCTGTTTTTATAATTGAAATACTGGAGTGAAGGTCAAAATTTTTGGAGAAGCTAAGGTATGTGAGATCAGGCATGGCTATCACCAATCTTGAGGTTTAAAAGCTTTGGGGATTTTTGGACACTAATGGAATCAAAGCAATACAGGGATAGGAGAGCAAAGTGGAGAGCAGAGCAAGCTCAAGGGGCCGAATGGTCTTTTTAAAGTTCTTTCACAGGATGTGGGTATCGCTGGCTAGGCCAGCATTTATTCCCCATTCCTAATTGCACTTGCGAAGGTGGTGGTGAGCTGCCTTCTTGAACCGCTGCAGTCCATGTGGTGTAGGTACACCCACAGTGCTGTTAGGGAGGGGGTTCCAGGATTTTGACCCAGCGACAGTGAAGGAACGGAGATATATTTCCAAGTCAGGATGGTGAGGAGGGGAACTTGCAGGTGGTGGTGTTCCCATGTATCTGCTGAACCTTGACCTTCTAGATAGTAGAAGTCATGGATGTGGAAGGTGCTGTTGAAGGAGCCTCAGTGAGTTACTGCAGTGCATCTTATGGATGGTACATACTGCAGCTGCTGTGCATTAGTGGTGGAGGGAGTGAATGTTGAAGGTGGTGGATGGGATGCCAATTAAGTGGGCTGCTTTGTCCTGGGCGATGTCAAGCTTTTTGAGTGTTGTTGGAGTTGCACTCATTCAGGCAAGTGGAGAGTATTCCATCACCCTCTTGACTTGTACCTTGTAGGCTTTGGGCGGGGTCTGGAAGTGAGTTATTCTCTGCAGGATTCTCAGTCTCTGACCTGCTCTTGTAGCCTCAGTATTCATATGGCTAGTCCAGTTCAGTTTTTGGTCAATGGTAATTCCCCAGGATGTTGATAGGGGGTTCTAGGTTCTATTCTTATTCCTATTCCTTATGTTCTAAATTCCTGTAGGACGAAGGAAGGATTCAGGTTGAGGAGACCCACAGTTTTGAGGTTCTGATGCAAGATTTCGAGGTGGTATGATGGAACTTGATAGCACCACAGTGACGTGTTTGCTTTAAAGTGTTTACAGAATTCCTATTGAAAAAGTCTTGAAAAGCTTTTAAAAGCCTACTCTTTCCAAATTTAGACTTTCAGCAAACAGCAAAGTCATTGCATGTGAGGAACACTGACCAGCGTGTGCGAAAGCAGCTGCCTTTGTGGTTTGCAGCTGTGTCTTGCGTCCGTGTGCGCATGTTGTTGTGTGTCTCGTGTCCGTGTGCTCATGTTGTTGTGTGTCTTGTGTCCATGCACGCATGTTGTGTGTCTCATGTCCGTGTGCACATGTTGTTGTGTGTCTTGTGTCCGTGTGCTCATGTTGTTGTGTGTCTCGTGTCGGTGTGCGCATGTTGTTGTGTGTCTGTGTGTGTGTATGTGTATGTGTGTGTTGGGTGGGCAGTGAGTGTGTGTGCCTGGTTCCTCATCTGCTAATGAAATCCACAACTGTGCCTTCATTCACTTCCAGACTGGCTATTATAACGCACTCCTGGCTGGGCTCCCACATTCTCCAACATCCTCCGTAAGTGCGAATTCATCCAGAATTCTGCTGCTGTGTCCTAACTCACACTAAGTCCTGCTTAACCATCACCCCCGTGCTCGCCCACCTACATTGGCTCCTGGTTAAGCAACAAGCGAAACCTTGATCTCAAAATATTCATCCTGGTTTTCAAATCCCCCACGGCCTCGTGGGTCTCTGCCTCCATAATCCTCCTCCACCCCCAGAACGCCTCAAGGTTTCTGCACTCCTCTAATTCTGGCCACTTGGGCATCCCTGATGTTAATTGTTCCACCATTGGTGGCCAGGACTTTAGCAATCTGAATCCTAAACTCTGGACTTCTCTCCCTACACCTCTCTGCCTCACTACCTCATTTTCTTCCTTTAAGGCTCTCATTAAAGCCTACCTCTTTGACCAAGCTATTGATCATCTGCCCTCATATCTTCTTATGCGGCTCAGTGCCATATTTTATGTCATAATGCCCCACCTGGAGCATTTTATTATGTTAAAGGTATTACATAAATACAAATTGTTTTTGTGTGCATGGGCATGTGGCTGCGTGTATTGTGTGTGTATATATACGGACACACAATCCCAGGCAGAATGTCATTTTTCACTTGGCCTCTACTCAATCTTGCCTGCCTTTTTCCCATCTCCCACAATCCAATCTTGCTACAGAAACATGTCTGACTTTTCTTGTAAACCTACTACAATGGTCTTTCCAGTAAACCATTCGATGACATTGGGGACAGCAGCTCTGGACTGCAAACATGTACCCAAAATTTCTTTGGGGTTGCCTCTTTGGTGTGTTTCCACTGAATGTCTGCCAAAGTTACACAGCAGAACAGGAGGACCGACAAGGAAATTCGGCGGGAGACTCTTGTTGGATGAATTTACAATGTCAGTACACAGAACTGTCCATCTTCTCTCCTGGCATTGAGTCAAAGAGTTACAGAAGAGCTTGATTAATATTATAGACCCTAGAGTTCTAACAGTCCTATTATTAATCTAGGCCAACATTCTAGTACTGTCAGAGGGTCAGTACTGAGGGAGGGCTGCACTGTCAGAGGGTCAGTAGTGAGGGAGGGCTGCACTGTCGGAGGGTCAGTACTGAGGGAGGGCTGCACTGTCGGAGGGTCAGTACTGAAGGAATGCTGCCTGTCAGTGGGGCAGTACTGATGACGTGCTGCACTGTCAGCGGGTCAGTGCTGAGGGAGCGCTGCACTGTCAGCGGGTCAGTGCTGAGGGAGCGCTGCACTGTCAGCGGGTCAGTACTGTTGGGAGCGCTGCACTGTCGAAGATGCAGTCTTGCATATGAGACATTCTTCTCAGGTGGATGCAAAAAATCCCACTGCACAACTGGAAGAGTGGCAGGGAAGTTTCTCGAAGGGTCCTCGGCCAATATTTATCCCTCAAACAATGTCACTAAAACAGATGATCTGGTCATTACCACATTGCTGTTTGTGGGTCCTTAATGCTAAGATAACAAATAGTCCAAACCCTGGGTTCAGCTTCCGTTCACTACTCACTAATTAGAGATGTATTCTTGATAAGATTAGCTAAACAGAAGAAAGTACGATTCTCAGGTTTCAGAGATGAGAAACTACAATCATGAAAATAGACGAGACACTGGAATTACATAGTTTCCCTGGAGTAAAGGAGGTTAAGTGGAGGTTTCTAAAATGACGAAGGGCTTGCGATAAATTGACTGGGGATAGATTATGGCCCCTGATTGGAGAGTTAGTGACAAAAAGGCATCAATTTAAAGTTGTCATAAGGGGTGAGGAGAGGGATGAATAGAAATGTTTTTTGGGTTGTTGCAGCATGGAATATTTCAGTGCAGAACATAGTTGATGCAGCAATGGCACCATGCGTTTATAAAGCATCTTTATCATAGCAAAACATCCCGTGGTGCTTCACAAGAGCGGTATTAAACAAAATTTGTCACTGAGCCAGTTGAGGAGATACTATGATGGTGACTGAAAGCTTGTTCAAACAGGTAGGTTTTGTGTAAAGGGGTTTAGGGAGGGAATTCACGAGCTCAGGGCCCCCAGGCAGCTGGTCTAGCCACTAAATGGTGGAATGATGGAAACTGAGGATGGACAAGAGGCCAGAATTGGAGGAACGCAAGGCCTCAGAGTGCTCCAGGACTGGGGGAAATTACAGAGATGGGGAGGACAGAGCCTTCATGGGAGGATTTGAAAGCAAAGGTGAGAATTTTAAAATCAAGTTATTGCCAGACCAAGTGCGAAAAGCTAGATGGGAGAGAGTGGCAGAGTTAGATTAGTTTTGGACAGAGATGACATCGATTTGATGGCCTGAATGTGCTGTAGGCTCTCATGACCACGAAGAACACCTGGTGATACCAGGTGTTGTAAAACGACTGCGCTCGATCACTTCTGAAGCTTTTTTTCATTTTATTCATCTGCAACTGAAATGGTTAAAAACTATTTGGGATTAAATATTTTTGGAGCCAAAACTTTAGCTTTGAGGCTGGTGCATTTTGCACTGTGCATTAAAATCTCTTTACAAGGAGCTGCTTCAAGTTGCCTGATTGAAGCAGCCAACAAACCACAGGAGCCAAGTCAGAGCATAGGTCATACAGCAGCATGCGCTGTTGGATCAACTTTCATCTCACACTGGACTGAACGCTCCGTTCTGTGAACAAGGTGTCCAGAAATTTCTAAATCGGACATCACTTAATTTTAAATTATTGATGAATTTTTAAATGTCACCTTTCCGCAGTGAATTCTGCCTAAAAGACTTTCATTGATTTACGTTGTCATTCACAACCTTGGCTTGTCCCAAAGCACTCCGTAACCAATGATGTACACTACAGCAGTGCATGCACAAGAAATGCAGCAGCCAATTTGCACACAGCAAGCTCGCACAAGCAGCAATGCGATAATGACCAGATAATCTGTTCTAATGCTACTGGCCAAGAGATCCATATTGGCCCAGAACAATGAGTAGAATTCCCCTATTCAACTTAGGAATAGCAGACGGGAGATAGCAAATGAGAGGGCAGCTGGGGCCTCATTTTAATGTCCCATCTGAAAGATGGCACCTCTGAGAGTGTAGCACTCCCTCAGTGGGACCGTCAGCCAAGATTTTGTGTTCGGTTCTCTGGAGTGGCTTTTGAAACCACAATTTCTGACCCAGAGGTAAATATAGTACTAAACAGAGTCAGGCTATTTGCTTCTTATTCACTCAGGGGATGTGCGCATCTCTGACAAGGCCAGCATTTATTGCCCATCCCTAATTGCCCTTGAGAAGGTGGTGAAGATCTGCCTTTTTTGAATACAACTGAGTGGCTTGCCAGGCCCCCTCAGAGGGCATGTAACCACATTGCTGTAGATTTGGAGTCACATGTAGGTCAAAGCAGGTTAGGACAGTAGTTTTCCTTTACAATCAGACATCAGTGAATAAAGTGGAATTTAAGTTTTGTGGCCACCATTATTGAGACTAGCTTTTTAATTCCAGACACTTAATGCATTGAATTTAAATTCAAGCTGCTGATTGGATTTGAACTCATGTCTTCTGCAGCATTAGTCCAGGCCTCTGGATTACTAATCCATTATGCCTCCATACCCCTAACCTAGCTGAGGCTGGCAGGGGCATTATCCAAAAAGGACGTCTGTGCTCACAGGTGATACAAAGATAAGGAGCGCAAACACTGGATTGTGTTCACCACAGCCACTAGGCCAATCTTAAAACCCAAATCACCTTTTCTTCTTTTCACCTTGTAAAAAGAGTCTTTCTCATCTATCAAGAGATTGACAAAGGCAAAGGGGTCCAGCCAGAAATCTCCAAGGAGAATATTGACACCAACCAGTGATGTTTAAGATGATGTTTTGGAGGGTTGAGCTTTCTGACAGCTTCCATTCTTGGCTAGGGTAAGAAGAGGTCTCCTGACCTCCTGTCAACACCTGGCTACACAATGTGACACAGCCAGGGAGGAGGGATGTTAAATATCCCCACAGCTCATGCTGCTGCGTTATCTCACAAGTGACAAACCTAGCACTGCAAAAAACAAACCTTTATATCTATGATATTTCATTGTTGGTCATGACTTACTCCACTACTTGCTGCACAACTTGAGGCAGAATCTATTTTGCTTGTGATGAACCTTAACTACAGTCTCAAATAGACACTATTACTCTTCTTCCGCCGTCTTCGTCTCCGGGCTCACTTCTTTGGGCAGGAGTCCTCTCCCAGTTCAACGGATCCTTTTACCCATCTTCAATATTCTCCCTCCACCTGGACCCCTCCCTCTGGATTCTTACCTTCTCTCGATCTTTTCATTGAGAACTGTCGGCGCGACATTAGTCGTCTCAATTTCTCTGCTCCTCTCACCCATTCTAACCTGTCTCTCTCTGAACTTACTGCACTCCATTCTCTCAGGTCCAACCCTGACATTGTCATCAAACCCGCTGACAAGGGTGGTGCTGTTGTTGTCTGGCGCACTGACCTCTACCACGCGGAGGCTGAGCGTCAACTCGCAGACACTTCCTCCTACCTCTCCCTGGACCATGACCCCACCACTGAACATCAAGCCATTGTTTCCAGGACTGTCACTGACCTCATCTCCTCTGGGGATCTCCCTCCCACAGCTTCCAACCTGATAGTTGCCCAACCTCGGACGGCCCGCTTCTATCTCCTACCCAAAATCCACAAACAGAACTGCCCCGGTAGACCGATCGTCTCAGCTTGCTCCTGCCCCACAGAACTCATTTCTCGTTATCTTGACTCCCTTCTCTCTCCCCTTGTCCAGTCCCTTCCCACCTACATCCGTGATTCCTCTGACACCTTACGTCACATCAACAATTTCCAGTTCCCTGGCCCCTACCGCTTCCTCTTCACCATGGACGTCCAATCCCTCTACACCTCCATCCCCCACCAGGATGGTCTGAGGGCCCTTAGCTTCTTCCTCGAACAGAGGCCCGAACAATCCCCATCCACCACTACTCTCCTCCGTCTGGCTGAACTTGTTCTCACCCTGAACAATTTCTCCTTCAACTCCTCTCACTTCCTCCAAATAAAAGGTGTGGCTATGGGTACCCGCATGGGCCCCAGCTGTGCCTGTCTCTTTATGGGGTATGTGGAACATTCCTTGTTGCAGTCCTACTCCGGCTCCCTTCCACAACTCTTTCTCCGGTACATCGATGATTATTTCGGTGCTGCTTCATGCTCTCGTCAGGACTTGGAAAAATTTATTAATTTTGCTTCCAATCTCCACCCCTCCATCATTTTCACGTGGTCCATCTCTGACACTTCCCTTCCCTTCCTTGACCTCTCTGTCTCAATCTCTGGTGATAGACTGTCCACCAATATCCATTACAAACCCACCGACACCCACAGCTATCTCGACTACAGCTCCTCACACCCCACTTCCTGTAAGGACTCCATCCCATTCTCTCAGTTCCTTCGCCTCCGTCGCATCTGTTCCGATGATGCTACATTCAAAAACAGTTCCTCTGACATGTCCTCCTTCTTCCTTAACCGAGGTTTTCCACCCACGGTCGTTGACAGGGCCCTCAACCGTGTCCGGCCCATCTCCCGCGCATCCGCCCTCACTCCTTCTCCTCCCTCCCAGAAACATGATAGGGTCCCCCTTGTCCTCACTTATCACCCCACCAGCCTCCGCATTCAAAGGATCATCCTCCGCCATTTCCGCCAACTCCAGCATGATGCCACTACCAAACACATCTTCCCTTCACCCCCCTTATCGGCATTCCGTAGGGATCGCTCCCTCCGGGACACCCTGGTCCACTCCTCCATCACCCCCTACTCCTCAACCCCCTCCTATGGCACAACCCCTTGCCCACGCAAAAGATGCAACACCTGCCCCTTCACTTCCTCTCTCCTCACCGTCCAAGGACCCAAACACTCCTTTCAAGTGAAGCAGCATTTCACTTGCATTTCCCCCAACTTAGTCTACTGCATTCGTTGCTCCCAATGTGGTCTCCTCTACATTGGAGAGACCAAACGTAAACTGGGCGACCGCTTTGCAGAACACCTGCGGTCTGTCCGCAAGAATGACCCAAACCTCCCTGTCGCTTGCCATTTTAACACTCCACCCTGCTCTCTTGCCCACATGTCTGTCCTTGGCTTGCTGCATTGTTCCAGTGAAGCCCAACGCAAACTGGAGGAACAACACCTCATCTTCCGACTAGGGACTTTACAGCCTTCCGGACTGAATATTGAATTCAACAACTTTAGGTCGTGAGTCCCCTCCCCCATCCCCACCCCCTTTCTGTTTCCCCCTTCTTTTTTTTTTCCCAATAAATTATAAAGATTTTCCTTTTCCCACCTATTTCCATTATATAAAATTAAAAAAAAAACCCACTAGAGCTATACCTTGAGTGCCCTACCATCCATTCTTAATTAGCACATTCGTTTAGATAATATCACCAACTTTAACTTTAACACCTATGTGTTCTATTGTACTATTGTTGTTGACATCTTTTGATGATCTGCTTCTATCACTGCTTGTTTGTCGCTACAACCACACCAACCCCCTCCACCTCTCTGTCTCTCTATCTCTCCGCCCCCCACACACACACCTTAAACCAGCTTATATTTCAGCTCTTTCCTGGACTCGAACTCAAGTTCTGTCGAAGGGTCATGAGGACTCGAAACGTCAACTCTTTTCTTCTCCGCCGATGCTGCCAGACCTGCTGAGTTTTTCCAGGTAATTCTGTTTTTGTTTTACTATTACTATGTCAGCTATGGTTCAATAAATAGCACATTTGCCTCTGAATCAGAAGGTTGTAAAAGGCCCACTCCAGAGATTTGAAAACAAAATCTAAGCTGACACGTCAGTGCAGTACTGAGGGAGTGCTGCACTGTTGCAGGTGCTGCCTTTGAGATTAGGCAGTGAACCTGTCAGATGGACAGGAAAGGTCTCGCAGTACTATTCAAAGAAGTGCAGGAGAGTTCTTGCCTGTGTCCTGGTCAACATTTATCCCTCAATCAACATCACAAAAATAGTTTATCTGGTTGTGGGAGCTTCCTGCGCACATATTGGTTATTGTATTTCCCACATTACAACAGTGACTACACTGCAAAAAGAGCTTCATTGGCTGCAAAGCACTTTATGATGCCCTGAGACTGTGTAAAGTGCAAAATAAATACAAGTTCTTTTTTTTTCTTTGACACAGCTGTTGAGCACTCAGCGACAACTGAAAGCTGAACACAGTGGATGTTTTTTCGGACACCTGACAGGAAGAACACTTCTTGAGGCCAGTAAGCAACCTCCTAACCTGCATATGCTTGCACTCTGCTGTCCGTATCCTTGCTTACACAAAGTCCCATTCACCCATCACTGTTACGCTCACTGACTTATATTGGCTCCCGTCCAGCAATCCCTCAATTTTAAAATGATCAACCTCATTTTCAAATTCTAACATGGTCTCCCCCTCCCTATCTCTGTAATCTCCTCCAGTCCCTACAACCCTCCGAGATATCTGTGCTGCTTCAATTCTGGCTTCTTGAACATTTCTGATTTTAATTGCTCCACCATTGGCAGCTTTATCTTCAGCTGCCTTGGCCAAAGTCCTGGAATTCCTTCCCTAAATCTCTCTGTCCCTCTCCCTCTCTCCCCTAAGATGTTCCTTAAAATCTACTTCTTAGACCAAAGTTTGGGTCATCTGTCCTAATATCTCCCGTATGTGGCTCAGTGTTATATTCTGTTTACTAACATTCTTGTGAAGCACCTTGGGGTGTTTCACTAGTTTAACGGTACTATATAAATGCAAGTTGTTGTTGTTCTGATGGCAATTGGTTGCTCACTGCAACATGTCATGCCAGGGACACTCAAGTTTTTAAATAATTGTGAACTTATATTGTCACAAGGCACACAAGGGGTGGTATTTACTGGAGGTGGCAGGAGTCTTGCCTGCTGGCTGGAGAGTCAGCAAGAGACCTGTACGGCCTCTTTTTGGGAAGGCCCGCCTTATTAAGTGCCAATCGTGCACTTAACTTGGGCTGCTGTGGGTCTTCCCTGGGATCAAGGATCCTGGGAGAAGAATTTCCACCCACCAAGCGCTACCGGCCAGTCAGAGACCAGCTGCTCTCCATTGCTCATCTGGGAAGACGGTGGATGCTGCTGGTACTACACCCACTTGAGGCTCAGGATCACCGAGGGACCCACGCCAGAGCTTTATTTTTGGGCTTCCCCCCTGGCGAGCCCCCTACCCGCCGTTGCTTGGATACCAGTGGCAGTGGCATGAGGCCCGAGAGTGCGCCCACCTGCTTCAGACTTAATTGGGGCAGAGGTGGGAAGGCAGCAGAGTCCCCACATGCCCCCTTCCTGGCTGATTGAATGCCCCCTTGCCACCAAATTCACGTCAGGGGAGGGCATTAAGTTCTGCACAAGGGCTCTGAAACACGAGGACACAAACCACAAGTCATGCCAGGCACAAGTGCGATGACTCCTAGTCAGGATGTTATGATGCCACTTCTCCTATTCACTGGGAAAATGCTCAAGCCAATTTGCGCCCTCGCTTGTGCACCAGGTCCCACTTTGCAGTTGGTTCGCAGGGGACAATAGCCAGGACATTATGAAGATATTAATGCGGAAGGGTGTCACATTTAAATCCCTCTCCCATGAGGCAGGCTGGAATAGAGAAGCAATTTACACACAGATCCTGGGAGTTGAACTAACAACCTTGCAGACGGTGTGGAACCGTGCCATGTTGCATAAGGAATACACTTAGCTAAAAAGGGAGAGCATCGTTCTTTCAAAAGGGAAAATTAAATCACTGCCAGTTTCAAATTACTACAGCAATTGAGCAATTATATTGAAACAAGCTTTCCCCATTACAGGCAGTGCAGCCAGTTGCAGTATTATGTTTGGCCCCCAACATGAGACAGAGTCCTACACGTGACATGTTCCTAATCCCTTCCAAAGCACCGGAAGATTCAGATATTTTGTCCTGAATGCTAAATGATTCCTCAAATGGAAACATCTCAGGCTTTGTTCTTTCCTGGTTTGTTGCTGCGCTGAGACAATAGGAACAGAGCTCTCGCTGCAGAAAAGTATCAGGGAAATGTTTTTTACAGAATCCAGATCTACCAGAAACCCTCAGCAGAGGAGGAATCTGTGATCTGACTACAAGCACAGAATGCTGGGCAACCACTCCAGCCTGGAAAGCTAGTGCATATAAGGGAAGGATTAGAGAAAAGAGAACAAAGAGATACAGGGGCAAGGTGGGCAAACGGTGGGTGGGAGGAAGATTGTGTGGAGCATAAACACCAAACCAACTGGGCTATAATTGCATAAAAAATAGCAGCATGAGTAAATCAAACAGTCCATTGAGCCTGCTCCAGTGTTCAATAAGATCACCGTTGACTTTCAGTGCGTGTATTCAAACTGGGATCCGTGGATTTTTTGGGTACTGAGGAAATCAAAGGATATGGGGGTCAGCGGAGTTAATTTGGAAGATCAGCCATGATCTGCACTGTAAGATATGCCGTCTTTTGGATGAGATGATCAACCGAAGCCTCATCTGGTCCCTTAGGTGGAGTTATATTTTAAAACACCCCATGGCACTATTCCAGAGAAAGGAGGGAGTTCTTCCCATTGTCCTGGCCAATAATTATCCCTCAACCAACCTTCTGTCTTTTTACCTCCTCTCCCCTCACCATCCAAGGCCCAAACGCTCCTTCCAGGTGAAGCGGCGATTTACTTGTTCTTTCAATTTAGTATACTGTATTCACAATTCCTCTACATTGGGGAGCCTAAACTCAAACTGGGTGACTGCTTTGCGGAACACCTTCGCTCAGTCCACAAGCATGATCCCAACCTTCCTGTTGCTTGCCATTTCAATTCACCGCCTTGGTCTCATATTCCCGTTTCTGTCCTTGGGCTGCTACAATGTTCCAGTGAACCCCAAAACAAGCTGGAGGGACAGCACCTCATCTTACAATTAGACACTCTACAGCCTCCTGGAATCAATTTTGAGTTCAGCAACTTCAGACCATAAACTCTGGCCTCTAATTTGATTTTTTTCTCTCTTATCTGCCAGTCTGAATCTTGTTTTCATGCTTTTGCTTTTATTCTGCCCTTTTATTCTGCCATTAACACCTACTTAGGATCTATGCTTTGTTTCTTTACCACTACCATTACGACTCCCTTTGCCTCTTGTTCCATGAGACCTTTGATATTTAATCTCTCTGCCCTCCAGCCTATCCCTGACCTTTCCTTTTGTTCCACTTGACCCTCTCTCCCCTTTTCAGCACCATAAAACCCAGTTCCAAAGATCATATTGGACTTGAAGCATTAATTCTGTTTCTCTCTCCACAGCTGATGCTGTAGTAGACTGTAGCATATGGGTGTGGCATATATAGGTTTAATGTGGGACTGAGTAGTAATGTAAGAAGGCACCTGACCCAGACACAGGGTCAGTGTGGAGTTGAGCAGAGACGTGTATAGGCCTAAGTATGGACACAGCTCCCAGCTTGTACCCTTTACTGTACATGTGTAAATAGTTCGAGTAATTAATAAAGACTTACAGTTAACCTACAGAAGACTACAGAGGCTTCTTTAAGATCTACTGATCTGTAAACAAAACACCCTCCCAACTCAGAACTGCTGAGTTTTTCCAGCAATTTCTGTTCTTATTTTGAAACAGATTATCTGGTTATTATCACATCGCTGCTGTGGGAGCTTGCTGTGTGCAAATTGGCTTCTGTGTTTCTGACAGTACAACCGTGCCTAGACTTCAAAAGTAATTCATTGATTGTAAAGCGCTTTGGAATGGCCTGAATATGTAAAAAATGCTTTATAAATGTAATTCTTTCTTTCATCATCAAAGTGATAGGTAAGTGGCTGAAAATGCTGCTATAAACATAGGTTCTTTAATTATAAATATAAATGTTTTTTTGTAATATTATCTGGCAGTTAAGTGATGTTGAGCTCCATACATGTGGTACCCAGGAACTGTGTAGATAACGGTGGACTATCATTTAGCGAAACGATATGTTTCATTTCAGTCCCTTGCTTGTTTCCTTAAACAGTAACAACATTCAAAATGAAAACTGGTTTTCTCCCAATTTCCCCAGGTCTTTTTGGCAGATTTCTCCCTCCTGTTTTTCTTCATTTTTATTTTCAAACTGAAAATAAAATCTGGAATTAAAGACTCTTGAAAAAAAAACCCTGACTGTTAAATTGACATTAAGAACTGAACTTAGAGAATCCTGAACCATTACCTTGGTTCTTCACCTGATCATTTGTTTGAGTTAAAAAAAGGGCATTGGATTATTACTCTACCTTCAGCCACTGAAATGTATTTTAAGTTGGATTTTTTTAAATTAAAAGCCCGTTGAGGAACATTCCAGACGATGGCATTTCCCCGAAGCCTGTAAATCCTTCATGTACAGAGGCCACAGCTAGAAACCGATACAGTTTAGTATCAGAGCGAGAGGAAGGTTCCTGTTTTACGGGTGCTTCCTGTGACATGGTGATATGTTACAACGTCTTTCGCCATAACTCTCACAGTCCCTCCACATCCTGTCATTCAGTAAACAGGTGATTTCAACACCAGTCCCCCGACATGAACACATGAACCTGTTTTTGAGATGTTACGCTGGCTTCTTTCTTTGTTCACTTGTGGGGTGTGGGTGTCGCTGGCTAGGTTGGCATTCCATTGCCCATCTTTAATTGCCCTTGAACTGAGTGGCTTGTGAAGCCATTTCAGAGGACGGTTAAGGGTCAACCACTTTGCTGTGGGTCTGGAGTCACGTGCAGGCCAGACCAGGTAGGAATGGCAGATTTCCTTCCCTAAAGGACATTAGTGAACCAGATGGGTTTTTACAACATTTTCATGATCACTAATAATAGCGTCATTATTAATGACACTCGCATTTAATTCTTCATGCTGAGAGCTGAACTAATGTCCATTAGCCCTGACCTGTGGACTATTAGTCTATTAAAATTACCGTTAAAGACTTTACCTTTAACAGTGCAGCACTCCCTCAATACCACAAGTATCAGCCTAGATTTTTGGGATCGCATCTTTGGGGTTGGAGTTGAGCTCATAATCCAAAGGCAGGAGTGTTACCCACTTTGCCAAAAGCTGGCACAGGGTCTACAGCACAGAAACAGGCCATTCTGCCCAACAGGCTTGTACTGGTGTAGTACTCCATATGGGCCTCCTCCAACCCCTCCTCATCTGACTCCATCAGATGTGTCACAATAAAACTTTGAAACAAGTCATTTGATCTCCCCTATGTCTTTCCCTCCTTTAGTTGAAGGCCCTGGCTCTTGCTGAAGCCCTGACAGGCAGCCTGGACAAGGATCGATTCATGGCCACAGTGAACTTCATCTCAACACCAGCACTCAGGCGCTAAACCATCCCATTTTCCACCCTCCATTAACTTGAGCTCATCCAAAAACTCTGCTGTGGGAGGTGCTGCAGTGCCATTTTTAAAAATTTAGTCAAACCAGGGCCCCGTCTACCCTGGAGGCAAAAGATCACATGATGCTAATTCGAAGTAGAGCAGTGAGGTTTTCCCCAGTACCCTGGCCAATATTTATCTGTCTGTCAACACCAAAAGTAGATGATCTGGCCAGTATGTCAGTATCTCATTACTGATTGTGGGATCCTGCTCTGCGCAAATTGGCTGTTGCATTCCCTACATTACAATAGGGGCTACACTTCAGAAAGTACTGCATTGGTGCTAAAGCATTTTGGAACTTCCTGAGGTTGTGAAAGGTGCTATATCATTTCTGTATTTGAGTTCAACCAGGTCAGCAGTTTTGCATTGGAATAGGGTCAGGTCGGGGTGGGAAGAAAATCAGCCGGGTTTCCCACTCCAGGCTGTTCAATGAGTAGGTGAGGTCAGGATCAGGCTTAGCTGTGAAACCTGCTGCAGCTGAATAGCCAGTCAACACTCTCAGTCCCGGTTCACATGATGTGAAGCTGATTTTTAAGCTGGGGGTGGGGGTCGATGCCCCTGGCGTAAAAGTCAGGGGCAAGCCCACCTCCATTTGGCCGGCTCACTCAGCAGCCATCCGGCCATTAATTGGCTTGTGGCAGACTTTCTGCCCCATATAGAGAAGTCCCAACTCAGCTGCCAACCAACTAAATGGCTGCAGGCAGTCTCGCGGTGGCCTGGCCATTTAAGGCCCTCAACAGGCCCATGGGTGAGAGATCCACCCGCTGCCTCAGGTAAAATCGCAGTGGGGTTGGGGGGGGGGGTGGTGCAGGAAGGGGCGAGTAGGTGGAGGACACAGCGCCACTATCAGGGCACCCCAATGTTACCGGCCTCCCGCCACCTGTCATTCCACCCCTTGGGAGCCGTAAAATTCCGGCCGAGAGGCGTTTGGCCTAGATGAGGGAACAGTGGGACTGGGATTCCAGCAAGAGTGCCCTCAGGAATGGAAGGGAATGAAACTGAGGTGGAATTTATGTTGAAATAAGCTCTTATGTGACTGCTTGTGACAGTGTTCCATTTAAGACAAGTGGCCAATCAGCCATGATCATACTGAACGGTGGAGCAGAACAAGGGTCTGAATGGCCGCCATCCGTTCCCGTATTTAGAGGGACCATTAGGGTTGCCAACCCTCCAGGATTTGAAGATCAATCTCCAGGACACTGCTGTGTGCAATCCTGGAGAATGATTACTTGTTGTCATTTCCTTTGAACATTTCTCTTTACCAGATATAAAAATATTGAAAATGCGGGGGTGGGAAAAGGCTGCTTGGTTGACAGTCAAGCATCATCCAGTTGATTAATGAGTCTTTTTGCTTTCCAATTAGTGTAGGGAGGCAGTACATCACATGGATGGATGTGTTGGCCGACTAATAGCTGGAGTGGGGGGGTGGGGGGGGGCAAGTCATGTGATGAAACCTCCAGGAATCATATGAACACTATTCTCAAAAACCTACATATTTCAGATTGTTGACTACATAGAAGATGCCTCTCCTTTTATCACATGGACTGTTCTGCTCCATTTCATAAACTGATAACAGAATCAGTGAGCATAAGAACATAAGAAATAGGAGCAGGAGTAGGCCATTCAGCCCCTTGAGCCTGTTCCACTATTCAATAAGATCATGACTGATCATTTATATCCAATCTACCTTCCCCCACAATCTCCATATCCCTCAATTCTCTTAGTATCCAAAGATCTATCAATCTCACTATTGAATATACTCAATGACTGAGCATCCACAGCTCTCTGGGGTAGACAATTATAAAGATCCACAACCCTCTGAGTGAAGAGATTTCTCCCCCATCAAAAGGCCGACACCTTAGTCTGAGATTGCAATCCTAAATTCTAGACTCCCCAGCAGGGGAAACAGCCTCTCAGCATCTACCCTGTCAAGGCCTCTATTTATTCATTTCAATGAGATCACTGCTCATTCTTCTTAACTCCAGAGATTTAGGCTCATTCTACTCAATGACATCACCACTGGGAGCAATCCATTTTCTCAAGGGGTGTAACACAAGTTGTAAATTTTGATGATATGTTTTTTTTTGGATTTTTGTCATAACAACTGGAACTTGCATTTAATGCCCTTAGAAGAACAAAATATCTCAAGAGGCTTCACGAGGGTATTATCAAACAAAATTGACTCCGAGCCACATGAAGAGATATTAGAGTAGGTGATTAAAAGCTTAGTCAAAGAGGTCGTTTTAAGGAGGTCTTAAAAAGGGAAAGAGAGGTAGAGAGATAAGCTTTAGAGAGGGAGTTTTTTTTCTTATTCATTTATGGGATGTGGGCTTCACTGGCCAGGCCAGCATTTATTGCCCATCCCTAATTGCTCTTGAGGTGGTGAGCTGCCTTCTTGGACCGCTGCAGCCCCTGTGGTGTAGGTACACGCACAGTGCTGTTAGGGCAGGAGTTCCAGGATTTTGATCCAGTGACAGTGAAGGAACGGTGATATATTTCCAAGTCAGGATGGTGAGTGGCTTGGAGGGGAACTTCCAGGTGGTGGTTTTCCCATCTATCTGTTGCCTTTGTCCTCCTAGATGGCAGCGGTCCCTCCTTTGGAAGGTGCTGTCTAAGGAGCCATGGTGAATTCCTGCAATGCATCCTGTAGATGGTACACACAGCTGCCATTGTGCGTTGATGGTGGAGGGAGTGAATGTTTGTGGATGTGGTGCCAATCAAATGGGCTGCTTTGTGCTGGAGGGTGTCAAGGTTCTTGAGTGTTGTGGGAGCTCCACTCATCCAGGCAAGTATTCCATCACACTCCTGACTTGTGCCTTGTAGATGGTTGACAGGCTTTGGAGGGTCAGGAAGTGAGTTACTTGCCGCAGGATTCCTAGCCTCTGACCTTCTCTTGTAGCCACAGTATTTATATGGCTAGTCCAGTTCAGTATCTGGTCAATAGTAACCCCCAGGATGTTGATAGTGGGGGATTCAGTGATGGTACTGCCATTGAATGTCAAGGGGTGATGGTTAGGTTCTCTCTTGTTGGAGATGATCATGCCTGGCACTTGTGTGGCATGAATGTTACCTGCTACTTGTCAGCCCAAACCTGGATAGCTGGGATAATCAACCTGTTTAACTAGCAACTGGTTTTAACAAGGTGATTGCCATATTAACACACAGCACCTCATGGTTACCCAGACTTAAGCTGCTTGATCTGTTCGAAATCTATCCCATTTAGCACAGTGATAGTGCCACACAGCTCGATGGAGGGTATCCTCAATGTGAAGGAGGGAGTTCGGCTGGAATTTTCCAGCCCTGCTGGCATCGGGCATCATGGCAGGTGGGTGGGGCCAATATGGTGGGAAGGCCAAAAATCAGTTTTAGCCGTCATGAAAACCAGTTTGCAATCACTCGCTCCTCCCATCAATGTGTTGGGCCGCATATCCCACTGCCGCACATCGCGAATGTCATTTTAATACATTTGCATCTAATTATAAGGCCTGCTCATCGGAATCGCCCCACCTCGTCAAATTTACCACCATGTCGGTGTGACTTCAGAATGGAGTGTTTCACGACTGCCTTTAAAAAGCGCGCACTTGGCGAGCTGAACTTCGAGGGGAACTCGGAGGTGAGTGCACACAACCTAGCGCAGCGCTCCTAAGCATCGCCCACAGGACATCAGGGAAGAGACACTGCACATTCACGAGGGGCCACAGGCAAGTTGCCTTTTCCCGGCTGGTCTTCAGTGCAGTGCAGGGCGAGAGCTCCAGTGCAAGTCAGGCTGGGGGGCGGAGGGTGGGCAAGACAGACTGAAGGAAATACTCAAGCACATGCTGGGGGCGAGGTTTAGGGGGGAGAGGGGGTTGAGGGAAGCGGCCACACACTTGGGAAAGCTTGTCAAAAGTGAGCGTCCTTCTGAAGTTGAGACCGTTCAGCTGGAGCTCCATCGACAGGCTTGGAGTCAGGTCTCTCAAGCTTTCACTCAAGCAACAAAAAAACATGAAAGTGCCACCAAACACTCCAGAACTTTTCACCCCTCGGGTGAAATTGGCCGACTGGGCAAGTTGTACAATCCCCTTGTGAAAGGTGGCCATGCCGCTGTCACTGGTGGAGGCGCTCACAGTCCCTTGCAATGTCTTTATTCAGGTTTGGACCAGTCTCCCCCATGGTTCAAGCTAACAGCGCAGCCTTGCAGTGTGGGTTAGGAGAATGTCTGTGCCTGAGCTGACAGCACAGCATGCAGTCCAGTGGGTGAAGCTGCTGCCAATCGGTCAGGTGGAGTTGGGCGGAGGTGGGTGGGGTTTCTGACAACCAATGAACGCACTACACACCAGCCATCCGAGCGGTGGCCAGAACTCTCCTGCATATGTGTAGGGGCCTTCAGACTAAATCAAGAGAGGTTCTTAGTACACCTAAGCTAACCCATGCATCTCTCTCTTTGATTCTGCAGGAGGAGAACATCAGAATCATGGAGCCTGGTGATTTAGTGGTTTGCCTCATGGCTTACAGAGACCAGAGAAGATGAAGAAGAGATCGGCAGAGGTGCCTGGCTTGGCAAAGGCAGGAGCACCTCCCTCAAGATGAAGAGGTGGCAGGGCCTGCTCCGCACGCAGCTGAAGATCCACAGCGAGCTGTCGCTTGCTGGCGCCTCACTAGACCCAGTATCTATAGACAGCGCCTTTCATCGTTGCAGATGACCAGTGTCACCAAAGACTGCACGCATCTAGGGAACTGGTCTCTCACATATGCCACCTGCTGCAGGGATTTGGCGCCACAGGGACATGGAGGGCATCCACTACCAGTGGCCATGAGAGTGACGGTGGTGCTCAGTTTTTACAGCAGTGGCTCCTTCCAGGACTCCACAGGTAACATGTGCAGGATCTCCCAAGCGTGCATGCACAAGTGTATCCAGGAGGTCACGGACACCATCTTTGGGAAGGCACCGAACTTTGTGCCCAGGATCAGGAAAGCCAAGAAGCAAGAGCAGTGGGATTTGCACAGATCTCTAGTTTTCCACAGGTGCAGGGTGCCATCGACTGCCCTCACTTGTCGCTTAGATCTCCATGGCAACAAGCAGTCAATGACATCAACCGCAATGTTCAGCTGGTCTGTGACCACATCCTGCAGGTCTAACTATGATTCCCAGGGTGCGTCCACGCCTCCTACATTCTTAGCAGGTTTCAGATCCCTGACATCTTCCAGGGTCCAGGGAGGCTGCAGGGTTGGCACCTCGGGGACAAGGGCTACCCACAGAGGACATGGCTGATGACACCCGTGCGGTGGCCTCAGAGTTTAGCAGAGCGACGGTATATCAAGGCTCATGCTGCAACCCAGACTTTGGTGGAGCAAACTATAGGCAAATTGCAAATGAGGTTCTGGTACCTCAACAGTCTGGTGGAGCATTGTAAAATAATCCCCAGAGGTGTCGCACATCATTGTGGCTTGCTGTGTGCCCCACAACCTGGCAGGAGGACTGGTTGCGGAGGAGATGCGGGGGCTGCATGTATCCTCCGATGAGGAGGAGGTCAAAGGGGGTGACAGTGATGAGATCCTTGAAGTCAAGGATGATGGCGACGAGGCCACCATGCTGGCCAGACAAGGCAGACGCGCTCGGGAGGCCCTCATAGCTGTAATATATGTGGAGGATGACGATGAGATGCAGTGAGGACAGTCCTGACATCCTCACCTTGAATCTTTGAATCTTTGACTCCTGTGTGGCTGATACCTCAGTGCTCAGGTTCATCTCATGGAGGCACAGCGGAGACCCTAATAGTCACTCAGTTGCAGGAGGACGATGACAAGGTGCAGAGAGCACACTCTGTAGATCTTCACATAGCCTCCGTGAATGTCTGACTCTTGTCTGGCTGTGGGCAGCTTGTTTGCGCTCTGTGATCAGGGTCAAATCATGGAGACACAGCTGTGAAACTTTAGATGCATCCAATCCTTTGTTCGCTTTCAGCATCATTCCCCTTCAGGAGCACACCGTCACCGGTCACAGATGCTGAAGAGTTGGGGGCCAGCCCCACCTCCAAGGTGCTGAGAGCACACAGGGAGAATGATGGAACTCTGTGATGCCTGCCCATGACATTCTAGCAACAATGACCAGCACCATCGAGGACCAGGCATCACTGATGTGTCCAGTGAAGCCGGACCATCGCTAATCTGACGATTAGACATTGTACAGGTAAGAGGCCCGCCTGAGACACCTGCCTTTATCTTGTGCAGGAACCAAGGTTTCACATCTGAGTGACACAAACACTGCTCATCATAACAAGGAGCCATCGGCAAGGAGGCATTCTTGGGATTTATTTACAATAGTGAACATTGTGCACAAGTGATTAACACCCATGTCCAGGCTATGCACTGACATCTTCTTAACCTTTCTAACTCTGCCACTGTGTCTTGGTGCTCCCCCGACATCCACAGCAAGGTGGAGACAGCCTGCTGACTGCTCTGCCCTGTCTGTGATGACCTTGGCGGGCACCCTCTGGAGGGCCAAGACCTGGAAGGCCCTGGCTTGCTTTTGGGGTCCTGCTGTGTGGCAGTAGCATCCTCCTTGGCCTGTGGAGGCAGAGCTCATGGGATCACAGGAAGATGGTATTTGGATGGGCTGGACACACCCGGAGTCACCTGGGTGGATTTTCCCGGGGTTGTGCACCCGCTGATCCTCCTCCCTATGGGTGCCCAAGGGCCCCCGGCTGACTCCTTGAGGAGAAGGGGTAATTGGAGTGAGATCGAGCTGGCCCACACCGCTCTCATGTTGACGCTGTTGGAGGTCAAATATGGCATCAGTGATGGAGTTCCGCCCGTGCAGCAGTGCAGGAAATGACGTCCTGGGCAAAGGTCTCCATGGCAGCCGTCATCCTACCAGTGTTGACTTCGGTGTGTTGGTATGCCGGCGCTATCACCTCAGACTGAAGGTGTTCGGACTCCTCCATTGTGCCTTGCAATCTTGAGGAGTGCAGTGGACATCCCTTCTTGATGTTCCCGAGCTTGCCTTTGCAGCTCCAGCAACTAATGTATGACCAAGGCCAGAGCCTCCTCATCTGACTTGGACTCAGCAGATTTCTGGCGTCCAGCAGTCCTCTGAGTGCTGGGAACCCAGCAAGTCCCTGCTGCCACTTTCTATGCATCAGACAGTGCGATGTGCTCACCAGATTGTGACCCCGTGGCTACTCTAGAACTGGGTCCCACCGAGGTGTGTATCTCTGCACTGGTGGAGGATGGGGGTGAGCTGTGATGGGTCTTCAATTAGGGTGTCATCAGATTCTTTTTCCGAGGTTTCTTCGGGGCTTGAGTCGAGGACCTGGATCGTGGACCCCCTCAGCTGCTTCCCTGATGTGCCTGCAAAATCAAGGAGAGATAGTGAATGCATGGCAGGGGACTAAGGAACAGGGGAACTCACTCATAGCATGGTTGTCTGATGGATGTTGCACTGCTGGATCCTCACTTGGTTGAGCACCGCCAACTTCACTGTCAGCACAGTAATGGTCCCAAACATCACCAGCCAGCTGGATGACTCTATTTTCAAGGTCTGTGAGGACCTTGATGTCAGGCATTCCTCCACCAGTCTGTGACCTCTCCCTCTTGTTGTGTGCCAGCTTGTCCTTCATGAATGCAGATGGAGAGAGTTTAAGCAGGACACCAGCCAGGCCAGATGAGAAGGATGCCAGGTATGTGTGGGTGGTGAGTGGTGCCATGGACAGGATGAGCACACGACGGAAATGCCCCTTGAACTGGCAGTGAGTGAAATCCCTGTGGATGTGTGATGGGCTTGTGAGTTTGAGAATTCAGGATGATGAGAAGAGTGACTCGCCCTGGTGGAATGGAGAAGATCACTTGTCCTCTTTCGGCACTGGGCGGCTGTCTTCTTCTGCAGTGCGTTGGCGCTGACCACCGCTGCCACCGTCTCCCATGCTGGATTGGTGACGTTGCTTGCTGGTCTTTGTCCAGAGCGAAGGTAGAGAACTTCATGGTGAGCCTCTACCGTGCCCAGTAGGCACCTGAGGGAGGCGTCGTTAAATTTGGGGTCAGCATGTTTCCTCCCTTTGGCAGTCATGACTTTGCAGCAGCTTCCGATGCCTTACAGAGAGTGCTAGCTCTGTACAGGGGCGCCCTTTAAATATGGAGCCCAGATTACTGAAGGCCTGATGTTACAGCGGGGCGGGTGAATCAGGCTGGCTCACCAGCGATCCGGTGTGTTTCCCAGGAATGTATTACTAATGAGGCAGGATGCACCAGGAATGGGCCAATATGATGAGAAAACCCACCATTGCAGCCAGCAAGTAAAACATCCTTTCTCCCACCTGTTACTGCATTTTGTGCAAATTTGGACGATTCCACCAGAACATCTCCACAAGGTGGTCGCTCCGACCGATACTGTCATCAATAGATGCATCTGCAGCAGGCAGGTTGGTGAGGATGAGGTCAAATATGTTTTTCCCTCTTGTTGGTTCCCTCATTATGGCCACAGGCCCAGTCTATTAGGTATGTCCTTTAGGACTTGGCCGGCTCAGTCAGTAGTGGTGCTACCGAGCCACTCTTGGTGATAGACATTGACGTCCCCCACCCAGAGTATATTCTCTGCCCTTGCCACCCTCAGTGCTTCCTCCAAGAGGTGTTCAACATGGAGGAGCACTCATTCATCAGCAGAGGAGAGAGGGGTAATCAGCAGGAGGTTTCCTTACCCATGTTTGACCTGATGCCATTAGACTTCATGGGGTCCCTGAGTTGATGTTGAGGACTCCCAGGGCAACTCCTCCTAACTGTATCCCACTGTGCCGCCACCTCTAATGGGTCTGTCCTGCTGGTGGCGCAGGACATACCCAGGGATGGTGATGTGGTATCTGGGACATTATCTGTAAGTATGGTTCTGTGAGTATGACTATGTCAGGCTGTTGCTTGACTTGTCTGTGAGAAAGCTCTCCCAATTTTGGCACTAGCCCCCAGATGTTAGTAAGGAGGACTTTGACATTATCGTTTCTGGTGGCTAAATCAATGCCGTGTGGTCCATCTGGTTTTATTTCTTTTAGGCTTTTAGTGGTTTGATACAATTGAGTGACTTGCTGGGACATTTCAAGATTCAACCACATTGCTGTGGTTCTGGAGTCACATGTAGACCAGACCTGGGTCATCAGAGCATTATCCTCGGCCTAGTCCAGTGATCATACCACTATCCCTCCCCAATTTCAGAGCTTAGGGTCCAGACAACTGAAGACACAGCCACTAATGGTAGAATGATGGGTAGAGTTCCCAGCTGTGAATAAATGTATTCCTGGAGGTTTCATCACATGACTTGCCCACATGCTCCAGCCGTTAGTTGGCCAGCACATCTATCCTTGTGACGTACTGCCTTTCTGTGCCAATTGGAAAGCAAAAAGACTCATCATCCAATTGGATGATGCTTGACTGTCAACCAAACAGCACATTTCCACCCCCCCCCCCCCCCCCCCCCCCCATTTTCAGTATTTTTATATCTGGTCAAGAGAAATGTTCAAAGAAAATGACAAAATAACACAGTTTTTCCCTAGGGTTGCACACAGCAGTGTCCTGGAGATCAATCTTCAATTCCTGGGGACTCCAGGCCAATCCTAATGACAGGAGGCTGGAATTGGAGGAGTGTAGCGATCTTGGAGAGTTGTAGAGTTGGAGAGAGGGTGAGGCCATGGAGTGATGTGAAAACAAGGATGAGAGTTTTAAAATTGAAGCCTTCCTTAACTGGGAGCCAATGTAGGTCAGCGAGCACAGGGGAGATAGATGAATGGGATTTCGTGGAATTAGGAGAAAAAATTTAAACATGATCATTCTAAAAACAGATCCTTTCAGTGTTTGAATAATTTCAGCTGTTGGGTAAGCAGCTTGCAGCTTTACTCAGCTACAAAGAAAAGTGACATCTTCCATTTACACAGTGGCTTCTTAATTTAGCGAAATGCCTGAAAAAGCGTATCATTTTCCACTCTCAAGAAAGCTGGTTGAAGCGCCAAATTCCATGGTCCAGGCCACCTCCCAAAGGAAAGAAAAAGAAAGACTTGCATTTCTATAGCGCCTTTCATGTCCCAAAGTGCTTTACGGCCAATGAAGTATTTTTTGTAATGCAGGAGATTGTGCACAGGGAGATCCCACAAACAGCAATGATATACTGACCACCTCATCTGTTTCTGGTGATGCTGGTTGAGGGATCAATGCTGGTCAAAAAGCCAGAGAGAAAGACCCACCACTTCTTTGAAATAGTAACACAGGATATTTCACATCCACCTGAGAGGGCAGGTGGGAGCTCAGGTCTTAAGGTCTCATCCGACAAACAGCATCTCCGGCGGGACAGCACTCCCTCAGCAATGCACTGGAAATGTCATCCTGGATTTTGTGCTCAAGTCTCTGGTCAAAATGAGTGGGAGAGAAGGTGAGGAAGATAAAGAACTAGTCATGAGGTGACTCCAATCTTAGGTTGTAGACCTTGTAGATTATGGGGAAAAGTGAAATGTGAGGGGAGCAAGGAACCCTATGGTTTTGAGGTGCTGGCCAAAGGAATGATTCTTGGGTTTCCACACAGTGAGTAATGTTTCTCCTTCCATTTCTAATTCATTTTTGTTTTGTGTTCTCGCTCTTTCTGTTCTTTTCCATCCTAATCTGTCTCTGTTCCACTGTCGTGCTCCTTATCTGGACCATAGGTCGATTTGATACCTTTTTAGGATTCATTGCATCTGGTTAAAGTCCAAGAAGAAACTCTTCCCTCCCACCCCCACCCCAAATCCATTCCTCCCCAGTAAGCGAAATTAAAAGTTAATTTAAATGAGTTCCAAAAACGAGAGAGATCACTTGCCAAGTAGTGACTCAACTTTTAAACATGTTTCCAAGCCTTGATCGATCATTTGCCAGAACTTAGAGGGTTTCACTGCTCGAAGTTTGATTTGAGATTAGCAGGGATGTCGATGCCAAATCTAAACTGCAAGGTTGAGTGGCAGTCAACCCCTTATTCCACACAGCTGTTACACTGACAACTTGCAGGCATGTGACACTCTAGAGGGCATTTCCACCCCTCCCTCCAACCACTCCTTTCATGCAACTATATTTCCGTCACTTCATCATTACTCACAACACAGACCCAAGCATCCACAGCATGGCTTTGACTAACGTACCTTTAGATGCAACAACAAGACAGCTTCAAAGACCAAGTTCCTCTCAACAGCTTCCAATGGCCCTTGCTAGATCTGTTGGGGAGACCTGTGGCTTAAACCCAAAGTAGCATCTTTGAACAGCATCCAGAACATAAAGAAATTACTATCTATTTCTTCCCTGTTCACTTCGGGGATGGAGTTCGAAGGAAAACACTCGCTCGGATTATACTGCTCTCATTGCAAGGCACCAAAAGGCTTCAAAGAAGTTTTCTTGTGAAAGGACTGAGTGGCAGTCGAACTGTTGATCGGGTGACTGTGAATGGAGATCAGCTGAGTTAACACAGACCAGGGGATTGAACCTAATCTCTCCCAGCTTGCTGTGGTTCAATTCCTTATTATAACAAAACTAGTGCCTTTCAGACCCTCAGGACATCTCAAAGTGTTTTACAGCCAATGAAGTACTATTGGAAGTGTAGTCACTGTGGTAACGTAGAACAGAATTTTCCACTCCTGCCAACAGCAGGAATCGTGGCGGGCGGGAGAGTGAGATTTAGCAGGAAGCCAAAAATCAGTTTCCCGGCATCGGGAAATTAGTTTGGAATCTTGTTCTCTCATGGCGGGTTAAAAGTGGGTCAGGTGTCCTGCTGATCTATGTCGGAAACCCTATTTGCATCTCATAAACGCTTATTAAAAGGCCAATACACCGGAATCTTATCCCCCTCCAAATTTGGAATCTTGCCAGCAGGAATTTAGAACGTTCTGTTTCACATCTGTACATAAGTGGCCTGCACCCAGCGAGGTCGACTTCTTCCCGGACTTCCAGGTCAATAGACACTGCTTTCGGCTTCCTTTCACACGGTCACTGAGAGTTATCAGCTACCTGTCACACACACTGTGCCAAGGCTGGGCACAGGGGAGGGGTGAGAGCGAGCCAGGGCTGGGGGCCGGGGAGGGGGAGTCAACGAGTAGAGTGGAAGGGTGAATGTTCAAATATGGCGCCTGGACGTTGGGGCCTAGGAGGTGACAGTGGGGTGGGCAGCTTCCTGCCCGGCCTGCCACGAAATTTAACATGCTCCTCGTGGCTACATAACTAATGAGCTGAATAGTGCAAGATCTCGTGTGTTCAACGGCCCCGCTCTCCACGGATGTCACTCCAACATTCACTTCCACTACCAGACTTAGGCTGGGATTTTCCGGCCCTAACCGGAATGTTGGGCATCGTTGCGGGCGGGATGGGAACATTTGGAGAGCTGTTGACCTGGCTGTCCAAATTTTCCCATCCCACTGGCGTCGGGGCTGGAAAATCCTGCCCTTAGTCTTCGGAATGGAAAATTCCATCCATAGGAAATGTAGTGGCCAATTTGCACACAGCCAATTCCTACAAACAGCAATATGATAATGATCAAATAACTTGTTTTTTGTGATTTTGATTGAGGGATAGATATTGACCAGGGCACCAGGGAGAACGTTCCTGCTCTTTTTTGAAATAGTGGCCATGGGATCTTCTTCTGAGAGGGCAGATGGAGTCTTGGTTTAATGTCTCAAATAACACACCTCCAACAGTGCAGCAGTCCCTCAGCACTGCATCGGGAGTGTCAGCCTAGATTTTGTGCTCAAGTCTCTGAAGTTGGACTTGAACCCTCCAACTTCCTGATACAGAAACATGAGTGCTACAGAGCCACTGCTGACACCTAAGTAAGGGAGGTTATATCTATAATAGAGTATTTATTAACTGTTGTTCTCCCAATCCAACAAATTAATCAGATAATCAAACAATAGTACATCAGTTTGGTGCAGTAGCAGATGTGTCCCATGTGAGACACATAGTTGTAGATTCAAGGCCTGAAATGGATCCAGCCCATAATCTAAGCTGCCATATCAGGTCAGTAGTCAGGAAGGGCTGCATTGTTGATGCTGTTGTCTTTTAGATATTAAACCTAGACCCTGCAACCCGCTCAGTCAGAGATGGATGATCACAGGGATGAAGAGCAGTGAGGCTCTCCCACTGTCCTGGCCAACATTCCTCAATCAGCAATGCCGGAAACAGATTACTTGGTCACTTGGTATTTGTGGGACTTTGCTATTTACAAATTGGCTGCTGTGTTTGATAATTAACATTGGCCACGCTTCTGGGGGCTTGGGGATGTAATAAGGGAATGCACTGAAGACTGGTTCCTGGGGTGAGAGGATTGTCCTATGAGGAGAGATTGAGTGGACTAGGCCTATGTTCCCTGGAGTTTAGAAGAATGAGAGCTGGTCTAATTGAGGCACAAAATTCTCAAAAGGCTTGACAGGCTGGATGCTAAGAAAATGTTACCCCTGGCTGGGGAATCTAGAATGGGGTAACAGTCTCAGGATAAGGGGCTGACCACATAGGACTGAGATGAGGAGAAATTTGTGAATCTTTGGAATTTTCTACCTCAGGGAGGATGCTCAGTCCTTGAGTATATTCAAGTCAGAGGTGAATAAATTTTGGATATTAAAGGAATTAAGGGATATGGGGGGGTGGGGGGTGGGGGGGGTTGGTGGGGGGCGGTGGGGGTGGGGTGCAGAGGGGTGGAAGATCATCCATGATTTTGTTGAATGGCAGAGCAGGCTTGAAGGGCCAAATGACCCAGTCCTGCTCCCATTTATTATGTTCTCAAATGTGCAAGTTTTATTTTTCTGAAACAAACGGGTGGCCAGAAACTAATACAAAAGCAAAATACAATGGAAGCGAGAGATCTGAAATCAAAACAAACAATGCTCAGCAAGTCAGACAGCTTCTGTGGAGAGAGATGCAACCTGACCAGCTGAGTATATCCAGCATTTTCTTCTTATTTAGTAGCCTGACACTAATTACTGTGCTAGTGTTTTCAGACCCTTTGGCCCAATTGGCTTTCTTTGGGTTCATAATAATCACCAGTCTAACTTGCCTTTTATGGTTCCCCTGTCTCTCTAAATCAATGAGCTGGCTCCGTCCGCTGTGAAGCTTAACATACATCACTGGATCGAATTTGTTTGAAACATTGCCCACCCTGAACAGCTGGAAAAATCCTGCTCTGTTCCGCGCCTGCGTCTGACACATGTGCAGCCAGCTGCAGCGTGTCCTATCAGTTTAATTTTCAAACGTTTACATGCAGAATGCAGCCAATTTCAGATTTGTGCTGTGAAAGGGGTCAGCTGTGTAACTGGTCATAAGATAAAGGAGCTTGAGGAGTTTTTCCTGGCTGCTGTGATTAAGGTTGCCAGCCCTCCAGGATTACCCTGGAGTTTACAGACTAAAGATTAATTTCTGGGACAGTGCTGAGAGTGAAAACTGGTGCATTTTTTCTCTTCATTTTCCATCAGCATTTTGGTTCATTACTTGTTGGAAATGGCAGGTGGACAGGGGCTACTTGACAAAGGTGGGCCAGCTGGAGAGAGAGACAAATCTCGGCTGGCATTCCCAGTAGAGTACTGCACAGATTATCTGGTCATTAGAAATCGACACCTTGCTGCGCGCAAATTTGTGACTGCATTTCTTACATTACATCAATGACTACACTTCAAAAAAGCATGTGATACCTGGATATTTAGAAAGGAATAGTAAAATTGGGCAGAGTCAACATGGATTTATGAAAGGAAAATCATATTTGACAAACTCTGAGTTTTTTTAAGGATGTTACTTACAGCATAGATAAAGGAGAACCAGTGGATTTTCAGAAGGCCTTTGATAAGGTCCCACACAGGAGGTTGGTAAATAAAACTAGGGAACATGGAATTAGGGGAAACATACTAGTATGGATTGAGAATTGGTTATCAGACAGAAAGCAGAGAGTAGGAATAAACGGATTATTCTCGGGATGGCAGGCTGTTACTAGTGGGATACCGCAAGGATTGTACTAGGTCCACAGCTGTTCACAGTCTTTATAAACGATTTGGATGTGGACACCAACTGTATTATTTCCAAATTTGCTAATGACACCAAACTGGGTGGGAATGTAAATCATGAAGAGGATACAAAGAGGCTTCAAGAGGACTTGGACAGGCTAAGTGAATGGGCTAGAACATGGCAAATGAAATGTAATGTGAATAAATGTGCAGTTATTCATTTTGGTAGGAAAACAAGAAGGCAGAGTATTTCATAACTGGTGAGAGGCTGGGAGGTGCAAGTGTCCAAAGGGACTTGGATGCCCTTGTTCATGAGTCACTAAAAGCAAGCATGCAGGTGCAGTAAGCAGTTAGGAAGGCAGATGGTTTGTTGGCCTTCATCACAAGGAGATTTGAGCATCGAAGTAAAGATATCTTGCTGCAGTTAAATAGATCCTTGATGAGAACTCGCCTGGAGTATTGTGCACTGTTTTAGTCCCCTTATCTAAGGAAGAATATACTTGCCATAGGGGGAGTGCAACAGAGGTGCACCAGATTAATCCCTGGGATGGCAAGATTGTTGTATGAGGCGAGATTGAGGAGACTGTGCCTGTATTCCCTAGAGTTTCAAAGGATGAAGGGTGACCTCACTGAAAGTTACAAAATTCTTACAAGATGTTTCCCCTGGCTAGTGAATCTAAAACCAAGGTCATAATCTCAGGATAAGGGTTAGGCCATTTAAGACTGAGATAAGGAGGAATTTCCTCGCTCAGAGGGTGGTGAATCTTTGGAATTCTCTATCCCAGAGGGCTGTGGAAGCTCAATCATTGAGCATGTTCAAGATAGAAATCAATAGATTTCTGGAGATTAATGACATCAATGGATATGGGGATAGAGTGGAGAAGTGGAATTGAGGTAGTTGATCAGCCATGATCTAAGTGAATGGCAGAGCAGGTTCAACAGGCCACATGGTCTACTCCTGTTCCTATATTCCTATGTTCCTATAAGCACTTCATTGGATGTAAAGCATTTTGGGACATCCTGAGGTTATGAAAGGCACTGTATAAATGCAAATCTTTTTTCTTATTGGTTTGGTGGTAAGGCAAATCTCCAAGCACCATAATTCTGTTGGCATCTGGGATGGTCACAATTTCTTCACAGTATTTGAGGAATCTCTGAATTATATGGGGTTTTTCAGGTAATAGAAATATTTTCAATCATGGAGCATCCTGGAACACTGACTCACCTGCCCATACCCTCGTCAGTGGTTCTCAAAGTGTGATCCTTGGACCGCTGGTGGTCCATGAGAGTCCTCTATAGGTGATGCTGTTAACAAACTCTATCTTTTAATGAACATTATGCTAACTCTTTACAAGGTAGACTAAGCACAAGGCTCTACATAGAACTATCTCTCTCCATGCTCTGTTATCATGTGGTCTTGTCACTAATGATGTAGACTATTATATATTTAACATTAACCCTCTATGCTACCACCCTTACCACTCGCATGACATCACACAACCAGACTAGTTCCTATGCACAGCACAGCGTGTCATGAGCACAAGAAACAACAATGTAGTTTTATGGGCAAGAGTTACGTTCCTGTTACAACATACAACATACAAGGGTGGTAGCATAGAGGGTTAATGTTAAATATATAATAGTCTACATCATTAGTGACAAGACCACATGATAACAGAGCATGGAGAGAGATAGTTATACATTTATGGGGCTGGAAGCAAAGAAGAGGATCCAGCTGAACATAGAGTCTGACGTGAGAATGAAGCTCTCTGGCTAGGAACCAGACATCACTCTCTTCAACAGCAGTGTCATTCTTCCCATTAATTCTAATGAGGTTTTTCTTGTGTGGTAAGTAAAAGCGGATGTGGGGTCAGACCAGTGGGTTGTCCACGGGGTATTGAGACCCACAAGTTGTCCACAAATGAAAGACTTTAAGAAATACTGACCCATTGATGACACCCCACAATCCAGCAGGACCAACTGAGTGGTGGTCATGAGCAAGAACTCCAGCTGATCTTTCTGCCTCTTTAACTAAAGCTTAACCTCCCAGCAGGCCATTCTACCTGACATCAGCTAAAGAAAGAAAGGAAGAACTTGCATTTATATAGCACCTTTCACAAGCTACAGATGTCCCAAAACTCTTAACAACCAATTAAATTGTTTTTGAAGTGCAGTCACTGGTGTAATATAAAGCTAACCCAGGACACATTGCAGAACTGGGGATATCTGCAGCCGTAGATGGTGCCTTTAATAGCCAGAGCTAATCTTTAACTTATACACACTGCCATTAAAGCCTTCCTCAATTCATTTTGTAATCTTGAAAACTTCAATGACGTGGTGTCCAAATCTCTTTCCAAAGTAAACAAGCCCAACTATTCTCATGCTATGGATTCCTGATACATGGAGTCATCTACGTTGCTCCCCTCTCAAGACCAATAATATTCTCCCTGTCATTAGAGGGCTAGAACTTCTGGGCACAGCAGTTAAACAACACAAATTCCTGCTACACTAGCAGGGGTCATGATGTGGTCAGCTCTTTCCAAACCAAAAATTTCCTCAAATTAAATATTGGGAAGATGGGAGTAATTGTTGTAATATGGTAGTGGCTGTTGTGGCTCATTGATGAGACAGTGTTGTATGTTTGAACATGAACCACTTATTGGTAGTATTTAACTATTTACGGATACCAGGTTACTGCCTTGCATACTGCTGCTCAACATGCAGGCTCGGCAGCTTCCAAATGTTCTCTCTATACAGTTCTCGCTGAGTCTATTACCATGTGACTCTATACATCATACCGTGGGCAGTGCTATTCTCCAGTCCCATGTTAACCCTTGCTCTGCTGAGCACCTTTACATTACAATGGCATGCAGGCACACACAGCATCTGACAACATCCCGCTTTCTTCTCCAACGAAAACTCTACTTCCTTCCAATGAAGAACTACAATACAATTTTTACTTGTTATCACTTCTCACCCACCTCAAGTATCTGACTTTATAAATGCAAATGGTCTTGAGGCTTGACAGTTCTGCCACATATCGGTCTGTCACGTTTGAAGGGATGATAGTTGTACTCTGTGTTTCTGGTACTTGATTATCTTCATTGGGTTCGGTTTTTGAGGTCCTGTAAGTTATATTTCCCTTTATTAACAACTTGTCTGCTTTTTTTGCACTCTGTGGGTTTGTCCCAATCTTTCCACAGGGAATGTGCACTCTGTTCATTCCTAGAGCGGACTCAAAATTTCTTTTTCCATGGTGACCACCATGTCCTTGCTGGATGTATATGTTTCACAAATGGAACCTTCATTTCCACACCACAGAATCACAGAATTATAACAGCACAGAAGGAGGCCATTCAGCCTATCGTATCTGCACTGGTTCTCCAAATAAGCATTCTGACCTAGTGGCATTGCCCTGCCTTTTCCCCATACCCCTGCACATTGTTTCTACCATCTAATGCCCTCTTGAATGCCTCGATTGAACCTGCCTCCACCACACTTCCAGGCAGTGCATTCCAGACCCAAACCACTCGTAGTGTGAAAAAGTTTTTTTCACATCACATTTGCTTCTTTTGCAAATCACATTAAATCTGTGCCCTCTCATTTTTGATCCTTTCACGAGCGGGAACAGCTTCTCGCTATCTACTCTGTCAGCCCCCTCATGATTTTGAATATCGCTTGTCTCACAGCTAAATAACAGTCTGTGGAGATTGTAACATTTAAGGTACAGGATGTTCCAATACTTGTTACATTGGTTTGTGCCTAGTAACAGGGGTGGTAATCTCTGGGAGTGTTTTGATAGGTCACCAGATCAGTTCAAGGGTTAGTGAATTTCCCTTCTTGAGCAGTCAGTTTCAGGAAGTCACAGAGTATCGCAAGTATCACAGAGACAGGGATGGGAACAGGAACATGTCCCAGTTAAGTTAAAGAAAGAGCTGTGGGGAGCAGAATTGAAGTAAAGAGGGCCCTTGGGGCAAAGGTACCCCTTTGGGGTAGTGGTGTTCTGCTTAGCATGGCCTTAGATCTGAAAGTGTGCTTGGGACCCAGTGTTGAGTGTACTCAGGAATCCAGTGAACAGAATTCTCAGAAGGCAAGTTTGAAACCCTGTGAGGTGGGCCATTGTTAAAGCCGTCCATGTGGGAGTGACCTTTTGAAGAGAATTCCAAGGAGAGACCAGCAAAGGTGAAGCTGAAAATCCATCATGAGACAGAGTTTCAATGAGATTGTTTGACTTTGTGTTTACTGACATTTGGGTGGGCTCCTGAGAAATCCATGGACTCTGTCTTGGTTGCATCTGTCATTTACTCTGTAGTGTGGTGTGTTCAACCACAGTTCATCTGTTAATTCACATGTATCTCATACTTACCCTGAATGTTAAAGTATAAGATACATAATGTAAATTGTTTTATCTTTCTGATCTTGTATAGTAAAGTTTATTTTTGTTCGTACAAAACCCTTTATTCCAAAAGCAGGTGTCTTGAATCTCAGCCTTTATCTACTTTAAACAAAATATTATTGGTCCCTAACCAGATCTCCCCCCAGCCACCACCAACACCCCCCACCCCCAACCCCCCAGCCTCCTATCTTCTACCCCCACGTCCCGGGGTCTGGCCAAGGATCATAACACTACCTCTCCCCTCCTCCTTTAAGACTCTCCATAAAACCCACCTCTTTCAGCAAGCTTTTGTTCACCTGTCCCACTATCTCCTTATGTGGTTTGGTGCTAAATTTTGTTTGAAAATGCTTCTGTGACATGCCGTCGGGCATTTTGTTACAGTAAAGGTGCTACATAAATTCAAGTTGTTGTTGTTACAAAACCAAAATAAGAGCCACATCATCAAAATTTATAATCAAACCTATGTTACACCCTTACTGAAAGTTAAGTAATTGAGTAAAATGGGCCTATATTCTCTGAGGTTTAGAAGAATGAGATGATCTCATTGAAATGCATAACATTCTTTGAGGGGTTGACAGGGTAGATGCTGAGAGGCTGTTTACCCTGATTGGACAGTCTAGAATTTAGGATTATAATCTCAGATTAAGGTGTTGGCCATTTAGGGCTGAGATGAGGAGAAATTTCTTCATTCAGAGGGTTGAGAATCTTTGGAATTCTCTACCCCAGAGAGCTTGGATGCTCAGACATTGAATATTCAATAGTCAGATTGATAGATTTTTGGATACTAAGGGAATTGAGGGATTATGTTCAAGATTGAGATCAATGAATCTATGGACTCTAAGGGAAAAATTTTCTCCCCATTTGGTGGGGGGATGTGTGGGAGCGGGCATAGGTAGGCGCGTCTCCTATCGGCGCCCCCAATTCATGCCACCATTTTATGTGGGCAAGCCAATTAAGGCCGGTGCAGCGCCAGGAAGCACAATGTGCTCCCTGTGCGGGCGGGGTTGGGGGTTCCCTGAGTTGGGCATGTGCTCTTTCATGCATGTGTGCACAAAAGTGCACTGATCTCCCTGAGGCTAAGTGCTGCCTCAGGGAGATTGGCTCTGAATTAAAATTTGCACTACAAATGATAGAAAAATTTCCCTGGCATGACCCCTCATGTGACACTGTCTCATGAGTTGGGACGTGTCCATAACTTTTATTGAAACCTTTATTAAAAATGTAAAAACCCTCATGAAACCTCATCCCGCCCATGGATGAGGTTTCATGCTTTCTCTGAAGCCCGCCAGGGCTTCCGGCCTACCCGCTAGCCCTAAGGTTGGACGGGCAGGTCCATGATTGATTTTACTAAGTTTCCCAATGGCCTCAATAGGCCGTTGACAGGATGGTGGGCGCGCAGCTGACTCAACTGCGCCCCCCCCCCCCGCCTACCTGAAAATAGAAATGCCGTGGGGTTGACGTCAGGAGTTCCACCAGATGTCATCCCGCATCATTTTACGTGTCGGCAAGTGGGCCCTGCCTGCGCTCTCCAACCGGAAGATCCTGCCCTAAGGGAGTCAAAGGGTAAGGGGATAGGGAGGGAAAACAGAGTTCTTACTGCATCAGCCATGACCTTATTGAATGGTGGAGCCAACCTGAGGGGCTGAATGGCCTACTCCTGCTCCTCTTTCTTATGTTCTCATGTTCATAGATAGACTGTGCTAACTGTTTACAATCTCTTGAGAATCTTTGATTTTAATCGCTTCATTACCCCTGGCCATGCCTTCAGCTGCCTGTGCACTCCCTACATCTTTCCACCTCTCTACTTCTCTCTCCACTTCTAAGACACTCCTTCAGAGAGTTTGAGGAAATTGGGCCTGTATTCTCTACAGTTTCGAAGAATGAGAGGTGATCTCAGTGAAACTTACAAAGTTCTTACCAGGCATGACAGGGTAGATGTGGATAAGATGTTTCCCCTGGCTGGTGGTCTAGCACGAGGGAACACAGCCTCAGAATAAGGGGCAGGCCGTTTAGGACTGAAATGAGGAAGAACTTCTTCACTCAGAGGGTGGTGAATCTTTGGAATTCTCTATCCCAGATGGCTATGGAAGCTCAATTATCGAGCATGCTCAAGATAGAAATCAATGGATTTCTGGTATTAATGACATCAAGGGACAGTGGGGGGAAATGACATAAGAAATGGATGATCAGCTGTGATTTGTTTGACTGGCAGTGCAGGCTCGATGGGCCAAATGGCCTCCTTGTTTGGTTCAGTGCCAAATTTTGTTTGATTACTCTTGTAAAGCACCATGGGATGTTTTATTACATTCAAGGTGCTATATAAATGCAAGTTTTTGTTGCTGATATGCATCACCTCCATTAATTTGCTCAAGAAGCTTCCCTGACCTAATGGACTGAACAACAACCAGCCAACTCTCTCTCACTGCTAATCCTTAAATGTAATTATTTATGCAGCCATTAAACATTGCTAAGCCAAACCTCTAATCACATCCCACAAAGTGTTCCTGTACTTCTCCCAAACAATGTTTAATGTCTCGAAAAGATTTAGTGAAACTCAGTCCCCTCGAGTTCTTTGAAAGGGGTCGATTTTTTTAGAGCTACTACTCACAAATCTATCATTGAAAGTTCGCAATCTGTACCAAAGATGGAACTATCCCAGATGCTTTAATATAATCCTAAACACAACACAGTCTGAGTGGATTCCTAGAATCATAAGATGATACAACAGAGAAGAGGGCCATTCAGCCCATTGTGATTCTGCTGATTGTTCCTGTTTTTTTGCCTGAATTCTGTTGAATTTATTTATTTTCTTGCAATGAGCCTTGTGTTTCGTACCAAGACCAGATTTGTTGGTATCCCTGCTCTGCTCACTGGCCACTTAGAGCTCCGCTTGAAATGTCTTGAGCATCCCTCAGCTACATTGTTGGCCATCAATCAACAGCACAAAATTGCTCGTACACCTGATGCAGCCCAGCAAATGCTGATCTGACAGGCAGCAAATGAAAGCAGCAGGAAAATGGCAAACGTACTCACCATGAGCTTCGAGTTGAGATGCACAGGATAAGAGGGAGCTCCATTTCATACCTGGGGCTGCATTTTACCTGCTCCCACCAGGCATGTTTTCAGTAGGAGGCTGGGAATGAGGGGGGAGTGCTGGTGACACGTAAAATAGGACAGGTGCTCACCCCGCCACCTTCCTGCCCACCCCAATCTCACCCCCATAATACGGACGCGGGGGGGCGGGGGTGCAGACGAGTAGCCCCTGTAAGATAGAAACCCCCCTTCCCCTTTTTTCCTACCCGCCTTCTACATTAAACACACAACCCCCACTCTTCCCTAACCAGCCCAAACCCTCCCTGCCCGAGGCTCCAGACTTAACCGTCTCCGGGATCCATTGGGCCTTCTCCTTCTCCTTCCCCGTTGCAATCCCAGCAGCACCCACGAACGCAGTCTTGGCGCTGCTGGGACTAATGGAGCCACCGGCCAATCTGACTGGTCGGGGGTGAGGTCCCACACTGCCCCTAGTTAACCCAACTGCAGCACACTATGGCCGTGGGACAGGCTGGCATGGAGGTTTGGCTCTACACCTAATTTGTTTCCTGACACAAGACATCCTCTCTCCCACCACCACCCCCCGCTCCCCCCAACACCCCCCCCCCACCACCCCCCCTCCCCCAAACACCCCCCACCCCTCCCAACACCATCTTCTGATCTTCTGCACAATATTCTGCAAAATATTCTGCCCTGAAACTAGACTGCACGTGGATCTGGAATATTGGGAACATAGGTACATAGGGAAATCATGAACAGGAGGAGGCCATTCAAGGTCCCTCGGACCTGCTTCACCACTCAATTGGATCGTGGCCGATCTGCAGCTCAACTCCAATTTCCAGCCATGGCTCCATATCCCTTGATACCCTTAACCAACCAAATCTCTTCACCTTAATGGTGCAAGTTCCGCTGGAGCCCCACAAACTTTTCAGAAAAGAGAGCTACAGATTTCCAAATTTCAGGGCTCAGTTACTGGGTTCTTTACTTTTCGTATGTACATCAGTGACTTAGATTGAAATTAGAGTGCACAATTAACGAGTTTGCAGTGGTTACAAAACTTGGCCGTGTAGGCAATTTTGAGGAAGTGAGTTATAGGCAGTAGGGAGATATCAGTGAACTGGTCAAGTGGGCAGAAAAGTGGCAAATGGAATTCAATGCAGAGAAGTGTTGGATAATGCATTTTGGGCGAGAGAATAGACAATAAATAGCAGGATACTGAGAAGTGCTGAGGAACAGAGGAATCTTGGAGCGCGTGCCCACAGATCTCTGAAGTTAGCCTTTGAAGGTAGAAGTTTCGGACACAAAGCTCAGGATTTACACGAGTGAAGAAATAAATGTGAAAGGGGGTATGTCAAGTCAAAGTGCAGTATGAGGAACAGTCTGTAAAATTACCCCTATTTGTAATGTCAGGCAGGGGACCGACTCTCCTCGGAAGGAACTGGCTGAGAGAGGATAAAACTTGAGGGCCCACGAAGTTCCCATTTCGAAACCAGAAGTGTTGCTGCAAGAAAAAATGAGTATGCAAAGACACAACGGGAAAAGGCTGTAGAACTGTTACACTGGGACAGAGCTCAGGCCAAAGTCAGCATCCTTCGAAAGGAAGTTGAAAATCTATTAAGGGACTTTCTTGCACTACAAAATTCAATCAGCTCCCAATTTGTGCCACGAGAAAGATATGAAGAAGAAAAGGAAGAGTTAAGCCTGTCTCTGGCTGGATTAAGGAATGAATTAGCTGAGAAGGGGCAACGACATGCGATTCTCTGGAAAATTATTAATGAGAATAGGAAAGAATTGGAAGAGCTGAAGCAGCAGCTGCGTAAAAGCCCTGAAGTTTTAAAGCCAGAAGGCTCTGAATTCTCAGAAGAGCTGTCGGAAAACTCAACTACTGAGCTCATTCACGTTCAGCTCACACCCGAGTCTAGTCCAGTCAACAGCAAAATTAAAGAGAAGACAGAGACACGGGTCAGCGTTCCTAAGAAAAGGACATGCAGGAAGAAAAAGAGAAATTATTGACAGTCTTCATAAGAAAAACAAAAAGAATTTTTTTTCCCTTTTCCCCTTTCCCCTCACACATCATGTAGCTCATCGCTGTTTTGCTTTGTACTTGTTGCCCTTTATCTGTTTTAGCTTGCAGGGGAGGGGCAGCAGGAGTGAATGTGACTGAACGGGGAAGATGGTGAAATCATTCATTGAGGGACATTGTGGGCAACTGCTCCTGATAAGGAGGTCTTGGAAACACCAGCTGGGGTTGTTGGGCTATGACACTCAATCCGTCAATGAAGGACTCCTGAGAGACTTGACCGGTAAATAGTTATTGTGTAAATAGTTAATATATTTTAAGCTTGTTAGCCGTACTTTTAAGTAAAGGGGGAGGGATGTGGTAAAGTGAGGTACCCTGTCCCTATAAGAGAATGCAAGTGTACTGATCATGTGACAGCACTGATGAATCATTGTACAGCACAGGCAACAGGGAACTGGAAGTCTAGTTCTGGAGGTTTCTGAGTGAGCATGTATGATTTGGTAGTCTGCCTTATGTCTCATTAAACCACCACTGTTTATTCTTACATCAGCCTCTCCCCATTATTGATTGCAAGCAGCAATTGAGGAGAATATAGGAAGGGGTTAGAGTTTGGTTGGCCAACAAACTCATTTACTCAAGATATAAAAGAGTTGATCTGCCCACAACTTTCGGTTTATTTACGATACAGCCAGCAGCAACTGCATATGTGTATTCAACTCCATCTCTATGTCCACACTGACTGTGCAGGTAGCCTGCGCTGCTAAAGCATTGGTTTACACAGATCATTTGATCTTACATCACAGGACTATTCTTGAAGATACAGTCCAACATTTGTCAAAGCCATAATTACTACATTCCTCCACCTTTAACTTTGCTGTACATATTGTATTTACAAGTATATTTATCTCATGACATTATAATATTTACACAGGTCATGAAATTTACAAATTCAGTCTTTCAGGCGGTTTCCTGATCCATATGGAACGTCTCAGCTCCACAACTTCAGATTCTTTTTCAGGAACCACATTCTCTGGAACTGCAAGAACATCAGTTACCTTGGTGGGCGCTTGCAGTTCATTGTCTTCCATTCCGATGGAGATCAGACATGTCAGTCCTTGGTTGAGCATCTTCAACAGGAAATGTTGGTTCAGTAATGGTTACAGATAGAACCACATCTTATTGTGGTATCTCTCTTTTTCTTAAATGGTCCACATGCTCACTGGTGATTCGGCCTTCCACTTCCACATGGTATGATAATGATCTGGTCACTGAGCTTACTTTATCTGGTAACCACTTTGGTTCTCCCCCGAAATTCTTCACGTATACTGCTTCTCCAACAGTAAATTGTCTCTCACAACTATGCAAGCTTTTTGGTTTCCTTGACTCTTCTCCACCTTCCCCTCCAAATTTGGAAACATTAGGCCCAGTCTTGTCCTAAGACTCCGTCTCATCAACACTTCTGCAGGTGTTGCTCCTGTCATCATGTGGGGGGTTGTTCCGTAGTGGAAAGGAAACCGTGCAAGCTTGGTCTCCAATAAGTCACCTGTTGACTTCTTCATATTTGTCTACAGCATCTAGAATTCTTTCCAGATAAGGCCTTGGAATTAACCTATACCTCTTTGATTTTATCTTCAGCATCATCATCTAGCAAATGATTGTGAGGGACTGGAATAATATCAAAGTAGGCAAAGTTTGATCATTTGTTTAATGCCTCCTTCGAGTGTTTTATAGGCCACCAGCCACCAATTTAGTGTCTTTTTGGAACCTTCTTCCTTTTTGTCTTCTTTTTACCACAGAGTTTAGTCTTGTCCTGGAAACTTGAACATTGATGTGTCTTCTCTGCCAACTGGTTCTTCAGTTTATTCAGAGAGGTGCTGAACTCTTTCTGTTTCTCTTTGTACTGTTCCAGAGGCACAAACTTTGACCTGAGGGAATCTTTTGTTGTGTGAAGGTTTTTCAACAGGTTTTCCTTTACCTTGCCAAGGTTACTCACTTCATCTTAAACTCTGTCATTCAGCAGGATCTCCTGGAGTTTCTTCTGCTGTTCTTCCATGTTTTTGTTTGAGATAGACCGCATTTCTTCAGGCTGAGTCCTTTCACACTCCTTTTTCATCCTGTAGTGGTCCTTGAACTCTCCAAGCTCTCTGCCGTACTTTGTCTTGTTCCTTTTTCAAGACATGAACTCTTCCAGCTTCCTTTTGAAATCTCACTGGCCAATCAAGGTTGATTTCCCTTAACCAGTTTCAACCCTAGAAGGCTTGGTCCTCAATGCCATCATTGGTATCTGTGCTGATTGGTGTTTATAATGGACAATTACTCTGCTGATACCTTTTCCTTGGATTTCTTCACCTGTGTATGTTTTCAACTTGGCAGATGTTTGTTCCAAATTTAATTGATGTTCACCATTATTTAAATATCTGAAAGTGTATTCTCCAATTACAGTAGTGGAAGCTCCCGTGTCCACTTCTATTTTTACTGGTTTACCATTCACTTGTACCATAACAAATATTGGCTCTGTCTTCCCAGCTTTCATGTTAAACAATGAATAGATGTCAGAATTTGTTGTTTCAGGCTCTTCTACACTGTCTTTATGCTGTCTCATTATATGTCCATTTCTGTGACAAAAGCAACTTTCTACTTTTTTAAACTGCCAATCGCTAAAAGACTAAAAGACCACATCAATTAAAGTTGTTCTTCAATTTAGCTGCTAAATTATTTCTTCTTATTTTTCAGTTAGCGGAGGCTGTTTCCTGCTTCGTGGCGGAGTCTCGCTTTTTCGTGTCACTTTCAGGTGACTGTTCCCACCTGATTTGGAGTATGGTGTTACTTTGCGCCCCTTGTATTGCTTTTGAATCTCTTAGAGTGCTTTCCATGGCCAGCACTATTTCTAACACCTAATTAAAATCCAGATTCACTTTAGCCAGCAATCTTCTCTGAATAGTGTCTTCTTTCACACCACACACTAAGCGATCTCTGAGCACGTGGTTCAGAGTCTCAGTGAACTCACAATGTTCCATTAAGTGCTTCAAATTCACCACATAGCTAATAACTGTCTCACCCGGGGCTCTGTCTCGTGAATTGAACCAACAGGTCTACATCATGACTGAGGTCTTGGGTTGAAAATGTCCCTTCATGAGGTCCACCAATTCTCTGAAATTCTTTGAATCTGGGGCATTGGGTGCCGTCAGACTTTGAATCAAACTGTAGGTTTTGCTCCCACAAGTACTCAAGAGGATTGCTCGCCTCTTCTCATCTCCCATGATTTTGTTTACTTGAAAGAAGAACGGGAGGAATTCTATATACTGATTCCAATCGTCCGTGGTTGGCTCAAAGGGATCAATTCTACCAAATTGTGACATTTTGGGTGAGTATATCTTCTGTTATTTTAAATGGGCGTTAACACTCACAATCGCTGGGTGAGGTACAGTACTGATTTTGATTTATCTTGATTTATTCCGAGTTATCCTCATTTCCAGTTTGTTGTAGACTACCCATGTCACCTATTTGTAACAGAGTTGATCTGCAGACAACTTTCTAAGTGGAAACATTATGACAGCCAGCAGCAACTACATGTGTGTGTTCAACTCCATCTCTATCTCTACACTGACAGCAGAGGTAGCCCACGCTGCTAACACATTGTTTTACATGGATCATGTGACCTTATATCACAGGACTATTCTTAAAGGTACAATCCAACATTTAACAAAACCATAATTACTACAGTTACTCAGCTATATACTGCCCGATATTTTCGGGCATTAAGGAAATTACTTTGACATCCATCTTTGTCACACGTTCTTCAGTCAAGTTGGCTTTTTTGATGAATAAAGCACATTGAATTGAATCTTGATTCACCTGACATGAACAAAACCCTTTCAAAAGTAACAGGCCAGTCGTGCTACATTAGCAAGGTACCAAACAACCCTTTCCAAGATCTTAACTGGCATACCGCATGTGGACTAAATGGATAACAAATACTCCTTGCAATCTTTTGAAAGGTGTACATTTTTCTGCTTTCACTTCTGTGTTTAGTTCATCGGATGGGAACATAGACACAGGAAAGACAGACGGTTCAAGTGTTGAGTGATTTCAACAGAGCAAATAAGGAGAAACTGTTCCCAGTAGGGGGAGGATCAGTAACCAGAGGACGCAGATTTAAGGTAATTGGCAAAAGATCCAGACTGGGGGTGGGGGGGGGCGGATGAGGAGAATTCTTTGATGTTGTGATTGGTTGTGCTGCCTGCAAAAGCGGGCCCAGATGGAAAAAAAAATCAGTAAAGACTGGGAAGTAAGAATACTGGTCTGAACTGGTCTTGTATACCTTAAAATGGAACACCAGTAAAGCTGGGAAATAAGAATACTGGTCCGAACTGGTCTTGTATACCTTAAAATGGAACACCAGTAAAGACTGGGAAATAAGAATACTGGTCCAAACTGGTCTTGTATACCTTAAAATGGAACACCAGTAAAACTGGGAAATAAGGCACTGGCCCAAACTGTATTTTCCTTCTGTGGTGGAGGGGGAGGGGAGGAGGAGGGGGCGGGGGGCAGGGGGGCGGGGTGGGTGGTGGTGGGTGGCAGAGGCAGGAAGATTCACTAGTAACTTTCAAAAGGGAATTGGATGAAAAGTTGGAAGAGGAAAAGTTTCAAGGTTATAGTGAAAGACCAGGGAGAAGGGAAGTGGAATTTGATAGCCCTTTCAAAGAGCCAGTACAGGCATGAAGGACCGAATGGCATCATTCAGTGCTGTTAACATTCAATGATTCACCCAAAGCAAGGAAAAAAAAAACAGTTCTCTGTCCCTTCTAAAGCATTTCCGAAGTTGGCTCATCAATCTACTGAAAAGTCTATTTCTAATTTTAAGACAATCAATACGTCATACATAACTCTCCCCAGTTCTAATATTTTTAATTCTTTCCTGGCATCCCCCTACCCCCAACGAGTTCCTCATCTGAAAGTACTGACTCATAACTGGAGTGTAGTTTTAAAGACTGAATGTCTTTTCAGTGTAATGCTTCTTAAAGTTGCTCAATTTAAACCTTGTCCAGAAGAGCTGCCGGGTAATGCCAAATCTTTCTTGTAAACTCTTCAGGGGTTGCAGGCTAGCAACCCTTGATGAATATGCAATTGCACTTAAGTAATCCCTCCTTAATAGGGGGCCAAAAGATTCCCTTGTAGGGAGGTTTACGTATTTGAAACCAAGCTAGGCATTATTTATCCTCTTTATAAGTTCAGTGTCTTGGCCTCTCTGTTTTTGCCCCTGAGCCCTTACATCCAAGCCATCTGTACTAAACATCTGTACTAAACATCTGTACTAAACAGTTGGAAATGTTAAATAAAAACAGAAAAACTCAGCAGGTCTGGCAACATCTTCACTTCTGAGAGAAGGGTCATGCGGACCCAAAACGTTAACCCTGATTCTCTCTCCACAGATGCTGCCAGACCTGCTGAGTTTTTCCAGCCTTTTCTGTTTTTATTTCAGATTTCCCGCCCCTGCAGTATTTTGCTTTCATCTTAATTAGAAGTTTTTCTTTCTCCAGTTTTCTTCCGACTCAATTTTCTACTTTCTCTTATTGATTTGGCACCGAGCCATAGGGCTGGATTTTCGACACAGAAGTCAGGAGGCCAACACCCGGATGAATTCCGGGTTGCCGCCCCATGAACTGAGCTGTGTCACTCTCACAACGTTATGTTCAAATGTTAGGAAGGAGACAAGTTTGGTGCCCAGTTAGAGACGTCAAGCGCTTCCTGGAGGAGGGAGCTACCCGCCTGATGCCAGCGACAAAGCCAGACTATACACATGTTGAGGATTGATGTTGTCCTGAGAGTTGCCAACCCTCCAGGATAGGCCTGGAGTCTCCAGGAATTGAAGATCACTCTCGAGGACATTGCTGTGTACAACCCTGGAGAAAAATCATCGCGACATTAAAAAAGATTTTTTTTGTCATTTTCTTTGAGCATTTCTCTTCACCAGATATAAAAATATTTAAAATGGAGGGAAAAGGTCTCTTTGGCTGACAGTCAAGCATCATCCAATTGAGTGTTTTTAATTTCCAATTGGCATAGGCATGCAGTACGTCACAAGAATGGATGTGTTGGCCGACTAATGGCTGGAGGATGGGGGTAAGTCATGTGATGAAACCTCCAGGAATACATTTAATGACAGTTGGCAACCCTAGCTGCCCTACTGGGGAGAGCAGGCAGAGTTTATGGAAGTGCCAGGAGGATAAAGATGGTGCAGAGTGGTCAGGGATTCAAGTTGAGGTACGACATTGTTGACCCTTCAAATTTCATTTAAAGCTTAATTGGACGTGAACTTTCTTTTGCCCCGTGGTGACCCCCAACGCCTGCACACTAGCATGCACCAGACAGTTCAGGGTGACTGAAATCAGGTTTCAAAATTGCTTTCGTGAACGTCCCATGTCCCAGCCCCTTAACGAGCTCCGAAAGGGGCTTAAGCTGCTGTTACTTGGTGGTGAACTATTTCTCTGTCCCTCCCCTCACCAGCACTTTAAATATTCAAAACTATCCCAGAGGCGGCCTGGGTCCTGCGATGGTCTCCAGGACTGCGACACTTAAATTGCGCCCGCACCCGATCCCAACCCCGCAGCTCTTTGAAAATCCGACCCTTAGAGCCATCGCGGCACAGAAGGAGGGCAGTCGGCCCATTGAGCTCATGCTGACTGATATTTTGCCATATTCCAGCAGCCCCTCAGTGAGAGTAGAGACTATTATTGTCAGTGCTGGCTGTCGGGGATTTTGCAACGAAGCTGGATGCTGTCTTCATTTGATGCCAGAATGCACACTTTCCAATCTAGGCCACCTAATCTAAGGTGGGGACCCTGGCTGAGTCCTCCCGATGCCGAGTTGCGGAGCCTGAAAAGCAACTCTTCCAGCTGAGGTCAGATAATTCAGCAATGTCCACCGAACAAACTCTAACCTTCCGTGGCAAATTTCCAGCCCTGTAGCTAACAGGTGATCAGGGAAGCTAATAAAACATTTTGAAAATGTTTACAACTCGTTAGCCCTCTTTACAAGATTGTTGTCTCGAGAAGCTCTCTGCTCACTGGCTTTGCTGTTTTAATTGGCTTTCGGTTGTACAATGCAAGACACAGGCCAACTTATTCAGCAAGATCAGAGAACCTCGACAACCATTGAATAACCATTGGGCCTTACAGACAGAAATGGAGTTTTGTGTTTGCACTGGTCAATGGACCATGGAGAGAGCTTACTGGAGCAGCCATTACTTACTGGAGCAGACATTACTTTTGCAGCAGACAAATTTCCAGCTTCATAAAAACACCAGATATTGGCAAATTGAAGAAGAATTTTACCTTCATAATTTTCAGAAAGACCATTGATGATAAAAAAAAAGCTATTTAATCACTAGATAGTTAATGGTATTTGAACAATTGATTTTTAATGAGTTGACAAACAAACTCAACATCATCGATTGGTTATGAGTAGGATCAGTTAGGTTTACAGCTTGATCCTTGAAGGTTGGTAATGTTCTGATCGGGCTGCACTCGGGCCTCAGTTTAGAGTGTCCAAACCAATCCTACACAACCCTGCAGCCAGCCCCCTTTCTCATATCCCTGATAAAGCATCTTCATGGCTAGTGTAGGATTTCAGCATCTCTAATCTCTCCTCGTGACTCATTTCCTTTATAATTGGGATCAAGAATCATAGAATAGCGCAGGGAGGCTATTCAGCTCATCAAGTCTGCACCATTGCTATCCAAGGGCGATCCAGTCAGTCCTAATCACCTGTTCTCTCCCTATATTGTTTTCTCCCAAAAGTATTCATCCAATGCCTTTTTGAAGACTATCAATGAATCTGAATCCACCACACTGTCAGACAGTTAATTCTAAATCTTATTCACTCATCGTGTAACAAGGTTTTTTCTTCATGTCGCCTCTCATTCTTTTGCCAAGCTCTTTAAATTTGTGCTATCCGGTTATTGACCCTTGAGCAATTGGAAACAGTTTCTCATAATTTACTCCATCCTCTCCAATTTTAAGCTTTGACTCTTAATGTACTATTCGCAATTCAGAAGCACATCTTGGGACCAACTTTGTCAATTCCCTCCCTGAAAGCTTCAGTTAAGTTACCTGATGGTCTCACAGTCTTCTATCTTTTCTTAAAGAGTCTGTCCAGGTGGATAACGCCATTGCAACAGTCTATCACATTGCTTCCCAAACCTCTTCCCGATGTGATCCCATTTTAATGCTCCAGACTTTGTGTGACCCCAGAGTGAAAATCTGCGGGGGGTGTGAGAGAGCTGCTTGGGTGGCAGGGGGGGTGGGGGATGTGGGTGTGCGTGGTGTGGAGGCGTGCCTTCATCTACTGAGCCAGGGAGGGGGGGCTTCAGCTACTGAGCGGCTGTGGGCCAGAGGGAGGCTGAGCATGGTGGGAATTGTTTAAGTTGCAGGAGGTTCTTTCAAAGGCAAACACCCACCTTTTCACAACCTTTATTGCAGCATGAAGCAGGCCTTAAAGACCTGTCCGTTAGGCCAGTTGAAGAGAAATGTGAGGATTTAAAGGGGTCTTGCAGCTGTTGGCGCTCAGTCCGATCTCCACGGCAGGTATTGCTGCTTCGGAGATCGTGACCTCAAAATCTCATCTCCCAATCCCACCGGAGGTCACAATCCACAGTTTGGGAAGCCCTGCCCGACCAGGCAATGCATTGTCCACAGTTACACTAAACACTGCAGCAATAACTATACCCCAGAGATGTGCAGCAATATTTAGGAACAGGAGGAAGCCATTTATTCCCTCAAGCCTGTTCCACATCCTGACTCCACCACCAGAGGAAATGGTTTCTCTCTATCCTCTCTATTTGTCCCCCTTAATGTTTTGAAAATTTAATTTAAGTTACTCCTTCAGCTTCCAAATTCCAATGAATACAAACCTTGTTTGTCTAATCTCTCCTGATGCTTAACCTTTGCAGACTAGGAATCATTCAGGTAAAGCTACACTCCCTCCAAGGCTTATATATATCCATCCTAAGGTGTGGGGCCCAGAACTGCTCACAGTAACTCCAGGTGTGGCCTAACCGGGGCTTTGTGTAGCTGAAGTATAACTCTTATATTCAGGTCGTCTAGAAAAGAGAGCCACTATTCCACTAATCTTTTAGATTATTCTCTGTACCTGTTCAAGACATTTTAATGATCTATGTACATGGACCCCCAAGTCTCTTCCAACCTCCACTGTTTCTGGCTATTCACTATTTAGAAAGTACCCTGTTCTATCCCTTTTAGATCCAAAGTGGACAAGTTCACATTTGTCACCGTTTTGTCCATTCTCCTAATCTCCCAATATCTCTTTGCTTCCACCTACACTGCTCACAATGCTGCCTATGTTTGTGTCATCAACAAATTTGGATATGTGGCTATCTTTCCCATCATCTAAGTCATTAATAAATATAGTGAACAGTTGAGAGCCCAACACAGATCCTTGACGGACACCGTTAGTCACATCCTGCCAATTAGAGTATCTGTCCATTATTTATGACTGCTATCAAATAAATGCTCACACACCATAAAACTGTTAGCTAAAACTGGATCATTACTTGCTACTAAATTTAACGTGTCCTGTTGTCTTGTGGTTCTTAGACAAGCTGTTGCAGGAAACCATTCTGAACAAACAAGAAATTCATTACCTTTCTGAAAAGTGCTTGTCTGCTTATCTATATGAATGTTAGAATCTCTCATTCAAACCACTCTGCCTTTGCTACATGTCTACTCTCTGCATTTATACAATCTGCCACTTCACAGCTGCTACTAGGGTGCCCATACACAGCTCCCACTACAGTCTTAACTCCTTTTCTATTTTTTCTTCTATCTATAAAGTCTCCACTGCCTGCTCCTCTGTTGTTATATCCTCAATTTCATTGAAGTGATTTCACCCTTTATGACTAGGATCACCCTTCGCCCTCTAATATTTTCCCTTTCTTTCCTGTAGACTTAATAACCTGATATCTTTCATTCCCAGTTTTGTCTGTCTTGCACAGCCATGTCTCAGTCATGGCCGCCACGTCATATCCTCCAAGTTGAATTTGCAGCTGCAATTCATTCAGTTTGTTTCTTGTACTCTGCATGTTTTGTATGAAGGAGGTTTAATTGCACCACACAACCTAACCTGTCCTTCTGATCTCGCGTTTTACTCACATGTCTCTGACCTTTCTCTCCTGGTTTAATTATTTTACGCCTTTTAGCTTGCCCTTTACCTGTAGTAAAGTTACCTGGTACAGTTACAAGCAATTCCATGAGTGGATGGTATGAATTTGTTCTAAGGATTTATTAAAAGTAGTTTTATCTTGACATGAGAAGTTTAAGATTCTTGTTCTGCTTTTCGAAAAGATCTGGGGCTCATGATCTGGTTCTCAGGTGCTGAAGCACTTGCAGGCAGTGACTAGTGGGGTACCGCAGGGATCGGTGCTGGGGCCCCAGTTATTCACAATATATATTAATGATTTAGATGAGGGAACTAAATGTAATATCTCCATATTTGCATATGATACAAAGCTGGGTGGGAGGGTGAGCTGTGAGGAGGATGCAGATGCTTCAGTGTGATTTGGACAAGCTGAGAGTGGGCAAATGCATGGCAGATGCAGTATAATGTGGATAAATGTGAGGTTATCCACTTTGCCAGCAAAAACAGGAAGGCAGATTATTATCTGAATGACTATAAATTGAGAGAGGGGAATGTGCAACAAGACCTGAATGTCCTTGTACACCAGTCACTGAAGGTAAGCATGCAGGTGCAGCAGGCGGTAAAGAAGGCAAAAGGTATGTTGGCCTTCAGAGCCAGAGGATTCGAGTATAGGAACAGTGATGTCTTGCTGTATTGGACAAGACCTTGGTGAGGACACACCTGGAATATTGTGTGCAGTTTTGGTCTCCTTATCTGAGGAAGGATGTACTTCCTATAGAGAGAGTGCAGCAAAGGTTTACCCGACTGATTCCTGGGATGGCGGGACTGACATAGGAGAAGAGATTGAGTCAATTAGGATTATATTCGCTGGAGTTCAGAAGAATGAGGGGGGATCTCATAGAAACCTATAAAATTCTAACAGGACTCGACAGAGTAGATGCAGGAAGGATGTTCCGGATGATGGGGGAGTCCAGAACCAGGGGTCACAGTCTGAGGATATGGGGTAGACCATTTAGGACTGAGATGAGGAGAAATTTCTTCACCCAAAGAGCGGTGAGCCTGTGGAATTCGTTACCACAGAAAGTAGTTGTGACCAAAACATTGTATGTTTTCAAGAAGGAGTTAGATATAGCTCTTGGGGCGAAAGGGATCAAAGGGTATGGGGAGAAAGTGGGAGCAGGCTATTGAGTTGGATGATCAGCCATGATCATAATGAATGGTGGAGCAGGCTCGAAGGGCCGAATGGCCTACTCCTGCTCCTAGTTTCTATGATAATGGGGACAATGCAAAGTCTGGTCCACGTTTTAGTCCCATATGAAAATAATTTTGGAAAATGGATTAAACATACCAATTATTATGTATGTTATTTTACATTTAATTCCTTTTCCACCTGTTGCAGGCCTGACTCGGTGAGTTCACTCTCGCCTCGGAGTCAAGAAGATTGTGGGCTCATGCCCCATGCTAGAAACTTGAGCACATAAGCCAGACTGACACCCCAGCCCAGTGCTCCACTGTTGGAGGTGTCATCTTTCAGATGAGACCTGAAACCTTGGCCCCTCAGGTGGACATAAAGGATCCCAGGGCACTGTTTTGAAGAAGAGCAGAGGAGTTCTTCCCAGTGCCCTGGCCAATATTTATCCTTCAAACAACATCACAAAAAACAATTATTTGGTTATTATCACATTGTAGTTTGTGGGAGCTTGCTGGGCACAAATCAGCTGATGTGTTTCTTACATGCCAACAGCGATTACACTTCAATAGTACTTCATTGGCTGTAAAACACTTTGGGACACACTGAGAGCTGTTAGAGAAATATAAGTCTTTCTTTTTTTCTCTCTCTCCTGAAATCACAGCTAACTTTTGGTACATTAAAGTTGACAAGGCACCTGGACTAGATGAGACGCATCCAATAATATTGAAGGAAGTGTTGGTGGAAATTGCACCTGGAGTAGGAGGAAGGTGCCGGAGGACTAGAGAATTGCAAACATTATGCCCTTGTTCAAAAAAGGTTGTAAAGATCTGCCCTGCAACTACAGGCCAGTCAGTTTAACTTCTGTGGTGGGGAAACTTCTAGAAACAATTTTTCGGGATAGAATTAACAGTCACATGGAAACATGTGGATTGATTCGGAAGAGTCAGCATGGATTTGTTATAGGGAAATCGTGCCTAACTAACTTGCTGGAGTTTTTTGAAGAGGTAACAGAGATGGTTGATGAGGGCAAGGCCGTTGATGTGGTGTCTACGTACTTCCAAAAGACGATCAATACAGTGCCACGCAACAGACTTGAGGAAAGCTATAGGTCATGGAATAAAAGGGAAATTAGCAACTTGGATACAGAATTGGCTGAGGAAAAGGAAATAGAGAGTAATGCTAAATGGGTACTTTTCGGTCTAGAAGAAGGGGTCGGTATTGGGACCCTTGCTTTTCCTGATATATATAAATGATCTAGATCTTGCAGTTCAGGGGACAATTTCAAAGTTTGTAAACTGTGAGGAGGACAGTGTAGAACTTCAAAAGGACATTGACACATTGGTGGAGTGGGCAGGTAGGTGGCAGATGAAGTTCAATGTGGAGAAGTGTGAGGTGATACACTTTGGTACAAAGAACATGGAGAGACAGTATAAAATAAAGGATACTGTTCTAAAGGGTGTGCAAGAGCAGACAGACCTAGGTGTATATGTACATAAGTCACTAAAGGTGGCAGGACAAGCAGAGAGAGCTGTTTCTGAGGCATACAGTATTCTAGGCTTCATTAATAGGGGCATGGAATACAAGAGCAGGGAGGTTGTGATGAACTTATATCAGACAGTGGTTAGACCTCAGCTGGAGTATTGTGTACAGTTCCGGGTGCCACATTATACGAAGGATGTGAACACATTGGAGCGAGTGCCAAAGAGGTTTACAAGAATGATTCCAGGGATGAGACACATGAGAATGGAGAAGTTGGGACTGTTTTCCTTGGAGAGGAGAAGGCTAAGAGATTTGATAGCTGTTTTCAAAATCATGAGGGGTCTGGACAGAATAGGTAGGGAGAAACTGTTCCCGCTCGTAAACTGATCGAGAACCAGAGGGCACAGTTTTAAAGTGTTTTGCAAATGAAGCAAATGCAAGGTGAGAAAAAAATCTTTTTCACACAGCGAGTAGTTAGGGAATGCACAGTCTGGAAGGAGGCAGGTTCAACTGATGCATTCAAGAAGGCAGTGGATGACTATTTAAATAGAAACAATGTGCAGCATTACGGGGAAAAGGCAACAGAATGGCATGAAGTTAAAATGCTCAGAGAGCCTGTGCAGACACGATGGGCCGAATGGCCTCTTCCTACAACCTAACAATTCTGTGGTTCTGTGTTCAAGGTTCCACTCCTGACCAGAGTCCTGCTCAAGCATAGGAAACAACATTCTTGATTTTCTGGTCACGTTTTCTGAGGGAGGGGAGGGAAGGAGGAGCGGGGAGGGAGGAGCGGGGAGGGGTGGGGGAGGGAAGGGAGGGAGTGTTCGAGGAGAAAAGGGGAGGGATAGGAAAGGGGAGGGAAGACGATGGGGTATTGAGCTGAAGGAGATGGAGCTGGTCAGTCACACAAGCACTGCACACTGCATTCAAATATGTGAAGCCTTTCAGGAATTGTATTGCAATGTGAGGAATGCAAAGGAGCCTTGTGGATCCTTCTGGATTCTGGCAATTAATTTTTCATTCGGTGTCACAGAACGACTCCAGGCAGCACATTGGATAAGATGGGAGTGGAAAGGGTGATAAAGGAGCCTTGTTTGGTCTCCTCAGGCGGATGTAGGGCAGGAAAAGCTCCACTGATCCCTCTACCATGCCCCACAATGGCAGGATCATTATCCTGAGAGACCTTTCTCCCTCAGTACTGCAGTCATGTACCAGCCTAGGCTCTGGGCTGACGGAGAAAGGAATTGCAAAGGAAATTATTCAGGGTGGGAATCATTTTGTTGGAGCTGCTTCTCTCCCCTTCCCTATTTTTGGGTCTGCTCTGTTATCAAACACACCAGACTGTGAGAGCTGGTCAGTAATCTGGGTCCAGATTTCCTAATTAAACCACTGCAAAGCAATGGCAGGCAGGATGTGTAGGCGGTGATATCATAGTTTAATGTTACTAGATTAATAATCCAGAGGCCTGGATTAATGCCACATGGGACATGAGTTCAAATCCTACCAAGGCAACGGAGGGGGGGGCGGGATTTTAATTTAATTTAATTCATTAATTAATCACATTTGGGATATAAAGCTAGTCTCAGTTATGGTGACCATGAAACTATCGTATTGTCGCAAAACCCCAGAGAAGGAAATCTGCTGTCCTTACCTGGTCTGGCCTACATGTGACTCCAGACCCACAGCAATGTGGTTGACTCTTATCTGCCTTCTGAGGCCTAGCAAACCACCCAGTTGTATAAAGCTGCTAAAGAAAAGTCAAATAAGAGGGACAAGGCCTGCATTGTTAGGCAATAAATGCTGGCTTTGCCAGTGATGCCCATATCCCACAAATGGATTAAAAAAAACATGTCTAGACCTTTGGAAAGGGGAAGAGCTTACTTGGATGTTGGTCTGGTGAGGAAATTCAGTCAGCATTAAAGGGCATGACAACACCATGCCACAATGGTGTTAATTTTACCATTTTTGGTCTTTTAAAAAATATTTTACTCCAGAGCCCACACGGGAAAGATCGTGAATATGACAGAAGACTCATGCAGATGCAGAATGCTCCAATTTCTAAGAGAACAATTCAAGGCTATTCTAGCAGTCACTTTTGGTTCCTTCACATTGTCAGGCTGAGAAACTCCTCCAACCCACAATCACCAACAGTGTCATCAGCAATAGATGAGAAGACAGAAATCAGCCATGCAGAAATCAACACAAAGGGTCTTACACGATTAATGATAAAGGGACATTCCCATGATCGTAGCAGGGCCACCAAGTTGGAAGGAATGTCACTGATGGGCAGCATCACTCACTGGAGTGATACTCACACAGAGCGTCACTCACAGTAAGCACAGTTCATGCAGAACATTACTCAGGTAAGTGCTACTTAGGTTTGCCAATTGTGATTAAATGTATTCCTGGAGGTTTCATCACATGACCTGCTTCCACACTCCAGCCATTAGTCAACCAACAGAATCACAGAACTATTATGGGGCAGAAGGAGGCCAATCAGCCCACCATGTCTGCTGGCTCTCTAAAGGAGCATTATGACTTAGTTCCATTCTCCTGCCTTTTCCCTGTAACCTTGCACATTGTTTCTATTCAAACGATCATCTACTGCCCTCCTGAATGCCTCGATTGAACCTGCCTCCACCACACTTCCAGGCAGTGCATTCCTGATCTGAACCACTCGCAGTGTGAAAAAGTTCTTCTCACATCACATGTGCTTCTTTTGCAAATCACTTTAAATCTGTGCCCTCTCATTCTTAATCCTTTTACGAGTGAGAACATTTTCTCCCTACCTACTCTAACCAGCCCCCTCATGATTTTGAACACCTTTACCAAATCTCCAACATATCTGTCCTCATGATGTACTGCCTTCCTATGCCAAATGGAAATCAAAAAGACTCATCACCCAATTGGATGATGCTTGAATGTCAGCAAAACAACCTTTTTCCCCCATTTTTAATATGTTTATATCTGATGAAGAGAAAAGTTTGCCGAAAGTGACAAAAAAAACAATCTTTTTTAACGTCCTGATGATTATTCTCCAGGGTTTGCACACAGCAATGTCCTGGAGATTGATCTTCAATTCCTGGAGACTCCAGGCCAATCCTGGAGGGTTGGCAACTCTAGCATTACTCACAAGGGGAATCACTCATAAGGAGCATCAGTCATGAGAAACATGACTTGTGGGAAGCACATGAAAGTTAGACATACATTTCACATTCTCCCAGCATCCCAAAATAATTTTACAGCGTAGTCATTTGTAAAGTATGAACCATGACAGCTAACTTATACACCATAAGCTCTCACAAACAACAATGAATCAAATGATATTACTTGAGGGATAAATATTGGCACGGACAAAAAAGAAAGACTTTCATTGATATAGCATCTTTCACAAACTCAGGATGTCCCAAAGCTCTTTATAGCCCATTAAATGCATTTTTAAAGTGTAGTTACTGTTACTATGCAGGAAACACACCTCTGTGGAAAAAGCCAGGGAGAATTTGACTGTCCTTTATTGAAATAGTGGCCAGGGGCTCTTTTATGTCCAAGCGAGAGGGCAGATGGAGTCTCAGTTTTACATCTCAACCAAAAGCTGGCATCTCTGACAGCGCAGCATTCCCTCAGTACCACACTGGAGTGTCAGCCTAGGCTATGTGCACAGGTGTCTGGAGTGGGATTGAACCCATGACTTTCTGGCCAATAGGTAAGGCTGACAACCTGAAGTCGCTGTGATACCCAAACAACACCCTGAGGCCAAGGATTTGAATGTTAAACAGCAGAGGAAAGAAAGTCCTGACTGTACATCTCTTTGTTCACTGAATCAAAGAATTTAGAAGAAAACTTAAAGAGTAAGACCAAGGAAACCAGGTTAACAGTTAGATTGCAAATGTCCGATTGTGGTAATAACGGTTGGATGTTGTCCTCAGATAGAAGCTGGAACAAGGGTTAGTCGTTCCAGAAATGAGCTTGCATCCTGTTGTGGTTGTATATGCGAGACACACATGTGCACACAGAAACTCTATACACACACACACACATACACACACACATACACATACAGACAGATGCACACACACAGTTATACACACATATATATATCTATATATACACACACACATATACACACACACACTCATACAAGTGCGCACACAAACTCCACGCTTACATTTGCACACTTACACAAGCACACACAGAAACTCCACCCACTTACACACAGATCTCTGCACACAAACACAAAACACACATGTGAAGAAACTCTACACACAAGCAACAACATATGGCAGATACACACATGTATACACTTATATTAGACACACACACAAACACACACACACACACACACGCACAGAAATACACACAAACACAGGCACACATAAACATACACACGGGGTGGCATTTTACTGCACCTCCTGCCGGTGGGATTTTCCCGTCCCACCGATTTCAATGGGATTTTGAACGGCTTGCAGCATTTTCTGGCCCCGCCCCCATCACAATGGGACCGTAAAATTCTACCCACAGAGAGACACACAGACAGATAGACACAGACACACACACTTAGCCACATACACATATCCATACACAACTGAGTATATCAGTGATCACAGCGTTAAGTGCCAAAGAATGACTTTCGTATGAAGCCAACATCAAGTGGTGTCCAAACTGGCAAACAAAACCTGCCACCACGAACTCTGTGAACTCTCGTCTTCTGTCCTCACTGCCTGACACCATCAGAAACTTGTCTAGACCTAGGAAAGACTGTCAGAGATTCAAACTAGGGACTCTGAAGTCCTAGCTGCCCCATTGGATCAGTACAGATTCTGGAACCTAGCACGTAGAACGAGTACTCCTGGTAATAACTCACTGGGCTAAAGCACCACAAACCCTGGAACTAGGGGTAGCGTTCAGGACATACTGTCAGACTGCTTCACTCAGAGATAAATCATGAGCCGAGGCAAACAACAGGCAATGAGATCTGAACGAAACTTTGAGAGTATTTCGGACAGAACGTATCACAAATAACAAAAAGTCTTGACGCTAAGTGTTAACAGGCTGTTTAGAAAGAACGGTACCTTTTTTAAATGACCAGCGCTTCATCCAGAATTTCGAGAAGGAAGGCCAGGAGTTATTTAACGGAGAATCAGCCATTTAGCAAGATGCAAGTTGCTTGCAAGCAAGCCCCAGGGATTGTGCTACTGTGAAGGCTCAAGCGGAGGGAGGCAGGATGAACTAAAAACAGAGCCCAATAACCAAACAGTGTCTAAAGCTTCACTGCTAGGAGGGGGTGGAGAGTGCAGTGTGTTGTCATACTCATGCTGCGTGCCAGGATCAGAGGCTGGGGAGAGAAAGCTTGTGTTTTCAGTTTGTGCAGTGTGAACGAGGGCTGGGTAGTGGCTGAGTGGGGAGAAAGAGTGAGAAAGGAGAAAGCCAGGGAGGAGGGTAAGTAGAAAATTGGGGTGGGGGGGGGGGTAGAGGGAGAAGGAAAGGGGGGAACAAAGAAAGCAGGAGAGAGGGGCAAACAGAAAAAGAGGGAGAAAAGGGGGGCACTGAGAGGATAGGGGGGAAACAGAGAAAAGGGCAATAGAGAAAAAATGGGGGAGAGAAAGGAGAGGAAGGGCAATAGAGGGGGAGGGGGACACAGAAAGGGAAGGGGAGTAGAGGGCAAAAAGCTCCCAGGACAGGTGCATCACAGGGTTAGATCCAGAGTAAAGCTCCCTCTACACTGTCCCCATCAAACACTCCCAGGGCAGGTACAGCACGGGGTTAGATACAGAGTAAAGCTCCCTCTACACTGTCCCCATCAAACACTCCCAGGACAAGTACAGCACGGGGTTAGATACAGAGTAAAGCTCTCTCTACACTGTCCCCATCAAACACTCCCAGGACAGGTACAGCACGGGGTTAGATACAGAGTAAAGCTCTCTCTACATTGTCCTCATCAAACACTCCCAGGAGAGGTACAGCACGGGGTTAGATACAGAGTAAAGTTCTTGATGTGTTAAAGGAGTTCCCTGTCATTGCTGGGCTAACTGGAAGTGCTGAGTTACCTGAGACAGAGCGAGCTCTGCGTGGATCAGTGCTATACCAGGTGTTATTACATCAGTTGCCAGCTTGTTTCACAAGAGCACAAGCCATAGGAGCAGAAATTAGGCCATTCAGCCCATCGAGTCTGCTCCGCCATTTAATCATGACTGATAAGTTTCTCAACCCCATTCTCCCACCTTCTCCCCGTAACCTTTGTCCCCTTACCAATCAAGAACCTATCTATCTCGGTCTTAAATACACTCAATGACCTGGCCTCCACAGCCTTCTGTGGCAATGAATTCCATAGATTCACCATCTCTGGCTAAAGAAGTTTCTCCTCATCTCCTCATTCCCTTTACTCTGAGGCTGTGCCCTCGGGTCCTAGTCTCTCCTACTAATGGAAACATCTTAGGGCAATAGAGGGGGAGGGGTACAGCACGGAGTTAGATACAGAGTAAAGCTCCCTTTACACTGTCCTCATCAAACATTCCCAGGACAGATACAGCACAGGGTTAGATATCCAGGGTTAGATATCCTCTATCCAGGCCTTTCAGTATTCTGTACGTTTCAATCAGATTCCCCCTCATCCTTCTAAACTCCATCAAATATAGACCCAGAGTCCTCAAACGTTCCTCATATATTAAGCCTTTCATTCCTGGGATCGTTCTCGTGAACCTCCTCTGGACCCTCTCCAGGGCCAGCACATCCTTCCTGAGATACGGGGCCCAAAATTGCTCACAATATTCTAAATGTGGTCTGACCAGAGCCTTATAAAGCCTCAGCAGCACATCCCTGCTTTTATATTCTAGACCTCTTGAAATAAATGCCAACATTACATTTGCCTTCCTAACTACCGACTCAACCTGCAAGTTAACCTTAAGAGAATCCTGGACTAGGACTCCCAAATCCCTTTGCACTCCAGATTTCTGAATTCTCTCCCCATTTAGAAAATAATCTATGGCTCTATTCTTCCTACCAAAGTGCAAAACCTCATACTTCCCCATGTTGTATTCCATGTGCCACTTCTTTGCCCATTCTCCTAACCTGTCCAAATCCTTCTGCAGCCTCCCCGCCTCCTCAATACTACCTGTCCCTCTACCTATCTTTGCATCATCTGCAAACTTAGCCAGGATGACCTCAGTTCCTTCATCTAGATCATTAATGTATAAAGTGAAAAGTTGTGGTCCCTACACTGACCCCTGCGGAACTCCACTAGTCACCTTCCGCCAATGGTGGAACTCTCACCTCCAAGGCAGAAGTAGTGGCTGAAAGCATTTTACCCACTCAGTCATCGGGGAAGTTCGCAGATTAGGCTTCTCAGCCTTTTCTTTAATTGTGATTTTAATGCAGCATGTTTTTAGATTAATACAGATGGTCAGTTGGGAAACGTGACAGTTTTTCCTGTGGAAACTCTCAGTAAATTAACACTGATAACTAACAGCGGTCGGTGGGAAATTTCTTGGAAATCCAAGCCCAATATGGTACCCACAACAACTCAGTAAAATTCACTTCCTATTGAGAATGGGGCTGGGAGAGCTGAGCAAATAAGGAATAGATTTTACACAACAAGGCTAACCATCCAAATAATGGCTCAGTGGATATTCTCTCACCCTGGAGTCAAAACATTGTGGGCTCAAGTTGGGGTCCAGAGTCTTGAACACATGATCCAAGCTGCTGAACTGTCAAAGGTGCCATCTTTGGGATGAGATATTAAATCAAGGTCCCCAACTGCCCTCTCTGATGGATACAGAATGTGTACGGAACCATTTTGAAGAAAATTAGGGGAGTTATCTCTGGCATATCTTGGTCAATATTTATCCCTCATCCACCACCACTAAAACAGGTTACTTGTTCATTGTCACGTTGCTGTTTGTAGGATCTTGCCGTACGCTAATTGGCTGCTGCACAACAGCAGCACCACATCATTGGCTGTAAAGTGTTTTTGGGACATCCTGAGGTTGTGAAAGCCAATTGGAAAGTGAGAATCCTCATTGTCATGCTGTTATACTGATATAAACACTAGTCGGTCATAAGGGATGTGGGTTCATTATTCAGAATAGGTACTTGAGAATATTTATACATGGGTAGAAAGCTTGAAAACATCAGCAGCAGAGATGTGCCTGTGTGCGCTCTGCTCAAAAGCAAAAGTGAAACTAAGACTGGATTGCATGATACACTTCTCGTGATGTCATGCAACTATTCCTTAAAGGCCTATTACAACACTCTTTACTTGATTGGATAATTCTCCACTGTCAATCAAACAAACTTTTAGTCCCACATCTGATACTTTTATAATTAATAAAAGTGTTCAAAGAAAATAAAATTGTATTTTTTAACGATATTTCTCCGGGGTTTGCAGTGGCACTGTGTTTAGTTCCAGGAGCCTCCAAGACAATCCTGGAGGGTTGGCACAGTTTGTCTGGTGAAATGGGACATTAAAACTTGAGCCACCCACGCCAGCAGTCCTATTGTCAACAGGAAGGAGCTCAGCAGCTTTATGGGGGAGGATGTGGTGGCATAGTGGTAACATCACTGGATCCAGTGACCTGAGTTAATATTCTGGGGACACAGGTTCAAATCCCACCACAGCAGCTGATGGAACTTAAATTCAGTTAATAAAGAAATGGAATTGAAAACTAATCTCATGACCATGACAACTATCATCAATTGTCATAAAAACCCATCTGGTTCTGAAATGGCCTAGCAAGTCACTCATTCCATCAAGCAAGGGGTGGGCAACAAATGCTGCCCTTGCCAGCAATGTCTGCATCCCATGAATGAACAAACTTTAATCAGGGTGAGGAGGCTGCAGTGTTTTCCAACAGAATAGAAGGAACTTGCCAATTCACACACTATTGAGCTCCATGCACAGCCCCTGAAGCAAATGCCTAGCCTGTGTTGACGGATGAATATATAAGGGCATATGAAACAAGAGCTGGGGGTGGCCACTTGACCCTCCAAGCCTACTCCGTCACTCAACATCCACATCAACTCCACCTTCCTGGACTATCCCCATATCCTGAATATTGCTGAAGAGAAGCGTGTTGCTGAAGTGTTTTGTCCTGCACTCTCTGCCCCACTCACTTGAGCGTAAGACAAAAAGTTTTGACAATATGTCTCTCTTCTTTCAGCGATATTCAAGTCCTGTACTCCCAAATCCCCATATCTCTAAATTCCCTTAGTATCCAAAAACCTGTCCTGAACACACTTTTCAACTAAGCATCCACAATCCTCTGGGGTGGAGAATTCCAAAGATCCACAACTCTTTGAGTGAAGAAAGTTCTCCTCATCTCAGTCCTAAATGATCGGCTCTTTATCCTGAGACTGTGCCCCCCCCCCCCGTGTTTTAGATGCGCCAGCAAGGGGAAACAGGGGAACGTTGCCTTAGGAAACTGGGGGGACTCCAGACTTTCTTCCAAAAGCACTGTGGAAAAAGTTTAAAACTTTAGCGGAAAGGCAAAGGAAATAACTGAATCGCTGGGAAGGTTCAAATGGTGCTCAATGGGAGGAACAGTGAAAAAATGGCGCGTTTGTTTCACACCTTCTCATTTCTCTGAAAAACTCCTCAAAATAATTCACACGCAACAACTTTGAAGGCAAGTGAGGCAAATCTTAGTGAGGCAAAACTCAACACCCATTCTTGACACAGCAAGACCCCACAAAGATAAATGAGACGGATGATCTGTTGTGATGCTGTGGGATAACAGCAATAGAGCAGTATGTCTGGAAACTGCAGGGCCAGGAACTTTAGGTCAGCATGCGGGGGGGCGGGACCCACTCGCTGACGGATAAAATGACGCAGGACAACGTCGGGCGGAACTCCCCACGTCACCCCGCGTTATTTCAATTTTCAGGTCGGCGGGGACCCAACCAAATCAGCTGTGCGCCCGCTGACCTGTCAACGGCCCATTGAGGTCATTTAAAAACCAATTGACATAATTAATGGACCTGCCCGTCCAACCTTAAAAGGTTGGAGGGCAGGCTGGGAGTCCCGGCGGGCTTCAGGAAAAGCCTGAAACCTCATCCCACGGGCGGGATGAGGTTTCATGAGGGTTTTTAAAAAATTTAATAGATGTTTGATTTAAAGTGATGGGCATGTCCCAACTCGTGGCAATGTCACGTGAGGGGACACATCAGGGAAGTTGTGTTTCGTTGTACCATTTTTAAATTTGGCGACGATCTCTCTGAGGCAGCACTTAACCTCAGGGAGATGAGTGTGCTCTTTCGCGTGCATGCATGAAGGAGCGCACTCTCAGCTGAGGGAATCTCCCCACTGCCCGCACAGGGGAGCGCATAGTGTTTCCTGGTGCACGTCACACTGGGCAGGCCTTAATTGGCCCGCCCACGTAAAATGGCAGTGTGCCCCCGATTGGGCACGCCTGCCCGCGCCCGCTCCTGCACATCCCGCCCCCCCCCCCCCCCCAACCCCAACGGGAAATTCTTCCCCAGGAATTGAGAGACTGATTTACAGATTTATGACATGCGGCATACAGTTAGAACACAGGAACAGACGGGCAGGCTGGAACTTTCCGGTCCCGCCGAAGTCAATGGACTTTTGGCTGGCTCACCAGCCAAGTGGGGAATCCCGCTGTGATGGGGGTCGGAAAATCCCACCCATTGTAACAATGAGTGAGTCTTGAATTTTACCCGGTCTGGTGTCTGTTTTGTATGAGCGGCAGTGACATCCAGTGCCCACATGGCAGTACTGCACCAACAACAACAATCTGTATTGATATAGCATCATTAATGGAGTAAAACATCCCGTGGCTGTTCACAGACAAAGCTTGATACGGAGCCACATTAGAAGGTATTAAGGCAAGTGACCAAAATCTTGGTCAAAGAGGTAGGTGTTGGGGCGCCTCCTGTAGGAGGAGAGAGAGAGGCGGAGGGGTTTCGGGAGTGAATTCCAGAGCTTAAGGTTGAGGCAACTGAAGGTACATCCGCCAATAATGGAGTGAAGGAAGTCAAGGATCACAAGGGGCCAGAAGTGAAGGATTGCAGAGTTCCCAGAGGGTTATGGGGCTGCAGGAAATTGCAGAGATGGTGGGAATTGGAACATAAAGATGAGAGCTTTAAAAATCGAGGTGTTGTGGACTGGGAGTTAATGTGCGCCCAGGGTGCGTGCGGCTGGGTGATGGGTGACCAGACTTGGTGTGTGAGAGGAGAAAGGCAGCAGAGTTTTGGATGAGCTCAAGTTTACAGAGGGTGGTAGGAGGGGGACATTGGAATGGGTGAGTCTGATTATTACCTGAGGGGTAACCAGTGAGGGGCAATGTTAGCCCCAGTGAGTTTGAAATCAGGGAAGACGTTGAGTTAATGTGTCATGGGAGCCATCAAAGCTGAGCCCTATCTGCTCTCACACACCTCTTCACCAAATTTACAATTTCCAACAGGTATCGCCGGATAGGGATCAGTGGCAGGAACTCTGGCTAATTCTCCCTCTATAGCCCAGGGGCGCTGAAACCAGGACACATCTCAATTAACCCGGACGGCTGGGACTGGGGATGTGGGCGGGGGAGTGGGGAGATGGGACGGAGTCTGGGTCAGGGAGCTGGAAATGAGGCATTGGATGGAGGGATCAGATGGAGGAGAAGGATAGAGGAATTGGATAGAGAGATTGGAGCGAGAGCTGGGTCATCCAAGCTGAGACAGTGCGGTGCAGATCTGTCCCTTGCTCAGTGGTATGCTTGCCCCAATGGAACCTCAAGCCGTAATTTGTTTGGTTTTGAAAAAGGAGTTGCAATAATGAGGTCGATATCAACAAGGCGCTGTGTTCAGCCTGATTAGAGAGGGACAAACCCAGTAGACCTCCCAAGGGAGAATCCTCTTTGCTTCTTAAAGCAGTTCCGGAATTGTGAGCTTCATGTGAAACCATGCAAAATGTTTGCTCGAAATGGAGAGCTGCAAGGCAGAGCTTAAGTGACATTTGGCCAGCTTCACTTTGGCTAGAAGTCAGTTAATACCTTCCCTCACACTCATCACTCTGGAGTTACAATCTCTCGTAGAAACATAGACTTAGAGCAGAGGAGGAGGCCATTCAGTCCATCCTGTCCATGCTGATCGATAAAGGGCTATCTAGTCTAATCCCACTTTCCAGCTCTTGGCTCGTAGTCCAGTAGGTTACAACACCTCAAGCGCATATCCAGGTACTTTTTAAATGCAATTTCTGCCTCCATCACCCTTTCCCCAGTGAGTTCCAGATCTCCAAGACCCTCCTTGTGAAAAAATTACTCCTCAACACTCCTCTAATCCTTCCACTTCAAATATATCCCCCCGGTTATTGACCTCGCTGCTAATGGAAACAGGTCCTCCCTATCCACTCTCTCTAGGCCCCTCAAAATCTTATACACTCAATTAAATCTCCCCAGCCAATCCAATCTTTCCTCATCGCTAAAATTTTCCAGTCTTGGCAATATCCTCGAAAATTTCCTCCATTGCATCTCTGGTGCAATCACTTCCTTCCTGTCATGTGACGAATGGAACTGCATGCAGTACTCTAGTTGTGGTCTAGTTTTCCAGTCCTAGCATAACCCCCTCAGCTAATGAAGGAAAATATCTGTCTGCCTTCTTAACCACCTGTCCTGCTACCTAAAAGGATCTGTGAACATGCACTCCAAGGTCCCTCATTTCTTCTACACTTCTCAAATTCCTATCATTTATTCAAAAAAGATAGTGCCTCTGACAGTGCAGTACTCCCTCAGCACTGCACAATGAGGCTACAATGCTATTCACTGAGCCACAGCCAGCAAAATAGCATGAGTTAAGAAGAAAAACTATTAGAAGTATGTAATGAATAGCAGAAAAAGCTTTCAATAGACAGCAGGTCTGTCAGAGACTAAAAGAAGATTGTTGATGCCTTGTGTTGGGTGTCAAAATCTGGGATGTGACTTGAGCCCACAGCCTCATGCCAACTAAATATTGTCAGCTAATTTATTTCCTCGGTCTAAACAAACCAGAAAGCAGAACCTGATAGAGATGGAGACCAAACCCACACTAGCGGTCAGGCACTCACGATAAATTGTCAAATTTGTTAGATTGAGATTGTCCAAAACTCCACTCAGGCAGAAGAGATCAGCACATTCTCTTCAATATAGGTCAAGGTGAAATGTGGGTGTTTGTTGCCCATCCCTAATTGCCCTTGAACTGAGTAGCTTGCTAAGCCACTTTCAGAGGTCAGTTAAGAGTCAACCACATTCCTGTAACCTGGGGTGACATGTAGGCCAGACCAAATAAGGATGGTAGATTTCCTTCAGTGGTGGGTTTTTATGTCAGTCAATGATTGTTATCATGGTCACAATTACTGAGACTAGCTTTACAATCCAAATTTTATTAATTGAATTTAAAGTCTACCAGCTACTGTGGTGGGGTTTGAACCCATGTCCCAGAGAATTAGTCTGAGCTGCTAGATTACTAGGTCACTGATATTACTACTATGCTATCATCTCCCAGACTCTGCCACTGAATCTCATGATCACTATATTGTGTGCAAACGTGTGTATAGCCATCAGGTGTGAACAGGATTGGCATTGATCCAGCATGTTCCCAGTCCCGTCAACACCTTGATTTTAAAATCCTCATCCTTGTTTTCAAATCCCTCCATAGTCTTTCCCAATGTTCCCTCTAGTTTCTGTTTGCGGTGTGCAGCCTGCTTGTTGCACTACATGGCCACCCTTTAAGATTGCCACATGGCTGCATATGCGCTTTTCTTAAAGGGGTGCATTGGGTGTGTGTGTGGCCTATTTGTTCCCTGGACAACACATTCTTGATTGGTGCCCTGCCTTGCAACTCCCAGTCGCTGTAACCTCCTTCAGCCTGACAATCCTCCAAAATCTCTGTCCTCCTCTAATACTGGCCTCTTGCGTGCATCCCAATTTTAACCATTCCACCATTGGCAGCTGAGCTTTCGGTTGCCTAGTCCCTAAGCTCTGGAACTCCTTCCTATACACCTCTCTGCCTCGCTTTCCTCCTTAAAACCTACCTTTTTGACCAAGCTTTTGATCACTTGTAACATTGGGGGAGGCAGTGGCGTAGTGGTATTGTCACTGGACTATTAATCCAGCAACCCAGGGTAATGCTCCGGAGACCCGGACTTGAATCCGGTGGTGGAATTTGAATTCTATCAATAGAAATCTGGAATTAAAAGTCTGGTAATGACCATTAAATGATTGTCATAAAAACCCATCTGGCTCACTAATGTCCATCCTTTCCTGGTCTGGCCTACATGTGACTCCAGATCCACAGCAATGTGGCTGACTCTTAAGGGGCCTATCAAGCCTCTCAGTTGTATCAAACTGCTTCTCAAGGGGCAATAAATGCTGGCCTAGCCAATGACACCCACATCCCACGAATGTATAAATAAAATCTCCTTATGTGACCCAGTATCAAATTTTGATAATATCCCTGTGAAGCAGTTTAAGATGCAGCTTACTCAGTTACAGTTACAATGTGGAGGAACTATTTTTTGGATTAACAGAGGGAGAACTATCACTGAGAAGCAGCCTATAGTCAGCCATAGGGGGAATCAGAGAGAATTGGACACAGATTCCCAGTTAGCAGTGACTGGGTCATTACCAGGAGCAGAAATGTAAACCCTGGGCACCAATGCAGAATTCTTGCACCGCGTCCTACATTTCCCTCCCTGCTCCACCACCCCCCCACCCCAACCACCCACCCCCCCAATCCCCCATATGTTCCCCTGCTCTCAGTAATATATTTGGGCACAGACAGGTCAGGCCTGACAAGTTATGGGTTGGCACAGAGCTATGCCAGGCTGGGGTCTCAAGCCATCAGGAGCAGCTCCAGTTGCACTGTCAGAGGGCCAGTACTGAAGGAGCACTGCACTGTTGGAGGGTCAGCACTGAGAGAGTGTTGCACTGTTAGAAGGTCAGTACTGAGAGAGTGCTGCACTGTCGGAGGGCCAGTGCTGAGGGAGTGCTGCACTGTCGGAGGGCCAGTGCTGAGGGAACACTGCATTGTTAACTGTGCTGTTTTTCGGGTGAACTGTTTATTTAATGAATGTCAGTACCTGAGGGAACAATCTGAAGAGGTCTTTGGCCTCCGTATACCAGGCAAACCCCTCAAAATTGTTTTGTAAGAGATCTGCATTGAAGCAGCTTATTTTATCTTTTTCCAACCCCCTTATGCTCCATTTCCCTTTTCTGAAGATTAGAGTTGTTGACTAAGATGCAATTTAACTGCCATTACTAAAATGTAAACAGCTAACCTGGCTGATACTGCTGCCAAACCGCAGGCCTGACTGACTGACTCACTTCACTAGTGCAGCTGCTGTGTCAGTGAAGTGGAGCTGCTGGGAACGGCATTGCTAATAACTCTTGGTCCGAAGACTGAAATTCTGTTCTGAGACAACATGGCAGCCTCTTTCCTATCCCAGTGACTCTCAATGAAGTGCAGCATCTCTAGACTGACAGGATGAACATTTCATCCATCTGTTGCTTTAAAAAAGGAAGACTTCCATTTATATAGCGCCTTTTGTGATCGCAGGATGTCCCAAAGTTCTTTACAGCCAATGAAGAACATTTTGAAGTGTAGTCACTGCCGTTACATTCGAGATGCAGCACGATCCCATGAACAGCAAAATAATAATGACCAGATAGTTTGTCTTTGTGATGTCGACTAAATAGAGGTTGTCGGATCATTTACATCACCTGATAGGGCACGTCCAACGGTGCCGCGCTCCCTCAGCGCTGCCCCTACGACAGTGCAGCGCTCCCTCAGCGCTGACCCTCTGACAGTGAAGCACTCCTCAGCACTGACCCTCCAACAGTGCAGCGCTCCCTCAGCACTGACCCTCCGACAGTGCAGCTCTCCCTCAGCACTGCACCAAGAGTGCCGGCCTGGATTTTCTACTTAACTCTTTGGATCCTTTTTGTGCAGACTACAGAGTCTCTTGTGGGGAATAGTGGGAGTAATTGGTAATCCCAAGATATGAATAACAACAATAACAGTTTGTATTTATGTAGCACCTTCCACATTGTAAAATGTTGCAAGCCCCTTCACAGGAGGCTTATCAAATAAAAATTGACACTTGTGCCACATAAGGAAGTATCAGAACAGGTGACAAAGGCTTTGTCAAAGAGGAAGGTTTTAAGGAGTGCCTTGAAGGAGGAAAGAGAGGGGGATAGCGAAGCAGAGAGCAGGGAGGTAATTCCAGAGCTTAGGGCCTCGGCGGTTGAAGGCACGGCCACCAATGGTGGAGCAATTAAAATCTGGCAGGCCAGAATTGGAGGACCACAATGATCATGGGTATTTGAAGGACCGACCGAGGTTACAGAGATTGAGAATAGTTGGGGCCATGGAGGGATTGGAAAACAAGGATGTGAGTTTTAAAATTGAGGCCTTGTCAAACTGGGTGAGCGAACACAAGGGGTCATGGGTGAATAGAACTTTGTGCGAGCTAGGATATGGGCAGCAGAGTTCTGGATAACTCTGGAAAGACCATATTTTCCACCAGTCCCTTACTGCTGTGTGCCTTCCCTGTTAGGTAATTGTGGTCACCAGTCAAATGGCAATATAAAATACAGACTGTGACAAATCGACACACAAGAGGGGGACAGATCAGACCATAGGCTGGAGAGGTCAACACAGCTGATTAGGTGCAAACTGGGAAAAGGAGGATCTCTGGCCAAAACATTGCTGAGGGCCAACTCACCGAGCACACCCTGTACAGAACACAGAGGGAGTGGCGCAAAGCTGGAGGCTCTAGTCTATCAACGATCTGGGCTCAGGTTAAATGCAGTTGGTGACCTTTAAAAAGGTGCATTGTCATGAGGCGTCTCTGTGACTGAAACTGTTACCATGGCCCCCACTGACTCAAAAGAAAACTACCACCACTGCTCAGCTGATTAATGAGGTGAGGGCTTCCTGAACACTTGTTATTCCGGCTGGGAAGTGGAGACAGTAAAAGACTTAAAATTCTCTTGGGGATTGGGGCAGCTTGTGGTGTAATTGGGAAGAACAAGAGGGTGGGGTTGGACAATGGGGTGGAGTCCAGTGTTGAAGGGTAATTACTTTGGTTCAAAACGCACCTTTGAGATGATGTTAAAGCTGAGCCCTGATCAGAGGGTCGGACACACGCAGAAGTTCCCAATCCAAAAGCGAACCTGGCGGGGTTTGCTGGAATCCGTGGATGGGATCGTGTCAACACTGTTAAAGAATGACCAGGTTACTTTTGGGTGGCAGCTAAATGTAGAAGAGTTGTCGCTCAGAACCTCCAGCAGCACACACACACTCTCAGCCCTGCATAAGGAAGGGGGAAGTTCCCACACACACCGTGGCTCAAACTCCTTCCTAGTCCCTCGATTAGAATTGCTGGTGTTCATGAATTGACTGCAAGTTTTGGTGATGACTTCTCCAAATAAAGGTTCCTAAGTTCACACGAGGCAGTCCGCTAAAAATAGTTTAATCAGCAACTGCTTGAGGTCAGAAATGAGAGTGGAATGCTAACAGTTCCAGCCAGTGATGGCTCCACAACCAGCCTTCCGCACACAATCATTTCAAACCACTGGAATCTTGGACTGGACCTCAGTCTCTTGAGATTTCGTTTTCATTAATGAAGAAATTCGGGCAACATAGTGTACTGAAAGGCCCAACCTGAAAAGAGTAGGAGGGCGAGAAAAATAGATGGAGCAGAAGACAGAAAGAAGGAAGGAGTGAAAGAAAGTCAGAAAGGAAGAGAAAAGAGAGAGAGAAAGGAAGGGGGAAAGAAAGGAAAAAGAGGGAAAGGGAAAGAGAGAGACAGAGAGACAGGGAGTGAAAAAGAGTGGGAAAGAGTGGAAGAGAGAAAAGGGGAAAAGAGAGAAAGACAGAAATAAAGAAAGCCTGAATTTAGGTAGTGCTTTTCTCATCCCCAGGACTTGCTAAAGTAATTCAGAACCAACAAATACATTTGAAATGTAGCCACTGTTTCATAAGCAAACAGTGCAACCAATTTGCACACAATAAGCTTCCACAAACAGATATGTTGTAAATGATCGGAAAGTCTGTTTAGAATTGTTGGTTGAGGGATAAATATTGCCCAGGACATTTTACTTCCACCCGAGAGGACAGACGAGGCCTTGTTTTAACATCTCATTCAAATGACTCCCTCAGTAGTGGCAATGAAATGTCCACCAGATTAAGAGCTTAAGTATCTGAACTGAGACTTCAACCCACAACCTCAGAGGTGAGAGCATCACTGCAGTAGGTGAAACAAGGAGCTAAATGAAGAAATAGATGCTGGGTGACACCAGGCTTGGGTTTTAAGAGTCTGAAGAGGAAGGAAAACCAAAGGAGATGGAGGGATTCCAGGCTTTTAAGATGCTGGGGGTGGGGGGGTGGGGGTTGGTGGGGGTATGAGTTAGACAGTGTGGCAAGTGCTGATTTCAGTGAGAACATTGTCACATTCTTAGTATCTCATTTTTTTCATTTGAAAATTTATGTAAAGGAGTAAAACAATCTCAACTGACATACCACACAGTGGTTAGTGGGAATCAAACATTCACCTGCATTGGAACCAAAGGACAAAGGAATGCCATTAAACCCATTCTCATTAGTTCGACTTGTTGCTTTTTCCACCTCTCCCCTAAAAGCTCTGGGTCTTGTTGTGTGCTTTTCCATGGCTTCCTGCCATTTCCCAGTATCTCTACCCAAAGAGCTGTGGATTCTCAGCTATTTAGTATATTCAGGACTGAAATTGATACATTTTTCAACACTAAGGGGATGGAGGGTAGAGTGGAATAAAGTGGCAGAGTGGAGTTGAGGTAAAAGATCAGCCATGATCTTCTTGAACGGCAGAGTAGGCTCGACGGGCTAAATGGCCTAGTCCTGTTTATGTTCTTATGAAATTATCTCAGGCAAGGGGCCAATCATGACAGTGAGTTCCTGCAGGTTATGCTACCACAGAAGGAACTCACAGCTCATCTCAACTCTTTCCTCACTCATTAGTGGGTAACTGAATGGCAATCACCTTTTTTTTTATTCGTTCATGGGATGAGGGTGTCACATCACTGGTTAGGCCAGCACTTATTGCCCATATTCAAAGGGCATTTTTTTTTAAAGAGCCAAACCACATTGCTGTGGCTGTGGGTCTGGAGTCACCTGTAGGCCAGACCAGGTGAGGATAGCAGATTCCCTTCCTAAAGGACATTAGTGAACCAGATGTTTTTTTTTTATGACAATAGTTTCAAGGTCGTCATTAGACTTTTTAATTCCAGGCATTCGTTGAATTCAAATTCCACCATCTGCTGTGGTGGGATTCAAACCCAGTGTCCCAGAACATTACTCTGGGTCTCTAGAATACTAGTCCTGTGAGAATACCACTACGCCACCACCTCCCCTATGGAAAGCCATAGCTGAGATATATTAATTCACCACAAACTCGGACCAAACTTGGGATCTTCCAGTCTACAAAGCTTCCCATTACCACATGAGGAGAATAGAATGTATGCTAATCCAGTGGGTCATAGTTCAGGATGCTCATTGACTATGAATTGGTCGAAGATCAGGTCCAATTATATTCTGCTACATACCTGACCTTCTTATCAAGGATCTCTTGACCCTGGGGTGGGCTGTTTCCCCTATTGTCCACCAGCTTAGGCATATAGGAGCAGGGGTAGGTCATTTAGCCCCATGAGCCTGCTCCACCATTCAACAAGATCATGACTGATCTGCCACTGAACTCCATAAACCCGCCTTTGCCCCATATCCCTTGATACCTTCAATTAGCAATAATCTATCAATCTCAGAGTTAAAATTAATAATTTATCAATTGCTATTTGTGGAAGAGAGTTCCAAACATCTAGCATCCTTTATGTGTAGTAGTGTTACCAACTTCACTCCTAAAAGGCCTGGATCGAATTTTTAGACTACTCTCTTAGCCCTAGACTCCCCAACCAGCGAAAATAGTTTCTTAAAAACTTCGATCAAATCATACCTTAACCTTATAAGTTCCAGGTGCTACAACCCTAATTTGTGTAATCACACATTTTGATTTAACCCTTGGACTCCAAGTATTATTCCCATGCTCCCCAAAATTGGGACGATGGCTGGGATTTTCTAGACCTGCCCACTGCTCAAAGTCGATGGACCTTTAGTTGGTCCATCAAATTTTCCATCCCACCCAAATCCATTCCCACCATGGGTGGAAGGGTGGGGGGGGGGGGTTGTGGGGGGGGGGGGGGGGGGTGTCAGAAAATCCCGGCCAATGTGTCGAGTGAAATAGTTGAAACCTCAAACTGATTTCAAGGCAGAGAGACGTGGTTTCAGTCAACGGTTACAAATCACTCAAGAAACACTCCCATAGTTTATGATCTTATCAAAATAGTTCAGTTAGATTAGGCCCAGCGATTATTCCTGGATATTCCTATGTACAAAGCCATTGATTAGATTGTAACCTGTAGCTCATTTCCATTATCCATTATTCTATATGTAAACTATCCAAATGCCTCAATTGGATTCTAGCCTTTAACTCACTCTTAAGTATTCGTTATTCCATGTACAGAATATATTAAAATTGTTAAGATGCTGCTGGGGACAAATGTTGACATTGTCAGATTCCTTCCCATCCTAACTCCAAAGGTCAGTGTCTCAAAGGAAAACAATGACTTCCAGTCCAAAAAACGATCTTGTCAGTATAAGAAAATAGAAAGTACATGATGGTAATTTGACAAATGAAAGACTCATACAGCACAAAAGGAGGCCATTCAGCCCATTGTGCCTGTGTCAACACTGTGAAAGAACTAGCCAAATACTCCCACTCCCCAGCTCTTTCCCCATAGTCTGGCAAATTTTTCCCTCTCTAGTATTAATCCAATTCCCTTTTGGAGGTCACTAGTGAATCTGTTTCCACCACCCTGTGAGGCAGGGTGTCCCAGATCACAACAACTCACAGCTTAAAAATTGTTTCCTCATGCCTGATTCTTTTGCTATTCATCCTGAATCTGTGTCCTCTGATTCTCGACCTCTCTACCACTGGAAACAATTTCTCCTTTATTTATTCAGTCAAAGTTCTTCATGATTTTGAACACGTCTATCAAATCCCCTCTTAACCTTCTCTGCTCTAAGGAGAACAATCCCAGCTTCTCCAGTCTCTCCACATCACTGAATTCCTTCATTCCCTGATATGATTTTAATAAATCTCCTCTGCACCCTCTCCAAGGCCTTGGCATCCTTCCTAAAATGTGGTGGCCAAAATTGAACATAATTCTCCAGCTGACGCCTAACCAGTCTTTTATAAAGATTTAGCAAGTTTTTTGCTTCTATACTCTGTTCCCCTGTTAATAAAACCAAGGATCTTATGTACTTTTTAGCAGCTTTCTCACCTTGTCCTGCCACCTTTAAATACATGTGTACAAACGACTCCTGTTCTTGTACCCACTTTAAAATTGTACTATTTTGTTTGCCTCTCTTCATTCTTCCTACCAAAATATATCACTTCATGCTTCTCTGCATTAAATTGCATCCGTCATGTGTCTGCCTATTTCACCAGTTCATCCCCGTCCTCCTCAAGTCTGTGACTATCCTCCTCATTGTTTACTACATTTCCGAATTTCATGTCACCCACAGGCTTTGAAATTATGCCCCTGTATACCCAAAACATGTCGTTCATATCTATGAAAAAGTGCCCCAATACAGATACAAAATAACCGTTCAGCACGACTCTCCATTTTATCCCTTAACCACTTTGCATCCATACACTGACCTGTTAATCTTATGGTGTTTAATTTTGCTAACAAGTCTATCATGTGGTACTTTCTCAAATGTCTTTTGAAAGTTCATATACAGAACCTCTCTACTCTCATCAACTCTTTCTGCTGCTTCATCAAAAAAGCCAATCAACCTGGTTAAACACAATTTGTTGTTATTAAATCCATGCAGACTTTCATTTATGAGCCCATACCTTTCCAAGCATCAATTCATTTTTGTCTCTCAATGTTTTCCCACCACTGGTGTTAGGCTAATTAGCCTGTCTTTGCCAGCATTATCACCCTCTCTTTTTTGATCCAGGGTGTGACATTTGCATCCCCTTCCCCCAGTTCTCTGGTAACACACCCTGTCTAAGGCAAATGGGAAGATTGTGGTCTCTGCAATTTCTCCCCCTACTTCCCTTGGCAACCTAGGATGCACTTCTAATCTCAGTGCTTCCAACCTCTTAAATAGCTCCTGTTTATGCATTTTTATCTTATCCAATATCACTATTACCTCCTTCCTTACTGTCACATTTGCAACTTCCTCTTCCCTACTGAAGATGTAAAGTACTCTTAAAACCTCAACCACAAAGAGGTCTCCTTTTTGGCTCCTCTAATTGGCCTCACCCAAACTTTAACCAAATTTTTACTATTTATGTATTTTTAAAATACTTTTGGGTTCCCTTTTATGTTGACTAATCAATTATCTTACACTCTCTTTGCAGCTGTCATTCTGTGTTTTATATCTCCTCTGTACTTTTTGTATTCAGCTTTGTTCTCTATTGAATTAAGAATCTTGCATTTGTCATAAATCTCCTTTCTCTGTTCCATTTTAACTTCCTATATCTTTGGTTGTCCAGGGAGCTCTAGTTTTGGATGGCCTTCCTTTCCCCTGGTGGGAAGTTATCTAACCTGAACCATCTCCTCTTTGAAGATAATTCATTGCTCACTTACTATTTTTTCTATTGATTTTGGTACTAAACCATCCAAACCCCTCAATTAGATTCACAGGAACACAAGAAATAGGAGCAGTATGTCCATATGTCCCATCGAACCTGCTCCGCCATGCAATAGGATCATGGCTGATCTTGGGCTTCACGTCCGCTTTCCCGGTCACTCCCCCTATCCCTTAATTCCTTGAGAGACCAAAAATCTGTCTATCGCAGTCTTAAATATATTCAATAATGGAGCATCCGCAACCCTCTGTGTAGTATAAGGGTATGACACATATAGGATGTGGGTGTGAGTATAGCATAGCCCATACAGTGATGTAAGGAAACACATGACCTGCACCTAGGGGCCAATGTGGTGTTGGACAGAGCCGTGTGCAGAACGAAGCATGGAGACAGCCCTTAGCTTGTACACTTTGCTGTATACTTGTAAATAGTTCTAATAGTTAATAAAGATATACTGTTAACCTGCTAAAGACTACGAAGATTTCATCAAATCTACCAAGATGCAACCAGCGCCCCACAACAAGGTGGCAGCTCATGGAAAATATCCAAAACCTCACTAAAATGCTGGAAGAATGAGGAAAATTTCAAAAAAGCATTCTGATCTGAAAAGAAGCTCCAGAAGTAGGGGCACAGAGGAAAAATCGACAGGACAAAGCTCCGAAGAAAGGCTTGGAAGCGGAAGGCAGAAATTTAAAATTGCTTCCTGCAGCAGAAAACTCCATTGAATCTCCTTTCGAAGTCCAGCTCCAGATTGCAGAGTTAGCAGAACTTGCAAGGGTGAGCTTTTAAAATTCCAGGCTACCGAAACTCCTGAGGAATCTTTAAAGTAATTCAGAGTCAGAAGTGCAGTTTGAGAGAAACCCTCTGCTAAAATCCAATCCCTAAGCCGGAGCCTAAACACGTGGCATCCGAGCTCATCAGAAACAAAAGAAAAAAAGAGGAAGGGTTAATTAATTATTTCGGGAACATCACAACTCTTCAACTCAGTAAAAGGCAAGCAGAAGCTAGAATTCAATGGACTCATGAGTCAAAAGAGTAAAACTTTGAACAAGGGAAGTCTGCAGTCAGCCAATCCAGGTAGTCACTGTTAAAAGAATTAAAGTTTTCAAGCTGAGCACCATCGGCATTGTTGCAGAGCCCACCAAGATCAGCAAGTGCAGGAAATCCCTTTGTCTCCGAGTGAACAGCACCGCCACCTTGAAATTCGGGTAGCTCTTAAAGCAGAATATACACTTACAAAATTTTGAACAAAATTTTGAATTCCACTCTTCCAAATAAATTCAGTCTCATCCAAGGCCAGGTCAATCACAAAATTGGGAACTTTGAAGGAAAATGTTCTTAAGATGCAGCAATGCTTCAGGTTTACATGAAAAGCCAGAAGAAGAGCAGTTGAACATGTTACTTTACTCGGCAGGCCCAATTGCAGATGAAGTTATTGCAAGACAGGGAATTAATTATGTGTAAAATTCATAGAGGTACTAAAATCATTCAAAGTCTATTTTAATCTAAGAAGCAACAAAATACTTGAAAGAGCTAAATGCAATAAGATGGTCCAACAACCAGGAGAATCTATCGTTTCGTTCATCAATGATCTGTACAGGATGGCAGGAGATTGCGAGTACGGAGATTTAATATCTGAACTTATCAGTGACAGAATAGCGATAGGAGTCATGGATCTCACAGTCTCTGACCTCATACAAGCAAAGGGAGATCTAACCCTGGAAAAGGCAATCCAGATATTTAGACAGACAGAACTCCCTGAGCAGCACTGGACCATTTTAAGGGGAAGGAATAAACTGTGGTGCAGTGGCCAACCCACAGTCCAGCGAGTTAAGCAACAAAGAATCAAGAACACTCTAATTCAGGGAAAGCAATACCTGAACTGGCCGGCAGAGCGACCATGCCAATGCTGTGGAGCAAAGCGCCCCCACAGGCGAGATCAATGTCCTGCAATTTCAGCCCAATGCTTCCAATGCAACAGGATTGGACACTATGGCAAACTGTACAAGGCAAGAACATGGAAACATACAGAAGGCCCAAGGGTTATCCACAAGGTCGAGACTGCAAACCCAGAAGATACACAGCCATGCTTCTTGGGCAAGGTCAAAGATCTTGATTTTTCATGTTGGAACGCAAACGTTCCTGTCAATGGTCATTTAGCAAATTTTGAATTAGACACACGGGTCTTTCTCTCTCCTGAGCCGAGGTGCCTGCATAGCTTTGGATCGCCTCAAAATGGCAGATGGTGTCAAGACAACCACTGTTGTTAACAAAACAGTACTGCAAGTTCCCGAGCACTCAAACAATAAAGAGTATGCAGATTTTGACTTCAGCTCTGAAATGTCTTCTCTCTTTGCGGAGCAGGTTTGTCCATTCTCATTACAGGTGCCGGAAAACCTTCAATGGCCAGGCTAGCCGACCATCCAGGAGGTAACCACGGAGCCTCCAGTGGAGGATGTAAGAGAGCGACCAGCAGTCCGATGCGCTTCAACTTCCGGCTCCGATGACAGTACAGCAGGTCAACACAGTAGCCACCAAACATACGTAACTCCCAGCCAGCATGCCAAAGACACAAAAGGTGCTGGAGCCTGATAGCAGCCACCCATTGCCGGCAGAGGGGAGTGTACCACTAAATCTCATTCTTCTCACGGGAACGCTCTTCAACCACAGAGGACATCACGACAACCCACACAATGATGGAAAAAGTGAAATAACCGACAAGGAGACGAGCACAATGTTCGTCCACCCGCAAGAAACGAGTTAGAGTAGCAACCATCGATCAATGCAACAGCCGAACCGACCAAGTGCGGTTCAACATGAAGGAGTAGAAGAAAAGGGTGAAAGCATACCCAGATGTCAACTCAACCTCTAAACCAACAGAAAGAACCAGCAGTGACAGAGCCTACCACTTCTCCGACAGTAGTGCAAATGAGATATGGAAGCTTTATAAGGCTTCCAGGCTGCCTGAACCATTGAGTTCAAAGACTTGAAGGGGGAGATGGGGTAGTGATAATGCAGTAATAGTGATAAGGTAGTAATACTGAGAATGTAGTAGTAACAATGTAAGACATGAAGCAAACTAGCATAACACTAAATACCTTGTATAAAGACTTGTGGGGTAGTGTAGTACAAAGGTCAGGCACATATAGAGTTAATTTGAAACTGAGTATAGCCCAGCCCACACAGTGATGTAAGAAAAGTAAGTAAGGGGTCAGTGCAATGTTGGACAGAGCTGCGTGCAGACCTAAGCATGGAGACAGCCCCTGACTTGTACCCTTTACTGTATATGTGTAAATAGTTCTAGTAGCTAATGAAGACTTACTGTTAACCTGCTAAAGATTATGGAGACTTCATCAAACGTAACGAGATGTAACCAACACCCCACAACACTCTGGGTTGGAGAATTCCAAAAGATTTACAGCCCTTTGGGTGAAATAATTTCTCCTCACCTCAGTCCTAAATGATTGGCCCCTTATCCTGAGACTGTGCCCCTTGTGTTTTCACTTCCCTGACCAGCTGAAACGATCTCTCAACATCCACCCTATCAAGAACACGAGAGCACAAGAAATAGGAGCAGGAGTAGACCATATGGCCCGTCATATAAGCCACTTCAGAATCTTGTGCGTTTTAGTGAGATTGCCTGAACATTCTTCCAAACTCCGGAGAATATAGACCCAATTTACTCAGCCTCTGCTGCAGCCTATAACTTACATCTTTTTATCTGTAAAATTCAAAAGGCCCTCTTGAAAACTGAATTTGTATTGCAGGTGTTACTATAACATCCTCTGCTCTATTTTATTTTAATATCGTTATTTAAACGGGGGAACTGACAGCGCAATAGCAGAAAAAGGTTGGGACGATAACTGAGCCGCGTAGAAGAGAGATGAAGGAGCACAGGACTGAAATGGTACAATCGCCAATCTCCATGATGCCACCTAGATTGCCCCCAGCTGCCTATCTCAGTGACTTCCCTGATAAACAGTCATCACATCAACTAGAGATGTTCCGTATTGAAACAGTCCACTTGGAAATTAATGCAGATGTTTCTAACAATTAACAAATATTGATGGTTTGACCAATTGTCATCAGTTCCATGACATTAAAAGAAACTCAAACGATGGCATACAGGAACTTACTCAGGGATTTGTTCAAATTAAAGTCAACAAAACTGAGGTGGGTGATAAAGGCCCTGAGGTGAATACGTTTATTCTAGTTCATGGCCATCTAACCATCCCTTCAGATTGAAGTTCTGGGTTCAGCATTGTACAAAACACACACGCACATACACGCGATTGCTGAATGTTAAAAACATAACTTACCTACATTTTTTGTCAGAGCCTGGTCCATCGGTCTATGAGTTCTTAGCAGCACCATCAGTTGACTGATGAGAGTTTCGATTGACGGCAGGAAAGACTTGCGTCTCATCACGTGACCCGTGTGTGTCCGTTCTGTTGAAAGAAAGCCAGAGGAAACTTGTGGTTAGTTGACTTTTTTTGAGTTTGCATCAGACTTTTAAACAGGAGCTGGAGAGAAGCAAATGCTTGTGACTGAAAAGTGCAGTGCAGCTTCCTCTCGAGCTGTCACCTTCAGCATTTCCGACAGCGCGCTCATATCAACCCATGTTCAGCCCATGGATTGCCGGTCACCTGCAGCATGACAGATTTCACTATGGTCAACGCCAGTTAGTACCTTGGCTGAGTCTGCAGAACCATTGCTCTCTTTGCTCTGCTCTGTTCCCTAGCCTGAGCTCTCTCAGTCTTCCTGCCTCCCTGTATCGATCTTTTAAGTTCACATTGGCTTGCAAGATGGCTTCTTTGCACAAGAAGCAAATCGACGCTCCCCTCCAAAAGCTGCGTTTACTCGAATTCTCATCTGGACCCACTCAATGGCTAGAATGAAAGAAAGAACTTGTATTTACGTAGCACCTTTCGCAACCTCAGGCCTTCCCAAAGTACTTTACAGCAAATTAAGCCATTTTGAAATGCAGGCACAGCTGTAATACGGAAAATATGGCCTCCAATTTGTGCACAGCAAGATCCCACAATCAGAAATGTGACAAAGGTCAATCATTTTTGAGTGATGTTGATTTAGAGCTAAACATTGGCCAGGACACCAGAGATAACTCCTATGCTCTTCTCCAAAATAGTGCCATGGGATATTTTTACATCCAGCTGAGAGGGCAGACAAGACCTAAGTTTAACATTTGATTTGAAAGACAGCACCTCCAACAGTGCAGCACTCCCTCAGTACTGCACTGGGAGTATCTAGATTATATGCTGAATTATTATTGAGGGGCTTGAACCAAATACCTCCTGACTCAGAGGCGAGCAAGCTATCTACGGCTTAACGGGTGAGAATCCTCCACAATAATAAACCTTAACACCTACATCGTAGCCTCATTCACCTGAATGTGAAGTGGATTATAATCCTCATCCCTTTTTGGGACCACTCTGGATCAGATGTACTCCTCGGATGATCACTCTCACTTAAGGTTGCGAAAGGCAGGCCTCAGACACTTAAATGGGTCTGAAGAACCAATCCAATTCTCCCCAAAGGAAAGGGAACACCAGAGAATATTACTGTTCTCCAGGAGGCATTTTTAACAAGTTTTAGCCAGATTATAACAACTCGGATATTATTAGGGTCCAGGTATCTCTCCTCAGTAACATAACTCTCCACTGAAGAGTTTGCGGAAATGGGTTTTTGAGTTTAGACACAGAAGTCTATGAAGGACAATAAATGTTCTAAATTATATAAGCATTTATTAAAGAACCGAACATGCTATTAATTTTTGATGGTAATTTAATCGCAACATTGACAGTTCTAGGTAAAGTAAGTGTAATCTTGTTTCTAATAGAGAATCCAAGTCTTATTAATGTTACAGAGAAATATTTAAGATATCCATCAATATTTAAAGTAGTATTTACCTTAAGTCCCAGAGTAGAAAGTTACCGAGTCCAGCAACATACCCCTATCCCAATTATGGGGAGAACTATCATCACTACACCATAGCAGCTACCTTTACCTTGGGAGACTCTAGAGTGAATCAAATGAATCCAAAAATCCTACTATGTAGTTCCAAAATTTATACCTTAACTAAACCAGCAGGAGGTATGTTGAGAGCTCATGCTGGATAACATCCTTTCTTTTTCATCAACATCCTTCAGTCAAACAAGATACTGAGAGGTGTAGACCATGGTAACTTCCTTGCAACACTCAGCTTCCAGGATTCAGTTAACAAATTATTTAGGGTCATCCTTAAGGTTATCTGTTGTTAGGCTGTAGCATCTAACAATTTACCAATGTCCTGCTGAGGTGATATAAAGGCCAGTTCCTGCATTTTTCAGAACTACCTTGTGTTAGAGGATATGCCACAGGATGTTGTTGTCCACGAGCACACAATTATGCCCCGGCATGTTTCTAAACTTCTGAACATTTGCCCAGCAGATGAACTCTGCTTTTAATTTTTAATCCCTGCTTCATAGAAGAATCACTCTTTTTAATCTTATAATTCCTTAGTTATTTCTGGATTCTCTTATAACTACGTAGTTATAGCTGCATTCCTTTACAGATGTGCCTTTCTCCTACAGATTAATATTGGATCCAGTTATTTTGCAGAAGCCCCTTCTTGTAGGTGGTCACCCTGATTACACGTGCAACATGGTCACATAAAGGGTGAGACTTTTGATTTGAAGTTGATCACGGACTGATCTGTGACATTCACCGCAATGATCATTTCCTCAAAATTGCCCCCAAACACCAGAATGGACATTGAGAGCAGAGGGGCACTGAGCTCAGCTCAAAGATGGAGACCACAGCACAAAGTCAGCTGAAACAACTCCAAAGATTTTAAATATTATCTGGGGGAGTGGAGGGATGGGGAGGGACAGTGGATTTTCATGGGGGAGATGGGTTTCTATGGGTGGGGGGAGTGAGGTTCACTGTGTATGGGTTTTCATGCGGGGTGAATTTTCATTGGGGAGGGATTTCCATGGGGGAGTAGAATGGATTTCCATTGGTGGCGGGGGTGGGGTGGGGGTGGGGTGGAGTTCGGGGGGTGGGGGGGTTGAGGATTTCCATGAGGTCAGAGGAGTGGGGGTGGATCTCCCAGGGGGAGGGTGCATTTTCATTAGAGGGGTAGATTTCTATTGAAGGAGTAGATTCCCATTGGGGAGTGGATTTCCATGGGTGGCGGTGAGGGTGAATTTCCATGGGGGGCTGGATTTCCTTTGGGGAGCTGGATTTCAATACAGGGGTGGATTTCCATGGGGTGCGGGTGTTGGGTTTCCATGGGGAGGGTAGATTTCCATGGGGGATGGGGCAGTGGATGTGGATATCCATGGGGCGGGGGGGACGGGGTGCGGGGTGGATTTCCTTGGAGAGGTGGATTTCCCCTGCGGGGTAGATTTCTATTTGGGGACGGGTGGATTTCCATGGAGGGGAGGCGGATTGTAAAACTTCCTAAATCCTGTCCACTCTGGTGTCGGTATGCCTCACAAAAGTTTTGAAGAGGATTCCTGAACTCAGCGGAATCTCACAATGTCAACCTTGGGGCTAGTTTATGAGCAGTGGCTGAAATGGGCAACACTAATCTTGAGCCCGGCATTAAAGATCGCAGAACGCCATCACTTGCAAGTTCCCTTCCAAGCCACTCACCATCCTGAGGTGGAAATATATCGCCGTCCCTTCATTGTCGCTGGGTCAAAACCCTGAAACTCCCTCCCTAACAGCGCTGTGGGTGTACCTACACCACACGGACTGCAGCGGTTCAAGGAGGCAGCTCACCACCACCTTCTAAAGGGCAAATAGGGCTGGGTAATAAGTGCTGGCCTAGTGACATCCACATCCCGTGAATTAATAAAAAGAAAGAAACTCAAGCATACCTGCTTTAGCGTGTGACTCACATATGTTTGAAAATTTTCCAATCGTATGCCCTGGTTCGAACAATTCTGTCTGTATTTGTGCTGATATTATTGATGTTATGGAGCAGTAATTCCAACGCAAAATGTTTACATCTGTGTTTTAAAATTTAGAATTCTGATTTGAATATTCTAGTTACCAACTTTCAGTTCTTATTTTACTGGACTACTTGTGTTTTCCCCTGTTAACTTTTGGCCATTTGCCTTAACATCTCTTGATGAAGCTTGGTGTCAGTTTTTATTTTATAATACTCCTGTGAAACACCTTGGGATATTTTATTACATTAAAGATGCTATATAAATGCAAGATGTTGTTACAATAGGTGAGCTGAAATCAATCTAAACTGGTCCGCCCTGAGAGGTAGGAAATTCCCCTTGATGTGTCACCAATCTGAGGATTTAAAAGAGGAAGAGTGTGTATAATCTATTTCAAGGAATTAGCCTGTCAGCAGGTTTTACGTGTATTGTCTGGGTTGCATTCTCCTGTTTAACACAGAATGAGTGTTTCTTCTTGATTCCAATCATTTTCGGAATGTTTTGTGGGCAAACACATTTAACAGGAGCTGGTCACACTGATGATGAGGCAATCACAGAGACAAAGGCACTTGTGGCTGAGTCGAACATTTGGCTGAGATTTTGAAGAAGCTCCAATACTGTTTCTCGTCACTCCATCTAGTGGCAAATCTTGTGGGATAAAACAAGTTTCGCAATCTTAGACTTCCCCTGAACCACAATCTAGGATGTCCTGAACTCTCAGTGTGTGGGAACTGACACCTCCGTAAGTTGCTGTTATTTTGCATTGAGACCTGGCCTGCTCTCCTGATGCTTAAGTTGCCACTCATCCTGCTTGCTCCTGGCATGGCAACAAACCAATTTTAAAATTCCTTGTTTTCAAATTCTTCCATGGCCTCTCCCCAGCACCACCACCGCCCCC